>NC_044284.2:23062465-23388500 GCF_004027225.2 Strigops habroptila
TGACTTAAAGGTGCAAGAATTGGACTGAAGGTTATCAAAACCAGGAATATACTAAAGAAAACTAGATATAAGCTAGTAGATACTAAAATAAACTGAAAATATTTCACTCTGGTACATTATACTTCACATAAATGCAGAAGTCCAGTGATAGGTTTTTTGCTTTGTGTTTGCATCTTAAATAGTCTTGAAGGAAGTGGATATTTTGAAAAGTGATGGAATATAAAATAAAGCAATTCTCTTATTTTAAAATAGGAAATACAGACCTCTAGTGGTTGAAATATATAATATACAAGTTAAACTTCAAAGCAATTTAAATGTCACTATGCTTAACTGTGTCACTTTCCTTTTACACCCCCACATCATTCAAAATTACACATCCCCCCACTTCCACTATTCAGTCATTCCACAGGCATTGATTTTTCCCCAGAGGAAAAGGTCCCTTCATCTGTCCTTTTCTCACATAAATTTTATGACTGAAACTGAGCGAAGTTGAAAGAGACTGGGGAAGTGAAAGGAAAATTAATCAGAATAGTCTATGAAAACAAAACAGAAGAGAGATGTTCGTTCTTTTCAGAATAAGCTATGAAGCCATGATACAGACGGACAGACTCTTTTGAAGTGTGCTGGAGGAAATAAATACAGAGAAGTTCTTACAGAGAAGGTCAGAGTACATAAACAGTTCACATTTACAAGGTAGCAATAACTGGCCCTCTGCTAGCACTAAATAAGTAATAAGCAATTTAGAGTTTTGATGTTATAGAAAAACGAGATTCTAGAAGGATCACAGGCAGTTATTTTCCAGCCATATAGAGCTTGCACAAATGAAGCAGACCAGCTTCAACTCCTGAAAGGGGAAGGCACAAAGAATCCACCTATAGGTTAGAGAATTTAAAAGATAAATACTTTCAAATCAACAAATAAAAAAAGCAAACACAACAAAATTAACAGCAGTTTCAACAGACTGGCAGTTGCTTCATGAAAGACTGACCAGGACAGCTATTAAACAAAAATGCCCAGGCCAGTACAAGATCCTGAAAATTCTGTTTGTTCTTGTGTCAGACCACCTCCTGATCCAAAAATTGCAAAAGCAACAGCCAGCCTGACAGTTACTAATACAGATCTTCTGAAGCTTGCTTTCTGTTCTGTGTGCTCATGATCTGATGTTCATGTGTTCATGAACAGTTTTTCGGTCCCATACTGCTTATCGCAGTTCCATTTCAGTAATATCTTGATTTATTGTCATTTACCATGAAGTCAGACACTGACCTCTGTGGAAAATATGGCAGTGATGACAGGAGGCCTATGCACACTGCAAGGCCACGATAGCTTGAATTATGTGCCTTTATTTGCCCAAGTATTTGCATTTCTCTCACCCTCCGCAATCCACCTATCAACTTGACTAAACACACTTAGGAAAACCATGAAGGGAATAAAGATGATTAGGAGGAGCAGCAGAAATAAGAGCTAGGAGAAACATAAATTTATGGCTTCACAGTGGTGCTGCTCAGAAACTCCAGGAAACAGAAAAGATGCTGAAGTAAGCATATGAAGAAATTATATTCATTAAGGCAACAAGGATAAAGGGGGTTGTTCTGCTGGATAGGGGAAGAAAAAAAAAAAAGCTCTGAAATAAACTGTGTGAAAAATGTCATTAACTTCTCAGCAATTAGGAAAAAAAAAAAAGAAATTAGGAAAGGGGGGGACTAAACTCTCAAGATAAATGAGAAAAGCTTATGCCACCAGAAAGAACGTAGCTAATACATTGAACATATTGTTCCAAACATTTTTCAGCCTCGCTTCTCCCTGTACAGTAATTTTGTATAAAAATAGAATGCATCATCCTCTTAAACACTGAAATATCTTCTCATTTGTAAGAAAAGCAAATAATCCACCTACCATCAGAAGAAAAAAAACCCTCACATTACCTACTGGTGAGGTGGCTCAACTGTGGCAGGGTTGGTCACCCTGAGTTTATTTAGTCTTTGTCAAAGCAAATAGCAAAACCACTTTTTTTTTTTTTTTTTTTTTTTTTAAATCTGACTTGTGACACCTGCTTACCTATTTATAGCTGGTGAAGTTCTCACAGAAAGCCAGTCAGTGCTCTCTTATCTTTCAGTTGGCAAAGTGCTGTTTACCTTGCACAGACTCAACATTCCTTGTTTCCATAAGCAGTTTAATTAAGATGCATGTTCACCCAACAAAAGCAGTGAATGGCATGGTAAATAATGGTTGGTAGAGCAGTCTGAAGCATTTCATTATCAGTGACTTATTATAATCATTGTAATTAAAAAAGATAAAAGGTCAGACAGGACAGTAACATACAACAGGGGTTTGCTGCTCACCAGATAATTTGCTTTGAGATTGATGTTGCCACACCATTCACAGTTGCATCAATCCTCTAAGAAAAAGCTCCTTGTGTATCAGCCCTAAAATGATCCAATTCTCATTTTTTAACTCAGGTCATTTGAGATGCTTCAAATGGAATTATCAATGTGCACAATTTCAGTACTTGCATTTAACTGGCCTCTGGTTTAACCTGCTCTGGTGAATTCTGGCAGCATAAAGCTGCACCAGCCATCTATTTCTGTAACATTTTTAAACAGTTTGCTGGATCCTGGGACAAGCAGGTGAACTGAGAGAATAACAGCAAAAATGCCAGTGGTGCAGAAAAGAAATCGTTGCCTGTAAGGAGTTTACATCACCATGGATGCGCTGCCTCAGCACTTGGCACTGCTATGGGCCCATGCCTTCCAAAACAAATTATTTTTTTCTCATATGTTGAAGCTTTTCGTAAAGCTCTAAAGTTACAGATGCCCTCAAGGCAGCAGACGTACCTAAGGCAAGCTCCGAAACTTTAAAATTTCCAGGAAATTTAAAAATTTGGCTTGGTATTAACAGTGCCTTCCTCACCGCGTTTCATATGTAAGGCTCTTATAAGGTTCATTCTCACAGCAACATTCAAACTGTTTTCAGATACACATATGGCAACCCATATCTATTTATCCAAAAGCAATCACATTATGTATTTCCACTTCCTTTTCATTTACTGAAATAGGGATGTATTTCTTTATTTATTGATTATAATTCCTTAGTATAATTTTAAACTGGTAACATACCAAGCACACCCTTTGCACAACTCACTGACTTCAGTGTTACACCAAAACCTTTAATTCCAAAAGGGCTAAACAGTCTTATGGAGATAAATCAAACTATCATATTATTTCTTGACCAAATTCCTGATTATTTATGGGAATTGGTCTGCCTTTGTTACTTCCCAAGCACTCCAAAATAAGCTCAGGGAATTCAATACCTTAGAGCACCAGACACAAGTTTCCCAACTCAATTATTTTTTGCTTATTTTAACACATTTCTGAAAATATAATATAATCATTATAAGAGTTTCTTGGAAGCACATATGCTATTATTTACATCCACTAAAGCTACTACTGGCATGAAAAAATACAGGCCACCATGTGGGTAGAAAAGGGAAATTGCAAGTTAAACAATGGAACACAGTATGCTGAAGGGCTGGATGAAGTGACCATGAGAAAGGTGCCTTGGCATCTATGGCTTTGCAGAAACAATCCCATCGAAGGGGGAATAATCACCATCAGCTACATTTGCCTCAGCCACAGAATCTGCCAGTTAGTTCACACAGAGAATGATGTATTTGCCAAACAGCACCACCAATGGGTTAATCTAGTCACGGAGAAAGGGCTTGATCAGCCTCAACTGGACCTTGATCCACTTGACTGCAAGGTGATTTTCTTACTAGAGACTTCCCTAGTTTCCTACGGCTGAATTCTCAGCTGTAATCTCAGTGTCTATGTAAGTGAGCAAAGGCTATGGTAATGAGATGATCAAACAGCACTAGCATGTAGCTGGGACAGGGCAAATATTGCCAGACCTTGATGCTGCAGAACGTATCAGTTATTGTCAAATCTCCTTGGGCACTTTCACAACCAAAGGATGAGATAAGAAATCTTGAAATCTTTTTATTGTGGTTCTCCCTGTCATACTGTCATATGGATAGCATGACCTTCCACAGAGCCAAACAACATATATTCTAGATTTGGCACAGTTTGAAAGCCGGGAAGTTTTGCAGTACAATGACATGTGTGATCAGAATGGTGTACATTTATTTGTGCCAACTGTTTGCTCGACTTTTTAACTTCTTAAAACATGTCAAGAATAACTGATGTCACTGAGGCATCAGTACCAACTGAGGCAACAGGACTAATTCACAGAATGAATTTGAGATACTGGGAGGTGTCACGCTGCACATCTTGACAGAGGGTTTACTCGTTGCATTTAACTAGATATTCCAAACTTGATAGAATTATTAAGAACCTAAATCTTGAAATTACCCATAGCTCTATGCCAATGAATCAGCTTATTAGTGCAAACATATAATAGAATGTGACCTAAGACAGAGAAAAATTGAGTCTCTAAAAGCTCATAGAGAGACAAAGGGTGACCTTGCTCACAAGATGCTGCCTGCAATCTGTGTTCTGGGTTCAGTTCCTGGCTCCACTTCATACTTCCTGTGTGGGCTTTGTCTGTGCCTTGCTTGCCTATTAAGGAGACAGTCCATCTGCAATAAGGTTTATCTCCCAACAAGAGCATGTCAAACACTTAACGGAGTAGCGTTCTACACTTAACAGGAAAGTCAGTGCTCCACAATGCAAATGATGAGCAACCACCCATGTCACAACATAGGCCATATTTGTGTAATGACAGGCATCTTTTCTTTCTGAATATATGTGCGCTGCCCAGAGCCTCAGGGAGTGTATATTTATCTATATAAAAGGACTTTGTTTGGGTTTTTTGTTTGTTTGGTTTGGGGCTTTTTGTTTGTGTTTTTGGTTGGGGTTTTTTGCGGGGGTTGGGGGAGGGGGTTGCGTTTTGGTTTTGGGGGTTTTTTAACGCCAACATGTTTCCCTTTATCTGTGTTTGAGACAGCACAAGTTGGGGTTGGCTGACAGCTGTCAGGCTCCTGCAGCCAGCAATAAACACTACTCTGCTATCAATTTTTTATTTTATTTTTAAAAAATGTGCACTGGTTCTGAGGGAAGACTGACTATCTGTAGATTCTGAAAAGATTTCGTGTAAACATCACTTAGAGCATATTAACTGCTTCCTAAAATCATTAATAAGGAAATCATTCTTGCAGAACACACAAGCCCTGGCAAACCAAACAGGTGCCCTGTAAAGATTTCATACCATTGCCATACACTTAATACAGTCCAGAAATATTCTTCATACACTAAGACTACAACTTTAGCTCTTGGTAACATAACTTTTCAGTAACTGAAAAGGTAATACAAATTTTCATTCCCCCTTGCACCCTTCTTAAACTTTTCTGCAGTTACTAATATGCAACAAATTAGCATGTGTCTGGATTTTCACATATCTTTTTTTCCCTCATTAGTAATTAGATGCTATAGTTCCAAGCCAGGTGGGGGGCTAGGTAACTTCTGAATATTTAAGATATTTATGGTACAACATATAACACTAGATTGTGCATCTTAGTCTCTCTGTGATGTAAAAATTGTTTCAAAGAATTAAGCTTAATGTATAGAAAAAAAATTCTCGTGATTCACATAGGAGATCAAAGTGAGTACCTAATCTGTATTCACTTATTTTCTTAATGCATTAGACTTTGCATTTAGAGGATGAACTAGTATTCAGAGTACTTAAGTGTCTTTTCTGAGATATCTGAATAAACCTTGTTCATTAGATATATCACATATTTACAGAAAGAAAATAACCTGATAATCCTGAATTTATCTGCTATTTTGAGTCTGTATTACTATTTGCATGACATATGTTCACTAACCAGTCTTATTTTAAATTGGAACCTTGTTATTGAAAGATGTGTTAGATTTCATTTATGTTGAAAAGAATCTGACAATGTTCAGCCAATTCCTAACATTCTCATTGCTGTTTTATTCTGCAAAGTGTATATTAAAATAGCAATTCTCATGGAATCATAGAATGGTTAGGGTTAGAAACGACCTTAAGATCATCTAGTTCCAACCCCCCTGCCATGGGCAGAGATGCCAATGACTGAGATTGAGAAGACACTTGAAGATGGCTTATTTTTAAATTCAAAGACATTGACACATTGTGTTAGACACAATGAAAAGAAAGAACTTGACATTTAATTTAAACTTTTTAAAAATAAAATCCCTGTCATGAATAATATTTTCTTCCTCTTTTCCCCTCCTAGGAGTGAACTTCATATTTTCTCCCTGAAGCTAGGTTACAGCTGAAAAGATCAAGATGATTCCAAATTATTCTACTGAAGAAACTATTAAAAGAATCCATGTTGACTGTCCCGTTTCAGGAAGGCACAGTTATATCTACATTATGGTTCCAACTGTTTACAGCATCATCTTTATCATAGGCATATTTGGGAATAGCCTGGTCGTTATTGTAATTTACTGCTACATGAAATTAAAAACAGTAGCCAGCATCTTTCTTCTAAACCTGGCACTGGCTGACTTGTGTTTTCTGATAACTTTGCCACTCTGGGCAGCCTACACAGCCATGGAGTACCAGTGGCCTTTTGGCAACTGTTTATGCAAGTTGGCATCAGCTGGAATAAGTTTCAACCTGTACGCCAGTGTGTTCCTCCTCACATGTCTTAGTATTGACCGGTACCTGGCCATAGTACATCCAGTGAAGTCCCGAATTCGACGTACCATGTTTGTTGCCAGAATGACTTGCATTGCCATCTGGCTTCTCGCTGGTGTGGCCAGTTTGCCTGTCATCATTCACCGTAATATATTCTTTGCTGAGAACTTGAATATGACAGTCTGCGGTTTTCGGTATGACAACAATAACACAACGCTCCGGGTTGGGTTAGGCTTATCCAAAAATTTGCTGGGCTTTTTAATTCCTTTTCTGATCATATTAACAAGCTACACCTTAATTTGGAAGACCCTGAAGAAGGCATATCAAATTCAAAAAAATAAGACTAGAAATGATGATATTTTTAAGATGATTGTGGCAATAGTATTTTTCTTCTTCTTTTCCTGGATTCCTCATCAAGTGTTCACTTTTCTGGATGTATTAATTCAATTACATGTAATAACAGACTGCAAAATCACTGATATTGTGGACACGGCTATGCCCTTCACCATTTGCATCGCTTACTTTAACAACTGTTTGAACCCTTTTTTTTATGTCTTTTTTGGAAAAAACTTTAAAAAATACTTCCTTCAGCTAATAAAATACATTCCACCAAATGTCAGCACACATCCAAGCCTAACAACAAAAATGAGCTCCCTCTCGTATCGGCCACCAGAAAATATACGCTTGCACACTAAAAAGACTGCTGGGTCTTTGGACACTGAATGATGTGTCTTGCAATATGCTGTTTTTGAACAATCTGGTGAACGAAGCAGCAAGAATGAAAAAATTCATCTGCAGTCCTGCACATCACAGCTTACTGCTCATTACGGAAACATTAGATCACCTCAGAGAAATCATACTGTAAAGATTTAGCAGTGGCCTTTTATTTTACATTGTGAAGAGGACTGCTGGGTTCTCATTTTTCTTTACTGAAAGCAGCATAAATGGTGGACAGGCATGTCAGAGTTTCTGCCAGCATCCTGCCATTTACTCAGAACTACAGAAGAAGGGTACAGAAAATTCTTAAGTTCCGAGGTCTTTTTTAAAGGAAAAGCTTGTATATGAATTATGAAGGACCTGTTTTGCACATAGATGAGCTATTCCAAATTTTGTTCACAGAGTTAATGGAGCTACACTGCTTGTTTTGTTTTGGGTTTTGTTTTTTTTTTTTTTTTTGGTAAATGACATAAATGTCATATCATCATATTTATAATACATTTTCAAATACATGCTATATAGAGAGGACAAATTGTAAACTCAAATGGAAATTTAAGGTCCTTGAAATTAGTCTCATTCTGATTTATGCTACTATTTTTAATTTTTAAAATGCCAATTTTTTTCATAATAATATATGCAATAAAATGCAGATTTATTTATTAAATGTAGAAGAAATATATTTTTAAATCTATATTCCTACTCAGTTCTCAAACATTGATTCATAAATGTACATTTTTATCCCAGTGGGTATTTTTATAGCAGTTTAAAAGTGTCACACACACACAAAAATGGGGTTCACTCAGTCTTTCCTCGTGATATGACACACTGACTTCAAAAGAACATTACTTATGGTGGGGGTTGACTCCATACTCTGAGACTAAAAGTAAAATTCTGTATTTGAAAATGATTTCTGGGACAGAGGTGATCAGAAAACATAAAACTATTTTTGTGTAAGAACCCGAGCACTCAGTGAGAGAAATTACCAACTATTCAATTTTTCAACATTCTGATAAGCAAAAATGTGACAATGCTTATATTACAGTTTAACTAATAATGCTTTTAGTCACATCACAAAACACTTGAGACCAAACTTTACTCTTGGTTTCTACAGAATTTCTCTCTGTTTATACAAAACTAAGCCTTGAATATTTCTCCCTGTAGAACTTTTTTTTATGTATATGGAACCAATTCATACTTACACTAGCATAAATCAGAACAAAGGTCTGGCTCAAACTTTCCATACAAATAAAGGGGGAAAGGCAATAAACACTGTAGGAAGTTTGAATTAATAATATCCTCCTATGTTCTTTTTATCTCAGATAATGAACTCCAGATTCTTGATTCACACTCATTTATTGTCTTCAAAGATAAACGAGTTCACAAATACTTCCTGACATAACAAAACTGAAGAAAAATTCCAAAACTTTACGTATCATGAACATAATTACATGACCCTTCCCAATTTGCAATATTTATAATCTTCAAAACTACACATCTAATTCTGCTTTGTCTCAGGTAGCAAGTGGTTGGATTATCCATATTGTCCAATTATCAGTCTCTTGCATATGCACAAATATTTTGAATTATTTTTATACTTTAGAAAATTATTTAAAGAAAACCAACAAAAAAGTTATGTCATTTAATACTTTTTAAGAAAAAATGGGACTACAGCCAGATCTGGGAATTTTGTGCCTCTTCTGCTTTTTCATTCGCTTATTTTAAGACAAGTTTCTTCAGTTTTGCCTTTGTTCTTCCAGCTGCAAAATGGGAACAATTTCTACTTACATATGCCACAAGGGGCTGTGAGGATTCACTAAAACTTCTAAAGCTGTACATTTTAAAAAAAACCCTGTTCTTTCATTAAAGATTTAATTGCAAGCTAGTATCTCTAAATTTGAAACCTGAATGTGCCATTTAAAGACACAGTTAAATTATTATATAGAACGATTTATATTTAGCCTGTATCTATCCTTAGAAGTGAGATAGCCATTGGTTAAAAATGAATATGGCAATAATCCCATGCATTATAAATAGCATCCAGAACAGTACCACTGCCTCAGCACTCAGTAAGCTGATGAAGGACTGACAGAGCTTGCCATTTATCTGTATATTTTGTTCAGGTACACATGCTGAGCAGCACCGGGATATTCCCCTGGCAGAAGCAGCTCTGTCTCAGGCATAATTCAGTGTGCTGTGCTTGCCACCTGCTGGATGCAACCACAAATTTGTTTTTCATCTCAAAAGTTGTTACAGGAAGAGACAGCAGTATTTCCCTGCCTCGTGATGGATCTGGAGATCCTTACCTGTGGCCAAGCTCATGTGGAAACAAAATACAAACTTGTCCATCTGGAAGGCAGTTAACTGCCTTGACAGGAGTTAAACAAGCATCTCCTCACCATCTTCTCATCCCTTTGGTCACCGAAATCCAGTGTCCCCAGTGATCACAAAAGGTAGCTCATTTGCAAAACATTGATTGCATTACTACAAGAGCCATCCCAAAGAGAAGAAAAATATATATGTATAAAAATCAAAATCAAAGCATATTTGTGTAAGTGATAACTAAGAAATACTTAGTTGAAAGGACTCATTTATCACCAAGAAGAAAAACAAGCAGAATCAGTAGCGACTGTGAACAATAAAAAGGACAGAGAAGAAAAGCTAATGATTTTGATCATTTCAGGCTACATCCTGCATTTTTAAGAGCCTGTGTATCCTGGGCTGCTAGTGTCACTTGTGGCTACCTGGATCACAGAGAAAAGCACAAGCATGCACACATTTGGCTGCGTTGCTGCAGGAAAGGTAGGAAGGACTTGCAGCTGGTGTGCTTTGAAGGCAAGACTGACCTTGAATTGATAGGCAAAGGAATTGGAGGGCAAAGCTGCCATTAAATAATAGTAGGAAATTTTTGTTCTTCTAAAGGATAGGAAAGTGGTCATCAGCTGCCAAATATAGTGAATCCTAGTTTAGCGTTTCCTTAAAGAAAAAAGAATAGGCATATCTATAGATACAGAGATGAAAGTCTCCAGCAACTCTAACTGGGCAGTAGAAGAGAGTAAACTCTTTTGGAGCACAGAGTTACTGTGTACAGCCACATCCTGCAGTTTCAGGCATTCCCATGAAGCCCCAAACTGACAGCTAACTAGAGAGTCCCCATTTCCCTCGGCACACCCACACCACTTCCATCATGCACCTAGCTGCAGCCAATACAGGTCTTCAGAAATATCTTGATGCTGAGCCTTAAGCTTCCTATGCTGAAAACACCATGCTGGAAAGCTATGCATGAGGCATGCAGAGCAGCAGCATGACAGAACACAGGATCTGGCCTTTGTTGCAGACCTTTGGCTCTATGGTCCCTAGTGAGGGGCAGGTAGGAGATGGCCAGAACATCCTTTGGTGTAAGAACCTACTCCTTGCCAACAGAGGAGGAGGGAATAAGATTTGGCTCTGTATGAGTGCCATTCGAGAGGGAACTGTGGCCTAAGCTTTCTTAGTTTAAGATCAAAATAAGAACTAGCTATATATATTTAAGAACAAACTCCCACTATCTTAAAGAACACAAAGTTAATACACAATAGTATGCTGTTATTTTTAAAAGGAGCTTCCAAAATACTTTTCGTTCTTGGGATGACCAAAATAAAATACTTTGCAAACTCTTAGTCTGTCCCTGTGCAGCCCTGGTGTGAGGAACTCAAGCCAGTATTAATGGGTACAGCATATAGCCCTAAATACAGGCATCACAACTCCTGTCCTTTCACAATTATATTCTGTTGACTTGTTTAAATGAATACTTTCTTTCTGCTGGCAGAATATCACTAGATCAACATTATGTTTGACATACATAATATTTATTTCTATTTACTGTGTGATAGTACTTTATATGACTCATGTTTCGTGCTCTGCTCTCTGCTTACTTGCCTGTTATACACCCATCCTAAATCATACTGTATAATCTGCACTGGTCAGCCCAAATTCCAACAAAACCATTAGAGATACAGTGGGGATTAATTTGCCTTCTCATCTTAATTTCCTCATGCTTACATTGTTAATCAAGAAGTTGCAGAGTAAACACAAGGCCAAAAGTCCTTTACTTTACCAGAATTACTATTCAGGTGATGGTTTTCATCATCTTACATGACGGCAGCAGAGAATACAGTAGGATTCCCAGGTTTGGTTTAGTTTTGCTTGCATAGCTTCAGCAATGATTCATCTTACGGACCTCCTTTTTGAGTGTGCTGAAGCGCAGGTATTCCCAGCGAGAAGTTTGCTATGGAAAGGAGAAACAAATACTTGGGAGGGGGTGGAAGAAGGCCAAAAGCAGGGACTTGCTGATTTGGGGAATATTTAGTGTTAAATGTAAATACTTAATTTTTGCTACACATGAAAAAAAACCCACAAACAAACAAACAAACAAAGATCCACACCACCATAACCGAAAACAGAAGCAAACAAAAAGAAACCCTTAAGAATAAATCCTTCAGCTAAGTAGTAAAATCTTCCAAAAAGTTTTGACAGGCTCTTAAGTTTCTTAGTAACATCCTGACCAGTTTGGAACATACTAAACTATTCTTACCCCACTCACAAGGTCAGGGTCTCCAGCTCTGCTCTTTTAAATCACATTACAGGCTTGGCCAGACCATCATCACACCAGCTCGTGCAAAGCGATGAGGCTGTTCTATCCATCATTGAGCCCATTCCAACAGCGACCTCACTACAAGGCTGAACTAACAAATCCTCAATGTTAACGGCAGAGCTGTCAAGCTCATTGTCACTGGGGAGTTCTGCAGACGTGGCTGGACACTTGAGAAATAGGTACAGATCACATTTGAGAAGAATGTTTTGTGATCTTCTTAGTGGACTAGTGCCATGGCCTGCAGCTTTAAAAGTACTTGGTAAATTAAGTAACAAGAACTATATACCATTTTCTTTTAAATATTTTTGTGCAGTCAATATTTGTGAAGTGGTGAATGTTAATGTTTTCTATTTCAATATAGTTTTATATTGTAGAAGTTTACTACTATAAGAACTTTCGTTGTCTGAAGCATTACTAAAAACATGCATGTCATCAACAGATGTCTTTGTGAAAGCCATCTCCACTGTTGTATCAATCCACCCAAAGCAGAGATATATGTTTCTGTATTATTGTAAGTACTACGCTATTATCAGTGTATCTATAGCTGTGTATCTTAGGCAATATCATCCTTACCAAAGTATTTCTATGTAATGCAGTGATATTTTAGCCCACCGTTCCTCATTCCTTTTAATCCAAAGTCTAACCCAGCTGTAGAACAGCAGTTCAGCAATTCGTTTGTGTTTTCCAGAACTAAGTTAATAAAATTTCCTGGAGTGGGTATTTTAAAAATTGCTACTTTTCTTATGTACAGGTTAGAGTTTAAAAGATAATTTAGGCTTAACTTTTTAGAAGCTAAATTAAAGGGACAGATTTACCCAGAATATTGCATCAACTACAGGAGCACATTACATCATGAATAGCAGCCCTGAAAAGACAGACTAAGGCTCCTGCAGCTGAGTATTCAATGTACATATATCCACTTACTTAGAATAAGCTTTGGTGTTCCTAAGCAGTGCCATATTGTGCAGTGGCTTTAGTGGAAACAGAATCAGGTTCCAGCACAGTAAGAGGGGATTGGTGCCCTGCCTCCTCCCACCCACCCCCCCCCCCAAAAAAAAAAAAAAAAAAAAAAAAAAGTAGAATGGATCACATATTTCCATTTAAATTTGTATGAAAATAAAGTTTAAGTTAATCTTGCATATCCCTAGTAAACCTCATTTCATACTGTTTTATAGTGTCACACACTGGAAGAAAAGTGAAAAGCAGTTGAAGGCTGGGCCTAAGAAATTCTTACAGCTTATCTACTAAATAACTTACTTATTTGCATTTTAATTATTCCTCAGCTTTATATGTTGGCAGTGCTGTGAGGCTAAAATCAAGCACAGGCCCTGGTGCAGGAGGAGGTATACATACACAGAGAGACTTACCATCTCTTGGAGCTTTACAGCCAAATCAGAAAGTGAAAAATTGTTAAAATAGGGTGGAGAGCAAAGTCTGTTGTTGAAAAAACACAAAACTGTGAAGATACTTCACCCTGTCATTAAATAAAAAATTAAATTAAATTAAATATATGTAGAGGGTTTTATTTAACCGAAGTGAGCTAAAAAGCTTTTTAGAAGTAGAAAAGAAAATACTGAAAGGTTTTACGAGTGAGGAACAATCCTGCACAAACACACACACAGACTTTCAAGCATCTCCAAGCAAATGTGAACTCAGCCATTTTTATGAAACTGAATAACCAGAAATTATTTAGTCAATAGATGCATATAAGACATGAGCAGCTGATCTGCTCTTATTGACTTTTATTACAGAAAAAAAAAGTTCAATTATGCATTAGAAACCCATCAGGTAGTTATATGTCCATGAAAGGAAGACAAGGTGCTGTGTATAGAGTTACATGGGCTTTCTCTACCTAGCCTGAACTCCTCCTCATGCTTAGTTATCACACGATATACAAATACACACACACACACACAAACAAACAAAAAAAAAAAAAATCAACCAAAAAACCCCAAAACCAAACCACCCAGAAACTTAAAATAATTTCACAAAAATATAGTATATATCATAGTAGTGCTACGTATATTTAATTTTGTTGAACAGCTATGAAATACTAAAGGATCTAAAATATGTTTGGAGTCACATGGTTTTATTCATTTATATAGCTTTTTAAATCTTTTATAAGGATTCAGTTTTGCACTGTCAGAAAAACCACCATGTATGACAAAAATTTGCAGACCCAAAGCCTCATCTCTGTATAAAAGCACCTATAAAGTGAGGGAATGGGTATAATTTGCAGGATACCTTTCAAAGACAGGTCATAGATAAATGTACGTTAAGCTCTAATTGCACCAACTAGAGAATTGTTAATGTTGAGCCTGGAGTTTGTGATATGATTACTCTAGATAGAAATGTAAAGCAGCATGCAGAAAGGAATATTTTACATTATAAACTAGACTGTACAATGCAGTATATATTAAATCCAGTAAAACTATATTTCTGTTATTCTTTAATTTCTCTGCATACCTATGATAGCTCTCTTTACTGTCATCTGTAATTTTTACATGAGATTAGACAGCAGATGTGCACTGCTGTTTTAGAAAAAAATTATCACATTTTAGATGGACTTCTGTCTAACATAACTGTGCAAAAAAGTAAGCATTTTTCACAGAAACACCTAAATCAGACCAACTGTATTTTGAAATACTTAAAATATTAAACAATCCAAAATAACTTTAAGTAAGTGTTGGTTTAGCTTAATCTTCACACTATATGGTTAGTTTGTTTCTTCCAAGTTTTGTTTCTCAAACCTGCAAGTACTGTGTTTTTAGCCTTAACTCCCAACACAGGTAGCAGAACAAAGAAAGGAGTCTGACTAGAACACTGATTCCAAATGAAAATGTACATTAGCTGCACAGCTCATACCCCTGAAATTCTGAAGTTGCATATAATTTTGTTTTGATCAGCAATGTTTGTGACTATCTTATTTGTTAAAGAAAACTTTAAATGTATATTGGAAAAATACATCGTACTTATTGCTCAATCTGACATTCTACCAAGGGATATGCTCCTACAGTTCTTTTACCCATGGTCTCTTTAAACATCTAACTTCAGTTTTCTTGTGGGACTCACCTCTAATGTGCATATCAAATATGTTTCAAGAGCTTCACAGATCAGTGCCAAAATGTCAGCATTCATTACTGTGACGCACAAGTATGCGCTGGATTTAAATGTATTTAACAGTATACACTACATTAAAAAAAAAAAACCAAACCAAAAAAAAAAAGCCCAAAAAACCAAAACCCCACAAACAAAAAAAAAAAAAAACAACAAACCCACAAAACAAAAAACCACCATATCACCACATCTAAAGGCATATTCCAGTCTTGACCTCTTACCTCCAGCCCAAAAGATGACTGGAAACTTTACAAGCAAGATAAAATTTTCCTTACACTTTAATGATTATCTTGGAGCTGTTTAAAGGCTAAATTTTCTGCCAAGTTAATTCAAATATTTTGACAAGGTTATTCCATGACACAACATGCCTTTACCTCTCCTGCGATATTTGATTGATGATCTGCCTATGTCACAGGAGAAGCTGATCAACACTGCAAAGCTCCATAATTTCCAACTACAAGCAGATCACCACCAACTACAAGCAGATCCAGCATTCAAACTTACACAGAACGTTAATGTGCTTGGAACACATTAATGGAATCCAGTTTTATTTACAGCAAATAAAGTTTACCCCTCTGGCCCAAAACAGCCATGGAGGCAATGGCATCCTGAAAAAACCAAACTGTAGACAGGGACATCACCAAATTTCACCTACAATGAAATACCTACATTTACTGCTAATATATATTACTGACTCCCACCCACCACACATCATATACATGCCGCTGCTACACTCCAGCATGCTGCAAACATGCACTAAAATACACTATGGCTTGTTTTTATTTGGCAAAGCCTTGTATTTAATTAACCATGTCTAAATTTAACATTTGTTGTTCTACTGTATGTTCCTCTCCTAACACACAGAGAGTACTTCATGTATAGCTGTTAAGTTCACCGTAAGAGTAGAGAAGAACACGTGGGCAGTATTAAGGATGTGTTCCATATCTGTGTTAATCCTACATTGTTTTTAAATGTGTGTTTTCACAGAAAACAAAGGAAAACTTTCTCTATATGCTTTTAATTTGGGAAATATTTGATTTCCCAAAAGCATGCTGCAATTCTCTCAGGAGGTCTCTACCAAATTTGAAAACAAACAAACATTCTTATGCACAAGTTTTGAATCACGATTTAAACATTATTTTAAAATTTAAACTAGGTTTCTGGTCTGCTATTCATTCTGCTGACTGTGCGTTTGACAGGATTTTGCTGGCAGTCATTTCAGTATTTCTTTCTCCTTCAAGGGGCCTAAGTAACAGGAGTTTTTTTTTTTTTTAATACAGAGGGAAAAAAATAATACACAGAATAAGAAACATCTGAAGACAGGGCAATGCAGACATGGTTCCTACAGCTGCATTACACACCGTCAGTTTGTTACATTGAAAATGGGTAGGATTCAAACTAAGAGCCTATCTAAGAACTTGTCTGGAACTCAATATTACTTCAGGCAGTTTGAAAGGTATAAATCTTCAGGCATTACAGGAATCAAAGTTGCAAACATGCATTTAAGTATATTTTAAGCCCTTTGATATTCTACGTTTAGACTTTCAAATTCCACCTTGTAATAGCAAGCATTGTCATTGATTTAGAGAAGTCAAAGCAGTTCTGCAAACATTGGCCATAAGCCTGTCACAGCTGTTCCTATGAGCAAACACTGCAGTCTAAACACCACTCCTAAGACTTCTGTAATGCAGTACAGAAAGAAATCTGCTTTATTTCCATCTAAAATGGTATTGCTGTTTGGACAAGATTATAATTGCTAGCCCATTAAATAAGACTTCACATTGTGGGGGTTATGGGGGGGGGGCGGGGGGGGAAGAAAAATATGCAATCTCCTGCAATGCGCAATAATGAAGAGCTTTAAGAATATGGGGAGTGGTACAGTGGCATGCAAAAGAAGTTTATAGAACAAGCACAAACACTGGTTGAATCCTGTTCATGCTGAAGTCAGCTGGAATTTTACTATTGGCTTGAATGTAAAGACAACAGTTCTAAAAAGCCTCACATGCAACTGTTAATTTGGGGAATGGAGTAAAAAAAAGGCATCTGAACAATCATTTTATGTCCTTTTGTATAAAGATGAAAATACAGCATGCACCACAAGAAAACTACTTGCATCATCATGGCATATATACTGCACAAACAGCTGGGTGGCTCAACACAGAACAGATCAAGTCAAAATGATGGAACCCAAGCATTTGATCCTTCTGCTTGGAAAGGTTGTTTCAAATACAGACAAGACAATCCGGGGGGGGGGGGGACACGGACACAAAAAACCCAAAAAGAGCCAACTTTATTTCCTTATGCTATGAGGCAGCTTTCTAGCCATCTTCTTTGTTTTTATTAGTGCACAGCACTTCTTCATAGCATATATTAATCAGGAAATTAACCTGATGTTATTCTGCCTCACTACCAGAGGGTTTGAAGTCATTTGCATTAAAACCATGTACAGTGTTGCTTAGTAACAGAGACAGTGGAATAAAGCCATAAATTGGGAGGAGGAAGATGAGGCAGGAGGAAATCATAGCAGCATAAAAACTTTTATTGGCACTTAAGCATATTTTTCCCTGATTGAAGCAGAATTCATGAAACAATTACAACTCTGTGACAAAGGCTGGTAATGATTAGCCCTTAAGAACTCCTGTTACTTCTGACAGTTGGGAAGCTGGTTTTGTTTATTTCAAAAAAGGAAACATCAAATCTTCTTTGGACTATCTAAAACTGAACACACAGATTAGCACTAGCTAATTTCCAGTGTCAGCATTTCACTGAAGCTCCTACTGTAGAATAGGAGACTTATGTAATAATTTATAATTGTAATTAATTCTTATCACCTAACAGTTTTTAAAGTAATAATATGCACTTCAGTACCTAGTACTTACATTATGCTACACAACAATGGAAAATATACAATCCAATTATAATGAAGGAATTAATGGAAAAAGAAAAAAAAATTGTGAAACAATTTTAATAAATTCAGTGAGAAATATTGACAGAAAGAGAAACGCTATAAAAAGAAATCCGTGTTGTAATAGTGTCAAGCCTACACAAAGTCTTTCAGGCACTTCACTATTTGTACAATGACAAACAAAGATACACCTTTCACTTAGTAGCTAAAAATTACTTCTACTCAGTCATGGAATGTAAGAGGGTTTTTGCTTTAAGGCAAGGCTTGCGTAGAACTTTTACAATTCTTCATAGCAGGGACCATGTTTCAGACCCATCATCGCATGGATCACGTCCTTTTCTAATCACCAACCTAGTAAAAAATCAGAAAGTATCCCTGACACAACTAGACTGCAATACTGCTTTAACTGCTTAATACAGGAAAGCAACATTGAGAAATCATCAGTGAAAGGGTGATGAGTGGGGCTCTGTTGGGTTTCTTTCGTTCATTTGTTGGGAGGGCACGTGCATGTGGATGGGGTGCATTTATTATAATTATCTTCTCATTTATGAAAAGCGCAGATCTTGCTGCCTGCTTTTGGTTCCACTTCACATGCCTCTTCCAACTAACCTTCTCTTTATTTAGGTATAAGCCCCCTTCTCTTCCTCCCTCTCCCCCACCCCCTAAGGCCCTCTGTCTTGGTATTCTCTAATGTTATTAGAATCTTGGCTTTGATTTAATCACACTAACTCAGTAAACTTCAAAAGGTCTGATCCTAACCTTATCATTTCAAAAAATTGGCTCAAAACTTTAGACAGACAACAACATATTCCAATAGCACTTCAGAGCCCAGCATATAACCATAAGGCAAGGTAAAAATGCAGCAGTCTTGATCCCAACCAACCAAGCAGATGATACATCTAACAAACAGGTAAGTACTGCAGGCCACTTTCTCCAAAGAGGTGACCACCTTCCTGTGCTTATGCCACCAATTTCTAGAAGAGTGGTTTTCCTGTTCTATTCACTGTTTTTCAAGTGAGAGCAGAGAGTTGTATGGAGTTGATAGGGATAGAACCCCACCAGAGCAGAGAGCTCTATTTCTCTGTCCTCTTCCAATTCTCATGTGTACCCCATTTCCCCTGCCTTGTTGTTGATCTCCTTGTTATGCCTAATCTTAAAATGAAATGTTATGCAGACAAGAGAGAAGAATGCATCCATTTGCTCTGAAATTAATTTATATATTTGTGATGCTGGATAAACAATACAATAATCTGATGTTTACTTAAGAAACTCAGAAACAAGACAGTATGCATTTGAGCCATTAGAGAAAAAACGAAAAAAAAAATATATATATAAAAAAAAGAGATACTTTCTTATTACAAAAGTATCTGAGCTTACCTCAGGACCTACCCAGTCATAACTTTAAAGTCATAACACAAACCTTTGAAGACTTCTCTTTACATAGACTCCACCACAGTTTAAATACCCCTTTTAATACTAATTTTTAAACCTTTTTTGTTATCTCAAGAATAGGAAAGACAGAAAGGCTAAAACTACTTCTTTTCATGAATTGTCATCTATCATACGAAACATGCATTTAGAAGCAAGGACAGAAAGTACTACAGAAATAGAAAGTATTAAAGAAGTACTAAGACTAGACTCAGGCTAGCTTTGCATCCATTTATACATGTAGTCTGCCATTTGCTAGAATACATTTCCTCTCAGGCAGCTGCTTTAAGACAAAAAAACCCCATATGGTCTTCTGACCACAGCCCTTTAAACTAGCCACTTAGTTTACTACATCAAACCCATCAACCCAGTACCAAGTGCATCCACAAAGTCACAATAAATTTCATTTAAAGTTTCATTGACAAATTGTTAAATACTCCCCAGTTTGCTGAATTTTCCAAGAAATAAAAATCTCCATTAAAAAATGCTGCTGTGAAAGACAATTCTGTGCAAAGTTAGATACACAAATAAAAATAAATCAAACTAAGACATCGCCCCATGTGATTTCCTAAGGGGCAATACCCCATAGGATTTTCTGAGCTGGGAACCAAATAGTAAAGAGACAATCTATGAATTAATGCTCAAATCCAAACATAAGGACTTTCTACACAAGAAGAAACACTTTTATCCCCCCCCCTAAAACTTTTTTTAAACTGTAAGGACTGTCACTTATCAGCTCCCTGGTGAAAAATATGTGTGGTTTTCTTTTAAAAAATGATGAAGCAAAACAGATGCTGCAGTGCAGAGAGCACAGAAAAACAAGGAACAGTTGTTTGCTCACTCTCTAGTGTGCCATCCACATTATTTGCAATCATGCAAAACCTCATTAGGCCATGTGCTGAGCCAGGATGCAGCCCTACTGCCTTGGGAGCTGCGCACATGCAACTGAGATCAGGATTTGGCCGTGTACTTTCTTTCCTGGCGCAACAAGCATAACCCCCATGACATAATTCTTACAGATGCGTGGACAAACTCAGCCATAATGTAACTTCACCGCTGGCAGAGCTTACATTCCCTGTGTCTGGTACAGCTCACAGATAGCACGTTTGCCTTTCATGAGGACACTGACTATGTCCTCAATAAGAAATAAGACTGCCTGTTCACCTCATTTATCAGCTACCACAAAAGGCAAGGAGCACTTTAATTCTGTCACACCAAAGCCCATCAAATGATCAGCTTACCCCAGGAAACAGCACTGTCCTCTCGCTGTTGGGCAGGAAGCAGCCGGCAAGGCTGTGGCGTTAGTCCTGGGGCCTGGCACAAGCCCCCAGCTGAAGAGGAAGGCAGTTACACCAGTCTTTCACTCCTTCCAGCACAAGGAGGTTGTTTTCCACCCCTCACAGAGCACACAGAGACCCCAGCCCAAACAGGGCTGCCCCACCAGAGAGGAGAGAGGCAACTGGGTGCTACACCCTCTGGCACAGCTCCCGGCCAGGCTCTACTCCAGGGCATGCCCCAGGCTGCAGCCCATCTCCTGAGGGAGTGACCTTGGGCCCCTGAGGGCACTTACGGGCCTTAAGGACCCTGATGAGCCCCACCCAGAACCTCTCCACCCTACCCTTGGCCCAGGCCCCCATTTCAGCCCAGCCTGGGGCTGTTTGTTCCAGCTTCTGTGACACTGAAGGACACTGGTCTCCAATCCTGTCCCAGCCCAGCCTGTCCCTAGGCTATCCCCATCTCCATGGCCCTGCCTGGCTGTCCTAGTAGGCTGTGTCTGACTCTGGTGCCCCTCACCTGGCCCAATCCTGAAAGAAGAAAGCTGAGAGGTTTGAAATCAGTCTGGAGCCAAGATCTGGCTGTAGCTGAGACTCAGATGTAACACACAACCTTACCTAACACTAGCATTGCATCCTACATAAATCACACTTCAGAATTCATAATGAAGAAGTGCTTTGGTTGTGATTGCCAAAATAATTTCAGTCATCTTTTATCATCTAGCTCCTTTTCAGACTCAGTCTCCTCTGGGGGCAAGTCTGAGCTTAGTTGGAGACTTAAGGTGATTTAAGGTAAACCAAAGGTTTCTCCCAAAACTAACAGTCCACCTGACAAGCATTTAAAAAAAAAAAAAATTAAAAAAAAAAAGAAAAAAAAAATGAAATAGGCAGGGAAAAAATGTGCAGCGCAGTCTTGTTTGGCCTAGTGATAAAACTCCTTAGCAGGCAGGTCAAGCAGGGTATTTACTTCCCTGACCTTGTAGCTACAAGCCTTTACCATTTTCTTTTCAGCTCATTAGACTAGAAACCAGGCTTGGTTTCCATGTTTCAAAGTTCAACCAGTTTCATCCATTCATAAACAGCTTTTTTCAAGATGTTACCATTTCTTTTTGCAACACCTATGAGGGGAAATTTTGGCATCTTAGCACTGAAAAATTAAGAACAGGTAGTTTGGACAGCTATCAATAATGACACGGGTTATCCAGCTTTGGGTAAAAGCAATGGACTAGCTAACTTGTAAGAAACTTTCTATTGGTTTGGAGGCTACTTCTGAGGCAGAGGGCAAAGTGATGGAACAATTCACTTACTAGACAGCTTCAGATTTCTCAGTTCTTGCTGCAGTTCATAACAGCACGCAAACTCACTGCCGTTCATTAGAAAGGGTGTTGGCCTTGTGCTAAGGTCGTAATTCAGGGTACTGACAACATTAATTTGGAGCAAAGACAGCCTGTGATAAGCTTGGAACAATTAGAAAAGGCCTTGGCAGAGCTTCAGCACACTTTGGGATGTTTGTTGGGATGGTATTCCTTTAATAGGTATTGTTTCAAAGGAAATCATTAAGATCAATACTCTTGAACTACCTTTGACTCTTTTAGAATGTGCAGTCTCTCCCACCAAACAGCTTATGACTCTGATAGAAGGATATACAGTTCAAAGATGGCAGGAGAGGCTCCACTTTATGCTGTTATTTGTGCATTCTGAAAGAGGCATGAGTCATGGTGACATATTTATGATTAACCATTTGTATTGTGAACACATGTGCTTTACAAGATTCATCATTTTCCCCGCAGAGCTTGTAAAACCTTGGAAACATCAATGCTAGAGACCTGCAAAAGGTATAAAATTCTTCAAACCTTGTGGATTTGCAATGAAGAATGTTCTTAGATTGCAAAACCTATGAGTTATTTGACCCTACATGTAAAATATAACTCCCTTCTCTCCTCCAGCCTTAAAAACTTGGTCTTGCTGGCAAACAAATCAGCAACTACTCTCAGGATCCATACAAGAATTAAAAACAACAATCTGAAAGAATTTAGTTCTAAATAATACTTTAAAAAGACTCAGAGGAGCTAAGACAAAAAAAGAGTAAAAATGTTTCATTTTTGTTATTTAGACAATTTCTTTTTTTTTTTTTTTAACAAACAATTCTTTCTTTTTTACTCAGCACTGGGCTATTTCATAACAACATGATTACATTTTTCCTAAAGAGGCATAAACCTTAAACAGCTATTTTATTAATGTGCAATTTGGGACAACTTAAGAAAATAAAAGCAAACAAGTACCTGAAATAGTATTAATACAATTTAAAAAAAATCAACTTGTAACTTTATATAGCCCCCTGTAATGATTTGCAAAGAACTCTGTACAGTTGCATCCTTGTGACTGCATGGGATGGTGGCCTAAGTCAGCACTTCTCAAAATGTGGTCCCTTGGAAGCAGAATCTTTCCTCCAAGTTTCCAGATGCAAAACTACATCAAAAGAAGTATAACATCCATTAAACCCTTTTTCCATGTAAGTAATTGTTGCTGTAATGTGAGAAAATTATGAAAGGAATGAAGGTCAGCACAATTTCTGAATGGGAAACAGACTACACAAGGCAATCTTCCTCTAACCATGTGGCCTAGCCCAGAAACAAGCTTAAGAACACCCGATGCAAGTCTATTTGAAATGCAGATTTTTTATTTTTTTTTTAATGCTTTGTGCTTGTCAGGGTGCTACATATGCTTGCATAGTTTGTCTGCATTCTTCCAGTCTTCTAGCCTTCTGCTTGACTGCAGTTCCTCAGGACAGAGTGAGTTATAAAAGAAAAATGTTATAAATCAAAAGTCCTTGTAGATTACACTGTGGGGGAAAAAATACAAAGAAACATAACGCTCTTACCACCCAACTCTGAATTATAGAAAAACAACATCAGTGAGAAAATTACTGCTTTCATAATTACTCCTCTCAATAACTGTTTTTTGAAATCCCGTGAAAAGCTTTCAGAGGATATTTTAAACTTTGAAGCAGTGAAGTAGATCAAAGTATGTGTATGTTTATTCTCTCTTATTAAGGAAGCCATACGGTATTTGACAGCTACAGGCAATGTGAATTGTGTGAAACTTGTAAGATCATAACAGCAATAAACCTGAAGCAGTATGTGTCTTGATAGATTTAAATACAAAATAAGAATGTGATGTTGCTAGTTAAATGGATTGTGGTGTATTTTCTCTCTTTCTCAGGCCAAGCATGTAGTGTTTTAAAGAAGAAAACAAACAAACAAGCAAACAAACCAACCCACAGTTAGAAAGGAAATTTATATTTCTTTTAGTCATGAAAAGTGTAGCTTTCTGATGTTTTAACCAAACTGTACCTTGGGGGGGGGGAATAATTTTAAAATGAAGTCTGAATTGAAGAGATGGGAGGTAGAACATGGTTAAATGGATTAGATCATCTCTGGAACACAGACTTTCATCACGAGCATGTGTCACCAAATAGATACACTGTCACCATATCTTAATACAGAAATAGTTCTATGAATAGGAATAAAGTAGAGTCAGGGTTAACAGATGACACTATCTTCTTTAACAGAGAGAGAAATTGCTGAGAGATTAAGAACATTTTTTGCCTGTCATTCAAAGCCTTGAACAATGAGTCCATCAGCATATCTGTTTCTTACAAGACATGCTTGGGCTAGGGCAGTATCTGCAAAGAATGTGACCTCTTAGTGTTACTGGTCCAGCCTTTGCAATGAGAAACTCATAGAGAAGTAAAATACCGAGGAAGATGTTTTGCCTGAAAGCACAAGTTCATCCTCCAAAGCAACATCTACCCTTTGCTTTGTCAATTTTCCAACAACAGCTGCTAGTTATCTGTCATATTAATATGCTTTCAATATACTGTGCTTGAAGCAGCTGGACGAACTTGAAACCAATTTGAAAAACATGTTTATAGAGAAAGGCAAAGGAAATGACCTGTAACATTGTAGACACAATATGTTCCACATGAGAGCTCCACCAGTTGAGTTTTTACTAACTAACTAGGTTGTTTTATTATCATTCAAGGACTCCAGTTTTCATTGTGCTGCTGTTAGTAGGTCTGGGATACCTCTGACTTCCAGTCTGTCTTCCCAGTATTTTCCGTGGTTCTTTGGTCCCAGAAAAAAACCCCAGCATTGAAACAGCCATTTAAGTGAACAGCTCCACCACACATTCCTGTGCATCTGCAACGGCGTGCAATGACTGAACCACAATTTGTTTGCCTAGTAGTTGTGAGAGAAGAATAAGCAAGCAGGTATTTCCTTTTTTTTGTGGCTATGAAGATACAAGAATGAGCTTCAAAGAATAAGCGTTACAAAATGGTTCAAACCAAATGTTTTTTCTTCCAAGCAACCTCCCTGTAAATGTGAAGAACCTTCTTTGTAACAAAGTGATCCACCTCCCACCCACCCACCATTCATGCCATAAGAATTTAGTGAAATAAAACAGTTATATCACAGTTTTAACTATTTTGGATGTTAGGGTCACATCTCAGAAGGTAATGAAGGAGAAAGTTGATTAAAAGAGCATTTTCTCTGCTTTCATTCTGTATAAATTTTTTAATTTGATCCAGAATTACTTCCAGTAAGCAAAACTGGTCCCTTTTCTTTCATGAACTTTGAGGCTGAGAATGTAAATCTGAAAAGAAAAAATAACCAAACCCACAAACAAATATTTTCCCTGCAAGTACTGTATTTTTTTCACTTTTCATAAAGAAACATATACATGCTTTTAAATAGGCATTTGATAAAGGAAGTGCTGCAGGCCCATTGCTTTCACTTGGTACCAATAATTTTGAATGTTTTGGTGGTTTTGCATTTAAATTCTCAAGCTTAAAGCTAACATTTACAGGACACTTCCTTTGCATGTCCATGCAATTTTAAAATGGAAGTTATAAAGTGACCAGTGGCATTGGTCATTGAAGTAACGAGCTATGCAAGGTGTCAGTTAACTAGAGAAAAGATTGAAGTACATCACTGAATAAAACACTCGGCCGTACATGCTCTTCATTGGCTGATCAAGATGCTGTTGTTCTGCAGAAACATACTTGTTTCATTTGTGGTCAAAACCAAGCTGATCATAAGCTTCTGATGCAATGCCATGATAGGAAAACCATTGCAATGCTACATTGCAATGTGTGACAAGAAGTGCTGTCAGGAGTTAGGATGCTGTCAGGAGCACTGATGCTATTAAGCAAAGTTTCTAGCAGTTCCTCCTCTGAAATGCTAGTTTGGTTAGTCACTGAAGCAAAAGTTGAGAGCACAGAGGAAGGCAGTGAAGAATGGAGTGCACGCCTCTCTGCCAAACAAACAAAAAAAGCTTGTTTAATCCAGCAAATGCTTTGGTTTGTTTAGTCTAGCAAAATAAAATCTAAGATAAGATAGGGTTACTCCTCATAAATACATCACAGAAAAGAAAATTAAGATCTTTTAAAGCTAAGGGATAATGCTGGTACTTGAATAATTGCGTCTCAGCTTATCATGAACAAATTAAGGTTTTAAGTTAAAAGACAGTTTCCAACCATCAGAAGAGTGAGGTTCAGAAACAGTTTTCCAGTGGTAGGAGTGGGAGCACCGGGCTAAACAGATATAAGGTGGCACTTGATATGTTTGTGAATAGGATAACACAGCATGATGCCCAAGAAAGCAGGGAGCAAACCTGGGTTTGAAGCACATAGGTCCTGTTCCCTTGGTGAACTGCATTACAGAGCTCCTGATTTTGAAGCATTCATTAATCTGGTATATCAAGGGAAATAGATATATGACCAAATTTTTGTGTACATTGAACATTCTGGAGGTCTGTATATTACATTTTTTTCCTTGTTTTTACTCTGTTCTGGCAGCTGAAGACAGCATTTATTTTAATAATACTTAGACATACAGTAAGTAAATGTGAGCACACACACAACTTACTAATGACAACCACTTTTTTTTTTTTTTTTTTTTAATAGAACTACATCCACTATTGAATTGAAAGTCTGCTGATAGTGCAGTAGAGACAGGATGAGACTTTTCTAATCTTAGCCTCCTGATTACCTCTTATTCTCAACCTGGCTTCCCACTTTTTATCGTGCCTTCAGAATTTCTTATCTCTGTTTCACATCTGATCAGCCAGCGGATAAAGAAAATTCAGGTGGAACTCAGCAGCATCAGTTTTTAAAGAATGCTTCTAACTTTCCTGTTCTGCGTGTTGGCTGAACAGCTTTGCCATCCAGTTCGAACCACTGCTTTTTCATGAACCTGCTGATACTTTGATCCCAAATCTTTCATAAAATATTGGGTCTCAAAACCAGCATTTTTTCAGATATCTTCATTTTACTGATAGCAAAGCTCTAAGAGTAATTGTCTCACTTCTGCCAGACCACAGAATGGAAATGCAAAGCATATTACAGCAGCCTTTGGCGTATCAGCTTCAGCAAGCACGTTAAGAGTAACCCTGAATCTGCAGAAAAACCTGCAGCAGCAAGATATCAGGACTTAAACTAGCAAATCTGCATTGCTTTACCCATGCCACATGGCCTCGTGAGCTCAAGAGCCTGAAATACTAAGCAAGGCTGCTCCATGCTCCATTTATTAGTGCAGAGGGTTTATATGGGTTTGGAAATCTCATCATCCCAACAGACCCCTATAAACACTACCACGATAAAAGTATGAACAGCAACTCACCTTGAAGACATCTGCAGGCTTTCCATCAGCAAAAAGTCTTTGAAAGTCTATAAATCCACTCCTTATAAAATATCATGGAGATCTGCACTACAGGACCAATGAATCCTTATCATATTTTTCATTCAAAATGGAAATCAGAGAACAGCAGTAGGATAAGGAGAAGCAGACTTATTTCGATTGTGCCTAGGTATTGTTTCAGCAGTGTTGTTAGCCAAACCCCTTGCTTACAGATTACACTGCCACTGAGTATATAATAGCCCTTGCCTATACATCACAAAAACTGTAACTCTTAAATAAATGAAATAATTTAAAAAATTAGAATCCAAATATTGTATGTTCCATTAATATATTATATTCATGTGTTTACTAAAAGCGTGATGAATTCAACTCTGCACTTCCAAGTTTAAATCAGATGTTAACTGCTAGTAAAGCAAATCATTAAAAAACCCCTCTCCTTCAATCTTAAATACCTCTACATTTAGCATAATTTGGAAAGCTTATTCTGGGACTGCATAAACCTTTCAAGGACCCTTTTCATGCCTACTAAAGGTAAGAACGGTCTGTCCCTTTCCTATAACGTACACCTCATTGGCTTGCTCCACACGGATCACTCATGGACAACAGGACTTTCCATTAGCACATGCTGAAGCATCAATCTGGACATTAAAATGGCCAGAGGGAAAGGGGAAAGTTTCTACATCTCAAAGGTACTGGGATATGACTGACAACCTTACTGGATTCCATTTCTATTGTTTAGCCCTGACAAAACTTGTTTTTCAGAGAGGGGGAGGTATTGAACATCATGAGCTGTTCTTATTTTCCTGGATTGAATAACAACTACCAGTTTCTTCAAACATGTGAGAAGTTCCAGCAATTTATCTAATTCAGAAAATGGGGTGGGACAAAGGCAGCATAAAGAAAGCAAAATATTTGATTAAATCTATGTACGAATCAGAAACATGCAAAATTCTAAACTTCACATATTCTGTTGTAAACCTTCCAGTGAGAAAGCAAAGTCAAAGGTGAGCGACATAATGAACAAACCAAGAGGCAGCTTTGCTTAAGTAGGAAAATCTTTGGCAGCAAAAGAAGAGGAAAAAATTCCCCCTCCCTTCTACACTCTGCTACACAATAGGAAAAACCAGCTAACCACAGCAGGGAAGGAACTTCACCTTTCACCGTGAAACATCTTAAGGTAGGAGTATTATGGGGTTTTATAGAAAAAAAAAAAAATTATATATATAAAATAGATTTTTTTTTTTTTTCCTGTCTGGCCAGGCTCTTGGACCAGATCTTCTGATGACATTTGCACCAAACCAGCAGCTGAACTGCTGTATTGCATGGTTGGAGTCCTCAGTCACAGAACACCACAGGTGTGACATACTGGCTTCAGAATACAGCACAGGGCCTTGCGATACCTTTTCTACCATTTCCATGAAGCACTGTAGCAACATTTCCACATCAAAATGTATCTTTTTTTGACAAAACGTTTTAAATAATTCACAGAAAATGTAAGGACTTCAGCAGCTGTGATGTTTCAGGAGGCAGTGAATCAAAGCATGGTCTTTCTTTCTACTCCTCACTCACCCCTTCCCAGTAGATCTGATTTCAGGGTCTGAAGCTGAGAAGTGCAGAGAACTATGAGGAAGAAGCAAGGAAAAATTAGTAGCACAAAGCTTTTGTCTAAAACTGGACCTGCATGGTCCTCGTGTTTGAAATACCTGTATTACAAACTAGTTTTACAAACTATTTCCAATCAAGTTGGTGGAAAATAATATTGTTTCGATCATGCTCTACCAAGCAAAAAAGTAAAACAATTTAATTTAAACATCCAGATTTGCATGGGTGTAATAAAGCAGAATCTGGACACTAAATTTAAAGCAGCTATCTTATCTCTGATGCCTAAACATTTCCATGTGTATAGACAAAAAATTTTCCCAAGAATGCTGGTTGGTTTTATTTTCAGCAGCTTGCTTCTTTCTTGGTTCGCCAAGGTCTGTCTCATACAAGTTTAACAGAGATATGTCCAACTGAATTAATTTCCAGATAAATTCATAACAGCAAGATTAGATTGTGGCTGCATTATGAAATTGTTTGAGGGCTGCATGATGAAATTGGTCGCATTCTGTGTTTTTCTTTGTTCTGTGAAGCCTAATGTTTACTGAAAAATAGAAAACTCTTAATTTCTTGAGAAGTCCAGTTTTATCTTTACTCATTGACTCCCTTACATGAATAAAAAGAACTTTTCACCTAGACAAAAATACACACCGCAGTCAGATTTGGCTCCACACACTTCAGTAGCATTAATTTCATTTCTGTTATTTTTTTCCCTGTGATGTCTTACAAATAACTAATACACTTAAATCGCACAGAGGCTCTCTGCTCAGTTTGAACTTTGTTTACATACATGTTCGGAGAGGAACAAAGAGTGCCAAGATTAATTCATTCAGCTTAATTTGCTACCCCATACTCTTAGAATGAGTAAGTTCTCACTATGGTTTTTGCAATTAGGGTGTTTTAATAGTGCTGTCCAAGTATAGGTTATTAGTCCAACTGCTTTGGGAAGAGTTTTATGACTACTTCTGATAATCTAAGAACCATGAGTCTTTTGAAAAGGAACATATTGTTACATGAACAAACTGATGTGCAGAGTACCCAATTAATCTATTTGGACTTTTTGGTTTGGTGGTTTTTTACATGATTTTTTAGGGTTATTTTTTCCTTTTTATAATACGATGTATGAAATCTAACTACACACTCTGGTCAAAAGCAAGAAAGGAACTAATTTTAATCATGTTTTAATGTGTATGTTTTGTTGGGGAGGAGCTCAGAGAATTAGCTGAAGTGCTACTCGATCACAGTAGAGTTCTGTTTTCTTCTGCAGCTTATGAATTTGGGTTACTTCAATATGTGCGAACTGAGAAAGTTCATTAATTTCTAAATGGTCTTGTTTTTCTGAAGCGGTAGAAATCCCTGACCTTTACCCAGGTATAACAGCAGCTGATAAAACCTGCTTCTCAGAAAAGGGCTCAAAATCATTCAGAGTTGAAGGTAACTATCCAAGCACTAAGCTCTAAACTTTATCAAGTCTACAGATGAAAAAAAAGCTATGCAGGAGAAGAAGAATGTTGATGATTTACACCATCCATGAAGGCCACCACATACAAAAAGCAAAATGGAACATTAAATTACCCAGCAATCTGTAAAAAAAAAAAAATCAGTTAGGCCTAAGTATGGAATCAAGCTGCTCAGTCCATTCTCTTCCTCGAACCGTCTTGCTGGTGTCTTTTTATGGATCCTGGTCTCTTCTGTTATCTATCATCTGTCTTTACTCCCACTCAGAGTGATCCTGCTGTGCTAACTCCAATATAGGATCGCTATCTGGATCATATTTAGCTGGATGAAATGGAGAATCATCTGTCTGTCTAAACCCTTCTGTCAAAACGGGAGGTGGATGATTGCACACTGACAGCCTGATTTACCTTCAGCCCCCGCAGAGTCTAGAATGGGAATTAGAGGAATACTGAGAAGACAATGTGCTAACAACCCACATTAGATGTCTTGGAGAGGCCTCAACAGTGGGCAGATACTCCTGTATCTCATTACAGAATAATTCTAGCACTGCCTCAGCAACATCTGGTTCTGACATTGGTGGAGAAATTATATAGGTGTAAATGTTCTGATGATCTACACCAGACAAGAACTCATACACCCTTCAGATACTGCAGGAAGATGAAAGTTTCAACTGGTTTCTATTAATAAAAGCACCATGTGCCTACTTACTCATGTACTTTTTAGATTATGAACTTCTCACTGTAGGTGTGGTCTCAAACTACATACCACATGCTGATCTCAGTGCCTTAAAAGTTGTAAGGGGAAGGACCTTACAACTTTTTTTGTACTGTTGCTGAGTCCTGCCATGACCCTTCCAGCCTTACAGATGCCAGGGAATAGGCTTGCGTATGAGAACCCACCACACCTTTGTACATGACAGAAGGCCCACCCCAAGGACAAGCTAATCAAACAGAAGATATCTGTAACCAATGGGTGTGAGGTCAGCCATTCTCATTTCTTCATTAAGTATCTTTTTTTGTGTTTGGCTTTAAACAGATTCTCAGTGTTTGGTTTCTGGGAATTCTGGCACAGCCAATACTTTTATTCACTGCTTCTATTTTAGTGTATTTCAGATTTTTTTTTTCAAGCAAATAAGAATCTGAGTGTGTATGGTATATGCAACAACTTCTAGCTAGGGATATAAAATATCTTTTAAACACTAAGCAATCTGTGCATTGATCATATAATGAAGCTGCAATACATTCAGTCTTAATCCCAACTACTAGAGGTCAATGGTAAAAATATGATACCTATTTCACAGGAGAATCCTTGGCAAGAATCCACTGACCCCAGAAAAGAACAGTTACAGGTTTTGGTTTTTCTCACCTGATGAGCCCGTAGCAGAAGTAGAAACACATCCCAAAGTCAGGAGAGCCACCTTCTTTTGCTCCATACCTTAGACCTCATCACTCCCATTCTTTCCTCTCCTTATTCAGTTTCTGTTCACATGCTAAGTAGTATCCGCAAATCTGGGGCGGGGGGGAAGAAGATACCTACACATAGCTACCAAATTGAAGGATATGAGCATGTCCCAGGGCACTGAAGTTGAAAAAGCCTTTGATGAACTAAAAGATACAATATTAATAATATATAAATACAGAAAAAGTACCATGAAAGCTTGGAGCCATGCTGGATAGCAGATTCTGCTGATCCTGGCCTCTTCAAGCTACACTCAAAGGTCTTCAGATTATATTCAATAGTATAACTCTTCAAAACTAAAGTTAGCACATATTGCCTTAACAAACACATGATGATAAGAAGGTCCCCATAATTCAAACACATGTGGCTGTTCTGGGACACGTTAGGATTTTGCTACATTACATACATAAGCCATGTTAAGATTTGGGCATTTGGAAGATTTGATTTGATCTGCTGGAACATAATAAATATCAAACAATATTAAGAAGATAAATTTATCAATCAAGGAGTATAAGAACTGACAATATTTTGTGACTAAAAGATAGCAGACTTTTAAAAATATAGCTCAACATACTATCTGATTCAGGAAATCTGTATCTACTGAAACTCCTAGGAAAAGAGACATCATGTATCCTCTTTTTGGACTTCTGGACTCAGTTTGATAACAAATGGGATGAGAGGCTTCAGAGCATAAAGGATGCTTCTGAAATGCTAACATTGATGTGTATTTTTTCCTTTTATCAGCCTGCAGTTAGCCTTCAAAGTGGAGCTTCAGAGTATTTTTATTCCTAAAACTGAAATAAGAAATTACTACAAAATTTAATTTCAGCTGGAATATGGCCAATTATTAGCATCAAAACTTTTTACAGCTCATGTCACTTAACATAGGGCATAGTCTTTGTAAGTGACAGCATTGTAGAAGGCTTGAGTTTTAATCATCACAAAAACAAAGAACTGCAACAAAATTGCAATAGCTGACACTTTTTTTCAGCTGTGCTCACCTTAAGTGTAAGACAAAACATGTCCTGAAAGAAATCATTACACATGCTCCTTTTGGGATTCAGCTTGTTTTGTTACTTTCTTGATTAAAAACAATTAAATCTTCATTCTGCATCTTTTCAAAATTATAGGTAACACTTTACTACTTAACACTGAGTGCAGAGGCAAGGCCAAGGTTTACTCAGCCATGGCCAACTGATGTACTGTTGGCTTATAATCAGATGCTAAAAAGAACAGATGGCTTAACCAAATTTAATTTGCTATTTTATTTATCCTTATGCTGCCCCTTTATCATACAAATACTAAACATTTATATTATATAGTTACAAGAACAAGACAATATTTAGATCTAGCTTCTGAGCTAATCTGACAAATCATCATCAATTCCGAGATGCAAAATAAATCACTTAAGTAGGATTCCAGATCACTGTTTTTTTCTGACCTAGTCTGTGATGGAAACAGCGAAGACTGCCATTAGAAATTATAGTACTCAGTAATGCTTGCCAGCTCAGTAGTTGATGGCAGTAATGCTGCATTGGTGATTGTTTGAAGAAAAAAACCCCATCCTCTCCAACTGCATGAAATTTCTTAAAAGTAAATTCAAGCATTGAAATCTGGCAGTCTTCTATTTTCAAGATGTTTCTCAGTGCTCAACAGGGAATGATGACATCTGCAATTTGTTTGATTACTTCTTCTGATCATTTATTCATTGCAAGATATGGGCTTGATCATCTCCATATTATTGTCTTAGCAGTGTTCATGGGATCAGACCATTTTCTCTGATACTGTAGATCTCATCATCATAAAATTAAAACTTCTGAAGACCTTGCAGTATTGTTTTGGCACTCTGTCAGAATAACTCCTGCTGTCATCCTTCTTAGGAGACTTGACTCTAAGTAAAATTATTGCTGGGCAAGAGCCTGCAGTGCTACAAATTAGGTCATTAATTGTAAAGTAAGTTCAAACCCTATGATTTGGCAAAGACAGTTTTGGATAATTAGGCTCAGTGCAGTTTTGGAGTCTCCTTTTAGGAACATATTATGGCTCATATTGTTAAGCATAAAATGCTGCCTTTTTGCTACACTGATTTTAGAAATATATTTCTAGGTATTCAGTATAAAAGGCTGATGCAGCTTACCAGAGTTGACTCCAGAGAAGCTCATAAAAAATTAGGTGCAGATTCTGATGACACATTCATTCTTAAAATGGTCACTGACTATTCAAGTTTTTGCATTTTGAAACTGTAACTATGTCTTTTAATCTAAGATGAATATATATTAATTTTCTAATAATTTTTCACATTATTTGATATACATATATGTATATTTCTGCAAAATAGCAGAAATGGAGTCAAAGAACATCTTCAAGACTACCTGCGTCTGAACCGCTTGAATTTATCTGGTCACTTAAGCATAACAGAACACAGAATGGAGCTCCTAAATTCCATTCTTTATATAGGTATAAACCAACTCATTTAGAGGCTCCCTGTCAAAAACATCAGTCACCTCATGACACAGCCTCAACAAACAATTAACGTTACATTTAATGCCAAGTACTCATTAATGAAAACTAAACAGATGCAAGTACAGTGATGCAAACACACTATTGTTTCTCAGATAGTTTATGCACAACATGAAAAGTAAAGCTAAAAATGCTTTTGTATGACTACATTTCCGTTGGTCTTCTTGGCCTACATGTGTGCTTAATTTAAGATATTCACCTCTGACCCTTACACAATTAGAGAATATGTAAGATTATTTTACAGTATATGTGGAGCATATGTACCACTGCACTGTGACTAGATGTTTGTACACTCTCAATTCTGTAGACACCTGACTAAAGTTTCAGTGAAATGGCTCAGCAAAGAACAACTTCAGGACTTTTCTGTTGGGGGAAAAAAAGAAATAAAAGAAGATAAATGGTACATCCCAATTGTGTTTCCTCTTCATCAGTCAGCCCCCTATTATTCAGGAAAATGGACAATTCTGTGTGATTTAGACCAGTCATACTGCAACAACATCTCACAGACATCTGTCATTACATAAAGAAACAATAAAGTATTATCAAGTCTGTAATTCAGCAACCAAATGATTAGAGGATTGAGGGAGGGGGGTGTTCAAAATTCACATACAACAGAAAAGAACAAAGCAAATTAAACTAACTTTCTCATACGAAGATCTTATCCAGCAAGATTGTTTAGCCAGTCCCCCTTGAGACTTTCAGCTGTTTTCACAGGTGTGGAGTAAAACACACATTATAAACAGCATACAAATAAAATAAGGCCAAGGGAATAATCTATCAGTTGGTCAGTGGGTTGTTCTGGTATATGATTGATAAAAAGCAGGACAAAACAGGTTATAAAAGCAGCATAGAAGAACTGATTTTTCTTTAAGAAAAAATGTGGGCACTCTTGGTTCTCGTAGGTGTTGCAGCGGTTTCTGCTCACCCGCAGGATCTTGCCTTTGATGGGTAAGAACAGACATCAGGTTTTATATCTGCACGATTTCTTTTGCATGAGCAAAAGCCTTTCAATTGACTTACCTGTTTCAAATCCAATCTTCTTCTCTCCTTTCAGACAAAAGGTGTTTCGTGTGATTCCGCAAAATGATGAGCAGGTGGAAATCATCAATTCCCTTAGCAACCACATGCAGGTAAAGAACATGGGGAAAGGGCTATACTGTATTTGAAATGAACATTTCTCCTTTTGTTCAACTACCATATCCTCACAACAAAAAAAAAAAAAAAAAAAAAAGGCGTGCTACTAAATTAAAGACCTAATCTTGACACCATTCAAGTCAGCTGAAGTGTTTCTTCAGAAGGAACAGGACAAGGTAATAAAGCTAGAGCTGTACAAATACATTCCAATACCTTCCTGGAAAGCCTGGTTAACCCAGTCCAAACATCAAAGTGCCCACCAGAATTTATTAGTAGAATAAGTTAATCTGAAAGGCTGTGTTCAGTGTGGCGTGCTTTCAAGAATGTATTAGATAAAACATGGAAATTCCAACTACCAGAACTTTTACCATTACAGGCAAAACATTTTTATTGATTACATGATTACATGAGTATTTACATACTCATGTAAATAATATAAAAATCCCTACTCCCAACAAATCAACTTTTCTTTGACCTCTAGTCTCATATAATCTTTTCTTCTTTGACTTTCCTTTAAAGCTTCTTTTCTCTCCAACCAAGTTGCATGTTTCTTACTGACCTTGAAGTAAATATATGATGACACAATGACATGAGGAAAAACAATAAAGACAGCAAATACGTTTTCAATATTTCTCTTCAGCTTTGATGTTGTAAAATAGCTGTTGGTGAAAAAGACACCATTGTCTATAGGATAAAAGGATGGTATTTCTAACGAAGTACAGATGTGGAGAACTATTATCAACAGGCTAGTATAGCATGCTGGAACAGTATTCTGTAGAAGTATATACTATTGCAATGATGCTGCCAATATTAAGAAAATTAATATACCATGCTGGCTTTTAAGTGTGTAGTATAAAGGGATTGTTTTCTTTTCAGTAAAGAAAGGATCCTTGAACTTCCATTTTTACACAAAGCAATCAGTCAGGACTGATTAGTAGTATATCCTGGAAGAGCCATCTCGCTGGAAGACACATAGTTCATGAATATGCCCATCAGCCCCAATTTTCTTTACATTCATGAGATGAAAGGCTGAAAAGTCATTAAGTTGACAAACCAGCTTTGCTTTCATTGGCCTTTAATAAGGTGCTAAATCCTGAGCTCTGGAAGCTGACTTCAGCAAAAATATGTCAAATAGTAATAGCACTGTCATTTTTCCACCTGGAACTAAACACCTTCCAAAGGTACAGGTTCCCCATACTGACTTTAGTGAACTGAGTCTTAAAGGCATTCATACAGACAACAGTCTTTCCCAGCTGATTCATGTAAAATTTCACAAAGCATCCCTCTGCTACTGAGTCAGGAGCCTGCTTCTGTCAAAAGCTTATAGGCAAAAACCTCCAAAGAAATCTGTACAAAGAATGAAAGAAGCTGTAAAGATATTTATACTCACAAGTCTGTATGCACTCAGATGCTGTAGGATACTTCCCATTTGTGAAACTGTCACTGCCATCTGCAGAACTCTGCCACATAAATTGCAGGGCCTAATAAAATCTTAATCAATTTCCAGTTAAAATTTAGGTTGGTGTTTCTGGCAAGCAAGGTCAGGTCAGAGTAATAGGATATGAATGAAATTCAGTATATTAATCACAACCAACATCACCATCACACATATGCCCACCTAAAAATCACAGCCATATGTATGTATTTATTTGTTTATGTATTCCTTTGGTCTTCTTTTAGGTTGACTTTTGGCAGCCAGACTCTGTCACACTGGTAAGGCCAAAAATGCAAGTGGATTTCCGAGTTGAAGCTGACAAGTCTTTCGAGGTTGAAAATCTTTTGAAAGAAAATGGAGTGGAGTATAGGTAAGTTTGTTCTCACTACTGTATTTTGAATAGAAAGAAATGAAATACTGGGGAAAATGTGTTTGATCTTTTCATATTGGTCAACGGATCTCCCTGTCACAAACTTCATCGTGCCTGTGGATGCTTCTACTGGGTTCAGCTTTCCCACAGCTGTTCAAATGAACTGTAGCTGCTCTGCTTAAGGGGTGAGGTGAAACGCTGATAGAGGTAATAGACAGGAAGCAAAGACTTACTACCAGGAATTTCCCAGAGGTGGAAGCTCATTGCAGTAGACAAGGCTGGACTATGGAGGGAAAAAGAAAGATTTCTCACTAAGACAAAATTCAGCAAAGGTCCAGAAAGAGCCAGAAAGTGCACCAGACAGCTTTGCATGATAGTATCAGGGAACTGAAGCCAGAAAATGGTGAGCCCCAGGGGCCACCATGAAGGGCTCCCCACTGAGTTCTCTAAGCTGCAGAACAACAGCTAGAGGGGCAAAAAAACCCCTAACTTGTGACAAAGAGAAGACAGCTACCAGCTGAAGGACCAAAAGAGTAGGGGGAACAGATTCCCAGGACAGCCTTGGGCTCAAGCAGATACATGGCAAGGATTTCTCCAATGAGAGATCTCTTAATTGGCTTAAATATTTCACAAGTATATCACCCAGAAGTAAAAGAGCTCTGTGTTTCCATTACTGAATACAACTGCAGCCTAAGTGGAGGAAATAGATCACACTGCCACATTAAACATCCCTGGGAACAGAAGCATTGTAGTGAGTAGCACTAATCGGAGCATAAGGAGAAAAGAGCCAGACCAGCCAACTGCTTCTACTTCACGTCTTCCAGTTAAGCTTTAACCATAGATGAGAAGTTGACTTTGGGCTGAAGTGGAGCAGAGTTGTCTGTCTTCATTCTTCTTTTAGCTCCACATGAGCACTGTAGATTGGCTCAGTCCAGCTTGATTATCAGGCTTCTTCTATGGGTAATGGATATTTTGTCAACATCATATATTCAGACACTGAAAGTCAGTGTTACTTGATCAAATTCTCATTACTTCATTTGGCTGAATTGAGAGTTTTTGTCTCTCAGCTCTACCGTTGTTGCTGCTAGACCAAACTCCTTCATTGGACACCACACAGTTCTCACGAAACAAAGCTTTTACAGCCTGCTAAATCTGAGGATAATCCATCCCTAAACTTACTGGCCTCATGTTAACCATGTCTGATTTGGATGCCAGTGGGGGAACAGAATCTAAAAACACTCTAGAAGAAATAATTTTTAATAATATCACAGCACAGGAATCCAATTTCAGTGGAATTTCCTCTTTGGCAAAGGAGGAGTTACTGTACATATGTTAGTTTTTCCTATAATATTCATGAACTCCCTCAGGTCCATGCACAAATCTTTTGATTGCAACAAAGGCCATAATGTCTGGAAGGCGTCCCTGACAAACTTGAGTGAAGCGTCCTTGTGACAACCCAAGCTGTTACAACTCTTTTGAAGTGCAGCTGCAATGCCGTGACATCATGTCAATGTAGTCATTTGCACTGTTTGTTCTGAAGGCTGGTGGTGCCTCACAAACTGGCCTCCTGCTCTTCCTTCTATCCAAATCACAAGTCATCAAGGACATATCCTGGATCAGTAAGGTTTGTAAGAATGTTAAGACAAGCACTGGAAAAACAAGAGGACTTCATTTTTTGATAGCCAAGGTTGAAATATAAGCAAAAGGTCCTCAAGAGTACACTCGACAATGAGCTGTGCCTTTGTGTCAGCCCCAGGGAAAAATAAACAGTAGACTTCCAACCAAACCAGACAGGATGCTGCGGTTTTCTTGCCATTGTGTGTTCTACTTTCACAGCGCAACTCACATGCAGTAAAGTAGCTTGGAGGATGAATAATGCCACCTGCAATAGAGCTGTTAAACCACACCTAAACTTTGGAAGCTTGGTTTGGTCTTCCTAAACCAAACCGTTGCCACCCGGGAGGTTTGTTAGTGTGGGACTAAGTAGGCAGGTGCTAATTCGAGGAACCTATTGCTCCCTGATCATTCTGGTGGGAAGGTTGAGACAGAACATAGGTTGAAATTTGAACCTAATGCATAAATCAAACACTCTACATTTCAGTTCACAATCTATGTGGAATTAATTCCAGGAAGACCCTGAAATGTCTACCTGCTGCTTACTTTCCTGCTAGCAAATCTTATGTTTCTCTTTACCCTTTTCATGGTGCTTTATTGCAGAGTTCTAATCGACAACCTGCAGGCTGCACTGGATGCCCAATTTGACAGCAAAGTTCGTACCACCGGACACAGCTATGAAAAGTACAACAACTGGGAAACGGTAAAGTCTAGAAGTTTACCATTTTATCAGCCCCTGTAGTCAAAATGGCTTCTGATAGGCTTCCGGTCTTTTTCTCTTTTCCTCTTCTATTGCACCCATTAATATGATAACTAGTTTTCCAAACTCTCCTTCCTCTTCTCCTTTATTGCTCTTTACGGAGGTAATCTGTGTAACCAATCCCCCTACACGTATTTCCTCTAGTTCTGCTCCCAGTGCTGCAAAGAAACTGTCAGAAATCCAAAGACCAGCCTGACATGCTTCACTACGAATTTGGTCTTTCCTTTTCACTCCTTCTTCCAACTCCTCTGCAAAAAAACCTGATTTCTTTCCCTGCCCCAATTCTAGCTCTTCATCTTCCACCATGAGCTCTCCCCTCCTCCCTCCTTTTTTCACAGCCATGCTTATTTTTCCTGTCACATAATCTTGACCATATCACTCCACATCTTTGCAGTGGCCCCTTATAATCCACTGCATCACAGTTCTTATACTTAAAAGTATGACAATCTCCCATTCAAGTCTTTCCTTGCAAAAATCTTTCGGTTTTGTGATGATCATTGCCCACTAAGCACCTGCTACTTTTTCAAACAAGAAGATGTATTTCCTCTCCAGGCGGTATCTATAGAACGTATACAGAACTAATCAATTTTCTTCCACCACAACTCTCCTAAAAAAACAACCAAAAAAAAGTCTCCTTTTACAAGGCTATTTGAAAATAAGAACAAGAACACCCCTGAGTCTGTAAAGCTTATTGGCATACAAAAAACCCCCAATGACATCCATAATGTTAACCATTATTTCTAGTATTTCTTTGCCAGTTTGTCTAGATCTGTCTGCTGTTTCCTGTCTTTTTCTTAGTTTCTAGATAGCTCTTTGGGCATGAAATGCTTTTTTTGTGTGGACGTGACAACATTTTTTGTGAGCTTCTGAAGGCAACTATAACAAAGAGAATCTGCTCCAATATTAAGATAATAAAGGCTATTATTACTTCCCCTAAATAATAAATAGAATTAAGGAGATATTAGTTATTTTGTATCTGGCATTGGTGGACTGTTTCTACAAATCCCTGCCCAGAACTTCTGTCAGTAATTCAAAAATGTTGAATAAAAACCATAAACTGAAAACATTACAACATATAGAAGGTTTAAGGCATTCCATCTACTTAGCTCAATGAGAAAAAGTTTTCTTTTGTTAAGAGAGTTTTAGGGGTGACAAGGTTAGAAGTATATAGGATCAGCATTCAAAGGGTATTGTAATCCACTAGCCATACTCCAATGACAGGTTTAGAGAAATTCATACTAGAAAATCTTAATTCAGACATATAGCTCTAGTACAAGTAGTAAGTAATTCTAGAAAATCTACAAACTGTATTAAACATTAGGTCAAGTTAGATGCTCTGGCTTGAAGTCTGTGAATTAATTAGCCTGGACATAAGGAACAGAGACGACAGTAAATTTAACCTCCTTGTTAAACAGATAGCTGCTTGGACTGCTGATATTGCTGCTCAGAACCCAGACCTTGTCTCTCGCAGTGTAATTGGGGAAACATACGAAGGACAGCCAATATACCTTCTCCAAGTAAGTGCTTAGATTTCTTTGTGCCAGACTTCTTCTCTATTAACCTCCCAAGATTCTGATGTCTATTAAAACACCAATGATGCTAAGGTAGTATTATACATTTTGCAGAAAATACAATATTTTAAAAGGGGCATAATGAATTATTAGAAGATCAGACATATAAATTCAATCAAATTCCTGAAAGCTGTTTGAATGATCGTCTATCTTTATGTTCTCTCCATCTGTTGTTTGTAAACACATTTACTCTGAAAGGATCTATAAATGTCAGGCTTTCTAGCAATAGGGAACAAATTTGTATCTATCTTCATCAAATATAATTCTCTGCTGGTTTTGGCTGGGGTAGCATTAATTTTCTTCATAGTAGCTGGTATGGAGCTATGTTTTGGAGTTGTGCTGGAAACAGAGTTGATAGTTCAGGGGTGTTTTAGTTATCGTTGAGCAGTGCTTACACAATCAAGGCCTTTTCTGCCCCTCACACCATCCTGCCAGAAGGGAGGCTGCGAGTGCACAGTAAATTGAGAGGAGACAGCCAGGACAGCTGACCCCAACTGACCAAATGGATATTCCATACCATACGGTGTCATGCTCAACAATAAACTAGGAGGAAGGTTAGGTAGGGAGGCTGCTGCTCAGGGACTGGCTGGGCAATTGTTTTCATTTGCATCACTTGTCTTCGTTGGGACTTATTGTGCTCTCATTGTTATTTTAATTTTAATTTTTAATGTTTGATTTCCATTATTAAACTGTTCTTAGCTCAACCCACAAGTTTTCTCACTTTTACCCTTCCAATTCTCTACCCCCTATCCTGCCTGGGAGGCAGCAAGTGAGTGGCTGTGTGGTGCTCAGCTGTTGGCTGGGGTTAAACCATGACAATTTTTTTGGTGTAACTCTTATGAATAAATAAGATGCAGTGACTTAAATAAAGGTGAACGAATAACGATAACTTGCCCAAAATCGCATAAGCAAACAAGATCAACTCTTAGAGACAGTACAAGAAAAAAAGTCAACAGTGCAGAATAATCAAATAATTGGGGAAAGAAGCTTCTCTATATTAATAAAAATTAAATGATTAAGTATTTGTTGTTTTAGCTCGAATATCATGGTCAGCTACAGATAAAAGCACCCTATAGTTTCAATTTAATCAAGGAATGCTATATTTGTCTAAAGTTTGACTTCTTAGGTCAGGAAGCTGACTGACTTGTTCTGCACACAAATTATTTTGTTCAACACCTGTTTTTTGTTTTGTTTTCTTTTTGGTTTGTTTTGTTTGTGGGTTTTTTTTTTCTTTTTTTGTTTTTGTTTCATTTTGTTTTGTTTTCTAGGTGGGAAAAAGTGGTGAAAATAAGAAGGCCATCTTTATTGATTGTGGTTTCCATGCAAGAGAGTGGATCAGTCCTGCTTTCTGCCAGTGGTTTGTGAAAGAAGTCAGTAAGCTTAATGATGAAAAAACAATTTTTTAAATGCAACCATTTTTAAAAAAAATCTGAAGTGAGCAGCAGGAGCTGAGGCTGCCGCAGATTGACTTTTTACCTCTAGATACCAGTCTGCACATCCCTTCTCTCACCTCATATGGTTAGAGTGTAACAACTGCTTAAACCAGATCTTAATGGTTGGACCTGTAATCTTTCAGTAGCTTAAGAATACCTAAAAGCATGCGTAAGAGACGAGCAAACAGGTCCAGTAACGCTAGGAACATAGTCATGTTCTCTATGTAGTCAAAAGGAGTAGGGAATAATGAAATTCAAGGAGACATCAGAAGGCACCTGAATGTGAATCAGAACAGCCATCTTGCTACAGCATCAGGTGCTGTATTCCCTGCAACCAGCTTTACTTGGTAAGGCAACAGAGAGGGTGGAAACCTGCCCTCAGCTAAGCACAGAGTGCACTGAGGAAATGTACCCAAGAGAGGAGGAAGACTATAGATGAAGCTCCCTAAACTCCACTCGGGAAGAAGGAAATGCATACACATCCCTTTGAGCTGCCACTTCAAGTTGCACAGAATGGTTTCTAAAATGTGAAACCATATTTAGGACAGAACTGCACAGGTGAAAGTACCTTCACTTCAGGCTGGGATAGTTTAGGCCTTGAATTAAGCGATTTTCTCTCTTTTGTCTTTTCCTTCTCCTCACCATCAATTTGAAGCAGGTGGGAGTTATCAAATGCTGCACAGTCTTTTCTACAAAGAGAAGGTATATTCCCCCTCAGTGGGGTGAGATCAATCAACTTAGCAGAACAGTTTGCTGACTGAATCTCAAATTTTGTAAGAATTCCTGCAGGAAGATTGAAGAAAAACAAAAAAAACAACACCTACTAAAAGAACCCAAAACAAACAACAAACCCAGAAACAGCAGCTTGGATTTAAAACCCAAGCAAAGGAAAGTCAAATTACGTGAGTGAGCCATGCTGGCAGAGGCATTTACTGGTGGCAAGTATAATCTCAGTCTTATCAGCTAGCCATGCGGTTTTGTGTAGGGAGCAGTGGAAATTGAAAGTGACATCTCAGTGGAGTCAATGGGAATGTGATTTCATTATCTCATAATAAGGCTGCAGACAGTATGTGCTACCATTTTTCTCTTAGCAATTCACGTCACTACAGCTGTCATTTTCACTGTCTGGTCACTTAATTCATGGGTATACCTGACACCAGCAGTGGCTCTGCTCAGTGGATCCAAGTGTGGATAGGCTGAAGTGCTTTAAAAGCGCAGTCCTCTGCGCGTCATCAGCGGTTCACTCGGGATTGCTTCTAGACATAAAAGTAAAAAAAACCACTACAGAAACACATAAACGAGGTGAATTGTCATATGTACCTCCCCCAAAAAACAAGCAGGAAACAAACAAACAAACAAACACACACCAGGAAAAAGTAAGTTCTAGTGATCTGAAACAGCTTTTCTAGCTTCTACATACGACCTTCCCACGTGCTAGTGACAGGACAAAAGATGCCTTTCTCCATTGCATTGCTCCCTATGTTGTCCTTTATGTCTGTGTAAAAGAAACAGAGCAAATTTCCATGATCATTGCATGCTCCCTCGACACAGATATAAATCTGCAAACAAGCATACAAATGCCAGGCCATGAACAATCGTGATATACAGGTTATGGCTAGAGTTATGTTTGTTATTCAATGTATGTGGTAAAGCACAGAGAAAAATCTGCCTCCTTATGAATATGTGCATCCACAGCATTATTACTGGAAATGTGTAAGGATGTTCTTTGGAAATATTCTCTATAATTTTGATTGTTGCTGAAATTTCTCTGCAACACGGATATAAAAAATTATTTTTCCTTCTCACATAAATTAAAACCAAACCAATCTAAGGACGTAGAGAGAATATATGGACAGGAACTTTGCTCTGTCTGTAAAAAAGAAACTAGCAGATGGAAATCTCCAGTGATTTTTTATCCTGCTCAAAATCAACATTGCTTCACCATATAATTTATCTATGAGAATGAGATGGCTTTCTAACAGCAGTGTGGTTTGAGTCAGTGTAAATCCTCTAAATATATGTAATATCAGACAGCTGCCACGTCACATGGTGGAGTGACCTGGATGACTTTGAGCACCACATTCATTAATGACCAATTCAGACCCAGGCCTTTAAATACACACAGAAGATGCAGCTTTATGAAGGCATCATCAGTTTTTTCTACTTTTCTCCAACTAGGCTGTTGAGACTTATGGAAAAGATACTGTCCTGACCACACTTCTCAACAACTTGGACTTCTATGTTCTGCCTGTTGTTAATATTGATGGTTATGTTTACACTTGGACAAATGTAAGTACATTCTTCTTTCTCAAGAGGAGTATTGCTGCAAAAGCCAACTGTTAGAACTTTCTTCGTTTTGATCTGTGCTTCACCATTCTGTTTCAGGACCGCATGTGGAGAAAGACACGCTCCAAAAATGCTGGTAGCGTTTGCACTGGGACAGATCTCAACAGGAATTTTAATGCTGGCTGGTGCAGTAAGTGTCTCCTAACAATAGCTGCAAGTGATCATACATAGGTGAAATAACCAAGATATGTAATTATGGATTTTCCCTACCTGATGGTTGGTCCAGCTCAAGCTTGAGTGAACACTACCAGTACAGCATTGTGGAGTAGCTTGTGTTCAATTTTTGGAGTAGTTTTGGGCAAAAAACAGAGTTTGGTTACTACTAGCATCATCAGTATGGCTACTTCTATGAACATATATATACACACAAAGGTGCATATATATGCATACACACTTACACACATGTCTACACACAAGTATACATATATACATATGCACACACACTTCTATGAGTTCAGAACAGAAACCAAAACAGTTTTCTTTTAGTTGGTTTCACCAGGTTGAGAGGGGTCTCTTTTGAGTGGTTTCACTTGGCTGTTTCCTGGAAGCATCCTAGAAATGGGGGAGATAGATACGCAAGGAGAGGACTGTTTAGTACTGAAGCAAATCAATATCCCAAATCAGTTACATAACATAGGACTTTACATCAATATTCATATTCTTCCAACTATGTACACTGTACAGGGCATATTTATTCAATGCTGTTATGTTGCCCAGGCTCTTAGCTATGCAATAAAATGTTCTTTCTGATGTGGCATGTGTGTCAGTAGGATTTCCAAGGCTTATCTATGAAAGTGGTGTAACATGACGCTCCTAACAACCAACTTGTGTCATTAAATACTTACTAAATTCAACTTTCTTTCCAGCAATTGGGGCCTCAGACAACCCCTGTGATTCCACTTACTGTGGCTCTGCACCTGAGTCTGAAAAGGAGAGCAAGGCTTTGGCTGATTTTATTCGTGAACATCTTTCTACAATCCAGGCATACGTGACGATTCACTCGTATTCCCAGCTGCTACTCTTTCCTTATTCATATACTTACAGTTTACCATCGAATTATGCCGAACTGGTAAGTCTCTGTCATTCTGACATAATGAAAAGAATAAGTAAAAAATCATCACTTGCTATTTAGGTCCATTTAACTTCAAGCAGTTTCTTTAACATCTGGAATGAATCTGTATTGCCAGTTTTTGAAAATACTTTAGCCTTTCATAGCAAGAACAAGGGAAAACCATGATGGCTTCAAGATAGTTCAAGCACAGGATAAACTTACGAGCCTTATTTAATTTCCACATACATACACAATGAATTTGCCACAAGGTCGGGTTTGTCTTCCAGCCATGCTATACAGAAATACACTATGCTGTACAGCACTGCTTCTTCCTGTCTCAAGAGGTGGCTGTGTATGTAGCTTTAATACATTACATAGAATTATGCCCTGTAAGTCAAGCTAACAGCTTGATAGACTGTAATAACTATGAAATGACTTGAACTGGTGTCATTAACAGCTGACAAGAATCTCTGTCTACCACTTCCTACCCAACCTTAGTTCTCACTGAAGTAAAATGGTGAAACTCGTGTTGATACAGGTTCAGGACAATGAGGCAGTTTTTGTCAGAAGTATAATTAAAACCAGTTAGATTATAAAACAGCTAGTTTAAGAACAGTTAGGTAAAAAGTTTCAGTTCTGAGGCCTTTCTAAACAGGCCTTGATTCAAAGACACCTTTTATTTGGAAGAGAAAAGGATGAATGTGGTGTTTTAAAGGACACCACCTCTTTTATTCATCCTAGAGAAAGGCCATGCTCTAATGCCATTTAAGTAAGATAACAGTTTGGAGAAAATACATATATATATGGTGGGGTTTTTTTATCCTTAAAAACAGAACGTCTATAAAAGTTGTAAACATTTTATAAGGCCAGAAATCAACAATGAATAATGAAATTACTTCACTTCTCTGGCATATTAGCAATTAGAAGCTGTTGGCAGGGAAAACAACATAGCAAGACAAAACAAACAAATCTTGATTCTGCCTCTTTGCTGGATGTTGCCACAAGTCCAAGGCAACAACACAGTGTGTTGATCTGCTGTGCAGGTTTGACAGATTTATGAGTGCTCCCAAATAGATGTCTTGATTCTGAAGCACAAATACAAAGTGGGGCCAACAGTGAAGTTTCTTGTTACTTTTTTTACAGCTGAAAAGAGAGGATTAAATTAAGATGAAGATTTTGCTTTCTTAATTTATATTTGAGAAACTTTTTAATTGTAATTATTCCAGGGAACTGTAGTAATTTCTTGTCTTCAATTTTTACAAAACCTTCACATTTCACACATTGCAGTTCCATCTAAAGTAATAAAACAACACAAAACCCTTGAAGCTGCTTTGTTGTCAAGATCACAAAGTTCCCATGTGTTAAAGATTTGCATGACATTCTGCCCAATTTTTTGAATCATGAGCAAATCTGATGAAACATAACTAGAAGTACAGCATGTTGCTCACAGTATTAAATGAAAAAGTTTACACTGACAGCTCATTACTAAAACAAACCTTAACAATGAGAAAGAACCTATGTGGTTTTCAAGGTTTTCAAATTCTTTTATTAAATTCAAATTTCAAATTAGCAATGTTCTAATACACAGTAAAATTTAATGAATCACCCATACTAAGGTTCTACAACTTTCATCAATAAAAACTCTCTTTTCCTGCCATAGACAGTTCTGCTATTACCATTCCTCATTAAAAAAATACATCTCGGGAATGCAGGCTATATATTCCTCTTCAACAATTTGAATTCACTTTGTAAGGTAGTCTTTCCAACATCACTTTATCCTATATTTTAAACCAGGCAAACTGATCCCAGAGGGAGTTCCATTATTTTCTACTACAAAGTAATCACAAATCTCACGACCATGATGAGGTGACTATATGAGTGTTTTTCACGTATTAATTAAGGGAAAATATTTCCTCTATTGGTGATCCCAACAAAAAGACAGCAGAATCCCAGAGGCGTTCAACTTGTGCAGTATTTGATTTTAACATGGGAAGACTTCTTGCCAAAAATCCTTCTTTTGGAGCATGAGATCAGAACATCACCCAAACACCATTGCTTGTAGTTGGGATAATTAAAGAGAAAGGGCCTAATTCATTCCAGTGTCAGCCAATAGAAAGACTGCCTTCAACAGGCTCTGGGTCAGGTTCGAAAGTGCAGCTTTTCAGGTTACTTGAGGTAACTAAAACACATTCATTTAAGCTGCAACTAAAGAAAATTTAAGATTTTCAATCAACAACTGTACTTGCTTGAAACGAGACAGCTACAAAAAGAGGTATTATTTTGTATGCCAATTGTGTTTCGTGTCTAAAAGTTCTGTCTAGATTCAGAATTTAGAGAAATGCTGAAGAATGAGAATCTTAACTTTTAACAGAAATCATTGGGGCAAATAAAAGGATCATAAATAATTTTTCAAATGAAGAAGCAAAATTTATAGAGCTATTATCTTATCTTAGATATTATTTTTACCCTGACAGATCTAATGAATTAAAGGAAATATAGTTGCAATTTCTTATCTCTTTCAGTGAGCAACTGGACATATGCTTAAACAAAAACCTCACGTCTGCATTAGTAAGATTTTGTTTCACTGTATTTAATTAAAGGTAGCATAATACCATGGGGCTTTAGCTACATTCCAGTGTCTGAGATATAGAAGGGCACAAAAATTAATTTGCTATTGAAGACACTAAGTCTGCAGAAGAGAAAGATCTAGAGAACGCTTGTAACCTTCCTTTCCTGCAAGCGTACTGAATAGCATATCGTTGGGGCTTAAAAGATTTTTTCTGCTCACAGCTTCAAGAAATCACCAGAAAGTGTAAAACCAATCTGGTTTTGGTTTCTCAAGTAGAACAGGGCTCTCTGAGAATCCCAGACATCCTTTATGCTGCACTGCATTGCCATAGCAAATCAGAACAACCTCCAACTTACTTGGAGCTGGGGATTAGAACTATCCCTCAACCACCTCTAGCCTTGGGGTGTAAAACATGATGAAAGTCATGTATGTCTCTTCCTTCTCACAACTTCTCACTCTTCATAGATGCAAGAGGATCTCTCAGGATTTAAACCCCAAAACTTCCAAGGATTTTCCTAAAACTTTTCTCCCTTTATTCAGGGTTGTCATTTCCCACCCCTGCCCCGGGTTTGGATAACTTTCACTGTTATCCAAACAATACTTGAACAACAAAAATAAAAACACCCAAGACAGGAAAATCTAGGTCAGGAATTTCTTAGAAGTTACACAATATTCTTGTGATGACACCCCAAAAGAAATATGTACTCCTTTTGGTGAATCACATTTTGCCTGCTTCATAATCCTCTTGACTCATTCTTTACTATACCCTGGAGCACACAGAACACACAGTTGAATCCATTTCCTACAGAGAACAGAAGCATTAGCTTTTTAAAAATAAAAAAATGTGCTTGGCAAGACCAGTATATCTCCACACCTCAAAAAGATTATTTTCATCTTTATTTTACTACCCACATTTTTGTCCTCTTGCAATAAGAAATTCTGTATTTAATAGCACTTGTCATAAACAGTTCACTTAATCGTATTTTTTAATCCGTTCATATTCTGGCCTTAGCTTCCTATTAGGTCACCCTATGCTTTCCTCATTTTCAGCAGACAAATCTAGCTTTATAAATTCTTGTTTGTATTTAAATTGGCTCTGAACTATGATTTGATAGAGCAGAGGAATGTGCATTGTGGCCTTCCTTCTTTTCCAGGTTCAATTCCATCTCTCAGTTAAACAACAAACTCGGTGCCAAATACATGTCTGCAGCCAGCTCATCCTCATTGTCAGATTAATGTATATTATTTTAGTTTGGCAAGCTGCAGAATATTAATTTACAACCCAAGATAACTTTCTAGACACAGTATTTCAGCTTGTATTATTTTAACACATACTGGCCACATTGTTTATTGTTTCGGCTCACCAAAATTCACCCTTCATATAAAGGTTGGTCTAGCATTTCATTTCCTCTTGAGTGCTTAAAATAGGACATAGTAGGAAGCTGAGATATGCCCAGAGTCTATACAGCCTGCAGAAGAGTGAATTTCAAATACATTGTATGACTTTGTGAATATCAATCTGATTACTTAACTGGGAGCAAAGTCCTAAATGTGTTTAAGACATATGATGACCTGTTGGTAAGGATTTCTGAAGAGCAAAAATCCTAAGAGATTCAGACATACCAGTGAGGAGTTGCAACCTATGCTGTTGTACCTGTGCTGTTGCAAACTCCTGTGATTGTAGTACTTGTTATAAGTAAATATTGTTAAAGTCAACTGGGAAGTGCAACAAACAGGAAAGTGGGCAGAAAAGCAGTATTTGGAATTGGTTTCACACCTCTTCCACCAAATTTACCACAACAGATGTCCCACAACAGAACTGTTCTGTACTGTCAGTCTTAAAATTGTGAAAAGGATGGGGTTTAGTAGTAGCATCTTCCAGATGCAGCTCATGTATGAATCTGGCTGAAAGACAACAGTACCCAAAGAGGTGTAGGGCACAATCGCCTTAACAAGTCACACTGGAAAGCCTCTCACCTGCGATTGATTTCTTAATCAATCTGTGAGCCTGCCACAGAGACACAGTCCTCCCCTTGGCTGAATTCCCTGGACTCTTGGGGGACATGCTAAACTATGAGCAACAACAGTATAGTGAACTAAATTACACGTCAGTCATGGATGCTTTGGAGGGGAGTCTGTTTTTATTGGCAAAACAAGAAGCCTCAGAAGTTTAGCTTCAACTTTGCAAATACCACATTTTCAGATTTTCCTTGAGGGTCACTCAAGTAGCATATGAGACCAAGGTAAAGTGAAAATACAGTTTTCAGCCCTGGGCAAATCAGTTTGCAGTCCAGGAAGGGAAGAGAGCAAGAGGTCCAGTCAATCAGTGAAGAGGCTTCTCTAGAGCACTGTCAGACTATGAGGGCAAAGGGAGTTGTTCACATGCAGCAGCTGCATAATCAACATCCCTAAAGTGTTTCTAAGCAGCCGCAATATGCTGGCAAACCTAGCCTGATGATACAAGAGTAAAATGACGGAGATGCTCCCCAAAAAATTACCAATTAACATACAGAAGATGCTTAGCCTGATAATTCATCTTTAGTTCAAAACTCTAGATGTGGTGAGAAGGAGAGGCCAGCAACATATCTTTCATTAAGGCCTAACAACTGAAAAAATAGGTTTAAAGGTTGTGAATTATGTAAGATAATGGCAACTAAGAACACAACTCTGCTGCCACACTGGCCCATGCACTCTGTACGAAAGATCAAGCAAAATACTAGTAATTGCTGTGTAAACACAGACGGGTGATCAGTGCAGGGAACACTACCTTCTGCTGCAATGACCAGCTCACAAGTTCTGCTGCAAGTCAGATCCTGAAAAGCCATTTCTGTCCCCAGTTACAAGGTATTAATTTGGAGTTATTTCTAGGACTTCAGGGCGCCTGTTGTTTCTCTGCTACTATAACTCTCAGCAAAATCTTCCTTGTAATAGAGGGATTCTTAACAGTAAAAAAAACCAAACCCAAACCAACAACCAAATAAACTCCAAACAAACCACGTTAATTCCATTAAGCCAGTTGTGCAGAGATCTAGAAAATCACTCAGCTGCAAAGAGTAGCTTCAAAGGTCAAAAAGATAATGAGATTTTTCCTGTATTCCAAATAACACACAGGCTTGAAAATCCAAACTGCTCTTCAGAAGCTAAATATCACTACCCCTTTTAGGAAATGTTGGGCATTATTTATATACATCGCCATAAATCTCCACGTTACTTCTTTTTATGGATGGTTTTAAGTAATTGCGCTCTCTTAAAACAAAAAAGCAATGAAAACATTTTCCTCATATTTTGAATTATACTCACAAGTATTTACTTACTTTTTACTATTCTTGCTGCTTTATATTACATTATTAGTAGTAAAAGGTTACTTTAGTTCCTATAAAGCTGAAGTATTTTTTTTACATTTAGGTTTTAGACTATAAATCTATTAGGGAAGCAAATGTAAGTCACTTGAAGAAAAAAAGAGTCAGATACCAAAACTTCTGATAAAGTTTCATTTAATGATGAAGTCATAAATGCTCAGTCATGTTTTTCACTTAGAGAGGGTCATTTAAAATACCACCTTGCTCTCGAACCTGGAGAGCTTCAGGAAGTTGTTTATTTGGATTCCAGGCTCTTAACAGCTGGAAATCTCAACTGCTCTTTCTACAAATTTCTCTTTTTACAACTTTACCTGAGGGATAAAAAAATCCCTCAGGTAAAATGATTTCCTGACACACTTTTTCTGGTATCTGTTCTGGTATGATTTAAAGCCATCATTTGGCAGCTGAGTGAAAGGAATGCCCTATTCTTCCCAAAGAGGAGCTCTGGTATTCTATTCTCCCTACCGTGCATTTTACTAAAGAGAGAGCAAATCCTAGTCACCAATAGATGCATACACAGTATCAGACTATCTTTCCAAATTTAATTTCCACGTTGCATATATTTGAAAGGAGGAAGAATCAGTTGACATTTAAAAATTCATCTACTGTTGAAAGAAAATTTGACTTAATCTCAGCTGCTGATTAAATTTATGTATTATAAACAAAAGATGACTGAAGAAAACATGGTATTACTAACAGATAGTAGTCTCCAGCCCCTACAAATCCCCCAATGTGTGTTAAAAATTATTATTGATTTTAGAAAAATCAGCTTGTTAAGGAATTAAAAAAACCCAACCAACCAACACTGGAGAGTGCTCAGCTCCACCAGTTGCTCTGAATCCATGCTTGTGAAATGCAAAGCAATGACATTCTTCCTACAATTGCTTGTGTTTGGACAATGGGGAGGCTGGAAACCAAGCCCCACCTTCAGGTACAGCCAATGTTGCAGGAGAAAGGACAAGCTTCAAACACTCTTTGGTCTGCCTTGTTTAAATATTCTTAACATGCTAAATGACCACAAATTCCTACTTCTAATTCCTATGGGATCAAACTTCTACAATTCTAGAATGTTCAAAATCCAACATTTGGGAGTGGGGAAACATTTGCATTTCTGCAGTAAAGTAGGCTGCCTGTGCTAATGCAAACATATTTTGATGCTCTTCTGTAGAAGCTGAAAAGCTCTCTCACTTAACTAAGATTTTCTAAACACATCTTGAGGAATTCACAGGAACACTTGCAACATACGGATGAACAGAGAATATTTTACGATATATCTTCCACGGGGAAGTAAGCCAAAGTATAACCTACAGAGAAAGACAGGGCTTGAGGAAATTCCTGGAATAGCGAGCCATTCAGCTGCAAGCTATAAAGAAAGATATGGCAACCCATTGCTTACTCTTATACTGAACATCTGCTTTCAAAAATCATTCATATTTATCATCTGTTAGTAATAGTTTTCATGTTTTATTGCCAACATGCTGTATAATGAAGAACTGAAAAAGCCACATGATCCAAAGAAAAGTCTGTAATTTTCCTTAATGCAAACATACAAAGCTTCACAGTACTATTGATGGGCCTGATCCAACCCTCACTGAAATCAGTGGGAGTTGAACGAGTCCCTGTGCACAGGAAATGAATTTAAATTAATGAGACTACATATGGTTCCAGGGTAATTTATGCCTTTTCTGGCTGTTAATATTTATAAGACCTTAATCTGCTTCCACTTGTATCAACGTTCAACTCCACTGACTAAGCTGACTCTAAATTTATAGCTGCATGAATAGAAGGAAAAGAAAGGCTATTGTATGTTCATAATTTAATGCACCAAGTTATTACTATTCTCTAAGATTCCTATATCTCTAAATAAGATTCCTTATTTAGTTTTAATCTTGTACAAGTTTCTTCTAAGTATAGAAAATCCTGTCACCTATTGTCCCCTTACCTATCCAAATGCTACTGGACTACGCAGCAAGCTGTACATCAGTGGAGCAATACACTGAGCGGAAAGGACAGCTTCTTTACTGAGAAAGTCTTTTCACAACAACAGGACAAGCTGTGCCTTGTCAGCTACTGACATCTAGTCATACCAAGAGATGAAACACAGTTTTTAAATAAACACTTCTCAAGCATGGCTTTTCAGTATACTGAATGATGTATTTGCTTAGATTCACTCAGAAAGCTTCTGAAAATCTGCATTTATCATTCTTTTCCTATAGGAATCCATTGCTCGTGCTGCAACCAAACAGCTGACCAGTCTGTATAAAACCAAATATACATATGGCCCAGGAGCTACAACAATCTGTAAGTAACAGCCATCTATATCAAGTGCTAAGACTATTAAATGCTGTTGCAGTTTTCTAGTGACTCTTGTTCCTCTTGCTAAGTAGTCCCCTTCTTGCTTCATGTGCATATACTCAGAGGAGTGCATGGAATCTGCCATTTCTAAAATATGAGATTATATATTCCTTAAGGATCCCAGGGAATGTGTGACCCTTGGAAGGTAAAGTGATACGGTAAAGCGTGTAGGAATTCATGTGCATAGCTATGCACATGTGCTATATTCATGTGCTATGCACATGAATTCCTAAAGCATACACAGCTAAGATTTAAAAATAAAAATCTGAGATTTTCTGCATTTCCAGTATCTCCAAGTCAAAGTGATGATGATGTGGATCCTAAAGAATGGCTTCAACCACTCTAGCAACATAGATAATTATTTCTTTTACTTCGCATTACAGTCTTATGCACTAATTACAATTCTATTGTTCTACCCTTCTTGGGAACTCAGCTGTCAGGATCTGGCCCTTGCAGTGTCAAAAGGCAAGCTCAGGTTGCCACATCTAGATTTCTAGAACCTTAATATCATCTATATCTAAGATTTCTTCATTTACTTAAATACGGAAACTAATTTCCATATTTCTCTTTCCTTAAATAATTTTAAAACCTCTAAAAAACAGTTTCTCCCAATTTTTAGAATATTTATGGAGGTTGTTCCTTTAAGAAAGTTTTGGTGATGCTTAGGAATTCTGGAGGCTCCTTCCTTAGTGAATGAGACTGCCTTCATTGTTCCAAAGTACTAGAAAGGGAGGGTATCATTTGTCTAGAAGAAAAGATGGAGTTGATACCCCAGACCTACAGTTCTTTCAGATCTGTATGAACCTCAAAAAGCTACCCAGTGAGAGGGTATTTGCTTCTGATACCAAATATTTCTAAACAACCCCACGCAAGCCTGCCGTTCTCCTGTTCCTTACACATTCCTCCCATGGTCTCCCCACAATATTAACAAGGAGGAGCAGTTTAGCTTGTTTACATTTGGTTGCACTATCAGCTGGAACAAAACTCACAAATGGCCTAAAATCACAGAAGCTTTTCCATGAGCAGGAGAAATCAACCAATTCACTGAATATTCCTTTTCATCTGTCCTTTCTGCATTTCTGGCTACGTGACTTGACTCCAAATTACATCACGTTTCAATGCGAAGCCACACTTTTTCAGTTAAGCTTTATTTTATTTCTTTATCAACAGATGCTGCTGCAGGGGGCTCCGACGACTGGGCTTACGATCAAGGCATCAAGTACTCTTTCACTTTTGAGCTTCGAGACACTGGTAGATATGGTTTTATTCTCCCTGAATCTCAGATAAAGCCAACCTGTGAAGAGACTTTACTGGCTGTTAAATATATTGCTAATTATGTCCTTGAGCACTTGTATTAGAATGGAATCCTAAAAACTATTAAAGAAGGCTTTATTCAAAGATGCCTTCCTTTTTATTCTTCCCTAACAATAGGTTTTTATTTCTCTCTACTTAATGTTCTTAGTCATATCCTCAGTCCATCATAAGTCAATATAAGTTTGTCATGAGAAATACTATCTTTTATTAAGGCAACTGATATAGTCAGGGGGGTCTGAAAAGAAAGAACATAAGAAGCTTAATCAACTTAAGGTAAAGGTTGCCTTAATGATTAAAATTATCTTTACACATAGCAGATGGGCAGAGCATTAAAACTTATACAGCCTGAATCTTAAGCAGAATGCAGTCAGCTCGGTGATTCATATAAATGTGCTTTCATTCAACCATTCACTGCCTTAATGGCAACAGTAGCAAGGAAGAGTTCACATCACATAGTTATAAAATTATGTTAGCTCTTGTGAATTTTCTCAAAACCTACCCTGGATCTGCCCTATCCCTGAAAACTAGTTTGGAGCTGAGGTCACTGCTAGTCTGATCTGAATTCAGTCCTGAAGCTTATAATTACTACTAGTTCTAAAGACCAAGACTTGATACAAATCATGCTACAAAGTACCCAGCATTTTGGGCTCTCACACTCACTACAGTAGCATCTCTCAAAATATTCTCAGAGACCTGGTACTTCCTGGGGTCCCACATGTTCCTGCTGTCACGAGCAGAAGAATCGTAAACAACCATAAAGACAAAGTCTGGTGATAAATTATTAACTGTTTCTTTCATGAGAAGCTGCAAAGAATTATCCCCTCCCAATCAATTTTCTGTACAGGTAATATGGGTCTGAGTGGGTCAGAGTGAGATTGATAAATAGCCACTCTGGGCAGCTTTCTTATGCAGCTGCAGAAAATGTGTTTAATGCTGTTTAGAGCTTGGCTAATATGGGACACATTCTGCAGAAAGATTATGTCAACACAGACCATGGCTATCTCCCTGCCATTGCTGGAAGCTCTGAACAGAGATTTCCACTGTCTGTTGATACTCCTGGAATTAGCACTACTTCTGGCAAGTCCCTACCTGGTGCACCCAAAACAGCCCATGAAATGTATCTTACAGAGAAAATGGTTCTCCCAAGAAAATCACCAAATTCACAGCTGTCAAAAACTATTTGTTCTTTTTTTGCCTCTTCTCTGTGGAGGGAAACAGAAAGACAAGGTCCAATTTAAAATTACACTTTCACTTACATGTATAAGAAAAAGAAAGGAACACATCCACTAGCCCACTTCAATTAGCCCAGCAGCACTCAGATTAAACTAGTGCTCACACGACTGATCCATCTGGTTTTGATCACTGGTGAAACTGAACCCATGTGTGAAAGTAGCACGTACCAGGAAAAAGACATGTCATTCTGGTTTGCAACAGAAGTTAGGGGAAGGATAATCAGTATTACTGAAAACAGAACAGGATGCAAGCAGAACATACCAGCCAGTGACAAACACGTCACAAAGGGCAGGAAAATATATTACTTGGAATATAAAATATTTTGGCTAATTTTAACTAAGTATTAAACACCACCCAGGGACTATCCTGACTGTAACTGTATTATTTGGGAAGATATCACAGGCCTCACACTGACTGCAAGGTGAATTGTTGATACTCAGCACCATTGACTATTAGGAAGGCTCTTTGTAACACCGCAGGCAACCAAACACAGAGTTACAAATACAGTTGAGTGGTAGGTCACAGGACCCAGCAGCTCCAATGATGTTTAGCATTACCCCAGCTAACTTAAAATTGTTACTCCAAGGCAGAATATGGCACACATTTGGTAGCTCTGACAATCACAGAGTTAAATCCCAGCAGGGCAGTGATATGCAGCTTTCCTGTGCCTCCTCCACAGAAGGCACTCACTAGCACCTCTGGTCAAACTACATAGCTGCAGAGAAGAGCAATTGAACATGATGTATCAGCCATGCAGCTTGGAATATAAGCCAAAGAATATATGGGACAAATTTAAGCAGGAAAGGATATTGTGCAAGCAGGTAAGCTGGTAGGGCAGAGGCACCGAAAGAAAACACAATGAGGAAGCAAAGATTCAGCAACAAGTGGCAATGCTTCAAATTTTAGCATTGCTTTCAAAAAACATAGAAAATCCACGTGCAAAACTGATTGATAACATATTTGCAAAGATGCCATTGTAGCTCTTTGGAGCCAATTCCTCAGTTATGAAATAGCTCTTACAGAAAACCAGAAGGAGGAATAACCACAAAAAGAAATAAAAACATATTATATGGATGACTCAGGTACATTTTGACATTTGTAAAAGGTAGGCTTTTTCAACAGTTCTAATGAAAAGTTTCCAGTATTCTCCAAACTGAATCTTTTTCTTGCTTTCTAAACCCAAGTAAAACCATAAAAGAACAGTAAATATTTTACCAATGTTGAAATATAAATAGAATCACATCACAAACAATCTGTGGTTTTGAATTTTCTTTAACTGCGCAGTTTAAGCTGAGTCTTTACTGTGCATACTCTAGGCCTACACTGCAATGTTGTCGGATATAAGACTATTTTTAACCATAATCATGTTTATGTAAAACAAAACAAAACAAAAAAAAGCCATGAAAAAAACAGAGGAATAACTCTGCAGCCCTGACACACGTTGGAAATTTGTCAAGAATGGAAGGCTCTAGCAAAGAAATACCAGCAATGTTCACTCATCAGAAGGAAGGCTGGCAGTATCCTGGGCTGCATTAGGCAGAGTGGTGCCAGTGGGTAAAGGGAGGTGATCCTTCCCCTCCCTTCAGCCCTGGTGAGGCCAGATCTAGAGTGCTGGGTCCAGTGCTGGGCTTCCCAATGCAAGAGACAGGGACACACTGGAGTGAGTCCAGTGAAGGGCCACAAGGATGATTGAGGGACTGGAGCACCTGTCATACAAGGAGAGGCTGAAAGGGCTGGTACTGTTCACCCTGGAGAAGTAAAGGACAAGACTGGGGGATTCTAGCGGTGTGCACAAATACCTGATGTGAGGGTGTAAAGAAGACACAGCCAGGCTCTTCTCCGTGGTGCTCAGCAACAGGACAAGAGATAAGGAGCACAAGTTAAAACACATGAAATTCCATGTGCACAGAAGAAGAGACTTTTTTTACTGTGTTGGTGCCCAAACACTGGAACATGTTGCCCACAGATGTTGTGGAGTCTCCACCCTTGGAGATGTTCAGAACTTGACTGGACATGGCCCTGGACCACCTGCTTTAGGTGACCCTGCTTTGAGCAGCGGTTTGAACTGGATGGTCCTGAGTGGTCCCATTGAACCCCAACTGTTCTATGACCCTGTGAAATTAATCTCTGCCTGATGCAGGTCAACCGAGGACTGAGATGAACAATTTCAGTTTTTTCTATTTGATTTACAGTGCTCCTTTAATTAGATAAATAAAAAAGAAGCATTCTTAACCATTTCCTGGTTAAGATCACATCAAAAAGCTGCCATCTTTCTCGTAGTAAGCTATTGTTTAGCTAAATACATTGAAACAGTCAATTCATTTCAGTCCTCCAAAACACAAAAGGGAATAAGAACTGATGAAGTGTTTTAAAGACAATGTGCTGTCTGCGTGCCAGGTCTCACAGGAGTGATATTGGAGATACCAGACCACTCACAGAGGAAATGTCCCTTCAGCACAGATCACAGCTGCAAAGGCCCAACAAAGGCAGCACTTTCAGATTCTTGATTCTTTAACACATAAAGCAGGTAACTCACACACAAAAACAAATAAAGTCCCAACAGTTGTGTGAGAGTTAAATATGTGCTTCCGGGGAAGATACTTCCAAGTTTGCTCAAAGTTCCCAAGCAGCTGCTGACACGTAGTGGTAATTCAGAGAAGGAAACTTTTGCTCCTAGTGATCCAGACTCAACTGCCTCAAAAACTGCACTAGAAAGCAAACCTGTGCTTACGATGCAGCCTGTTCCGAACTCTGCTTGGCTGAGATACAGCCTCAACACTTGCCTGCCACTTTCAATTCTCCCAAGGACAGATGTGGGCTGTGCATTGAGGCTGTACTCACAGCCTCTGTGCTCACCACTGCACTCAGAACAGCTGCGTTACAGCTACATAGTCTTTTACCCGAAGAGGAGAGGAAATAGCCGAATGCCCCTTTCAAGAATGGGATTGTGTTCCTGTCCTTTACAGGAAGGATCCTAGTCTACTTGTAGTAAACTTTGCAACCGCACCGCCTGGAGGCACTAGCAGTGATCCTCTTTACTGGTGCATCAGCTGGTTGTTCATTTGGTGTGGTGGGTGTTTCCCCACTAGCCCCCTGCAGAGCTCCGAAGCGGTTCTGGGTGGGGACGTCGAATTTTGGAGGAAGCCCCTTGCTTTTAATAGTCGTCCTCCTCCTGGTTTGTTTTGGTTTTTTGTTTTGTTTAGGGTTTTGTTGTTTTTTTTTTTGGGGGGGGGGGGCGGTGTTGGCGGGTTGGTTGGTTTTTTGTCACTAGCTCCCAGCTTCCTGCATTAACACCCTCCTTCTTTCCTGTATGTGCTATGGTGCACGCTTGTGGTCCCTGCACGGTTTGGGCCTGGAGCAAGCAGCCCAGCTCCCTCTCAGCTTCCCTGACAGCTTTCAGCTACTGACAGTGTCCCGCAGCGCAGCCCCTGCTGCAGGGGGACCTCCAACACGCGCACCGAGCGCACCCCTGCCCATTGTGCACCTTTGCCTCAGCAGACCAGTCGAGGCCCTTCCTACACCGCGAGCTCCGCGCGGCAGCCTCCCCTCCCATCGGCTCTGTCCGGTGCCGCCGCTGCCACCGCCGGGGCAGCCGGAGCGAGCTCCCGGGGCGGGCCCTGCCCTGAGCCGAGCGCTCCCCCTGCCGGCGCCACCTGCAGCGCCCCGCGCTCCTCCCGCGCTCCCCGGGACGGGTTCTCCCCGCTCGGGCGGTGCCTCCCTCCCGGCACCGCCCCCGGTGAGTCCCTGCGCGCGGCAGCGGAGCTGCGACTCCTGGGCAAGGCCGGGCGAGGGCTCGAGGCTCCCGCGGGGGCTCTCGCCGCTCAGAGCTGAGGCTCCGGTTGGAGGCTTCTCTGTGGAAATACTCACCTCGGCAAATGATTCTATGAAAGTTGAATCACATTGCTTTAATTTAAAATCAACTCCCAATTTCCTGGATTCATGGGGGAAAAAATAAAATATTCATGTTTCTCTATAATACACTAAGCCATAAGAACCAGCATAAAGACTGTAATGAAGAAAAAAGGAAAAAAACAGTTCAGGAGTAATGGCTGTCATCCCTGCAGACCCCTGTGCTGCTGCTGACAGGAGCCCAAGGAGTACAGCTCATCGTCACAAAGATCAACCGGTTCATGTCCACAAGTGATACAGCTCAAAGCATCTCTGTTCCTACAACAGTTAGTCCAGAACCTAATCAACCTGCTACAAATCTCAAGAGATGCTTGTAAATTTAAAAAATGACAAACAGAATTCTGAAGACAAATGTACTGTGATGAAGCACTGACATTGTTGACAATATTCTGTCAAATAAGATTTGAAGAAGATAGATTTAGATGAGATGTTAGGAAGAAGTTCTTCAGTATGAGGGTGGTGAGACACTGGCACAGGTTGCCCAGAGAAGCTGTGGCTGCCACATCCCTGCCAGTGTTCAAGGCCAGCTTGGATGGGGCTTTGAGCAACCTGTTCTAGTGGAAGGTGTCCCTGCCCATGGCAGGGGGGTTGGAACTGGATGAGCTTTAAGGTCCCTTCTAACCCAAACCAATCTATGATTCTATGATCATCATCATTCCTCAGCATGGTCCTTTTTCCACCATTGCAAAGATGCAACATTCTCAGATTATGAGACTGTAAATACAGCAGTAGATGCAAAAAACCTGCTTTTCACTGATATTTTCACATCCCTGTTCATAGGATGTGTGTGCATAAAGATAATAACCCCACATACATAAAGTTTTAGAAGTTAAAGTGTTCAACACACTTAGCAGAAATATTCCAATGCCCAGGGTTATAGCACATTCAATCCAGAAACTGAGATCCTTTTCTCTTAAATAAATAGCCCTTGCAAATGACAGCAGATACCCTGTTCACCCTTAGGTCTATGCACAGTAATGCCACCAAGGTGTGTGAATTCACTTTTCATCCACCCTGGCGCAAATGAAAGGAAAGCAGGTCCTCCCTGTGGTATGTTCAACTGATGAGTTCAGGCCTATTGCAATCAACATTTATTTTACTTAAAACCTAAACTGTGAATACTGAAAAAAAAAAACCAAACCATTGGCATTTCACTGAGGGTTTTTAATACTATTTTTCATATAGCTTCTATTAATTCTTCAATGATTTTTTAAATATGCACAGAAATGGAATGAATAAAGGGTTCAAAAGGGAACATTCACTTTATACAGACTTTTAGAAAACTATTCTTACACTTTTCTCCTCAAGTGGAAAGGCCGTTCAGGAGCTGGAGGCTTTCTTTAAGGATCATAAATCGAACATTTCCTATTTGAATGGAAATAGAATTCCTAATGACACAATGATGTTTTATATTTTCCCCTTTTTCAATATGTATCTTTGAATCATGTCTGAAAAGCAACAGTATAATCCTTGTAAATGTGGAATACCTTCCCTCCCTTTAGAAGGAAGGCTGAAGAGAAAATGATGCTTTATTTCTACCTTTTGGCACCACTATTCCTTTGCAGTTTTAGTCTCTCACATCCCTACTGTAAGTTATATTATCACTGACAGCAGTTGTGGCGACAACATATTTAGCAATAAAGAAATATTTAGAAATAATGAATAATCTTAAAAGGTTCTTACACAAAATGAATTTGTATTATATGAGTCCTAGATTAGAAAATCCACGTCACTGCAAAAAAATTAAAAAATAGAAGAAATTAAAACTGCTTTTAAAGAAGCCCTATGACACTATCCTTACACTGAACTTTGTTCAGGTATCTGTGAATTTTGGAATTCATGAAGAAACTGATTTCCTAGGATTGTAATGATACGCAGCTAAGAGGAGAACGGCATTGTTAAACCGCATAGCCTAGTAAACTTCTGGCCAACAGTGAAAAAATACTTATTGAGAGGCAATTCTACATTTTATGTGCACTAAAATATTCACTTCAAATTATTAAAACCTAAAATATCAAAAGAAGGAAAAAAAATATTCCAGTACCCTCATGTACTTCAACCCATATACAGATACAACCTGTGTTGTTTTATCTGTATATCCATGGAATACATTAAATTCCCCTAGACTTAACAGCTGTAATGAAACTCTCTTCCTGAACAGAGGAGGCACCTGCCATAACCATTAAAAAAGGAAAATTACGAGCTTTGTTCTAGTGCCACACACGTAGGGAAAAGTGCCCCGACCTTCTGCACAGAAGGCAGCTGCAGTACAGCTGTACGTATTGCTGTGAAGCCTTTACCAGCTATAACACCAATCATCCTCCAACGGGTGGGATAGACACATCCTGCAAATATCCAGTGAAAACAGGCTCTCTCCGGTGCTGCACATCCAACTCTACAGTCTGAGAGTCCACCACAAACTTGAGCACCTTAAAGCTTTGGTACTTCAAGCACACAGCTTTCTATGATGTTCTCTCGCCTCTCAGGACAGCTGTAGGTCTGGGAATAGTTAATTACCTCAAGATTTGTCTGAAGTTGGAGCCCTGGATCATTCTTTCCTATAAAGAGATTAAAATTATTTAGTTCTGTATTCTGTTCATCTCCATATTGACAACAACAAACGTGTTATGCCTGCTGAGGCGTGCAGCGCTCCTGTGAAGTACTCTGCTCGACTGGGAAGACAATTCACAGAGCATAACGAGAAACAGCACCGCTTGTTCACGTACATCAAAGTGATTTTGTTTGCTGATAGGGAATGAATCAATCATAACAAACTCAGTCGCACGCCAGTTTTAGTTCAATTAAATATCTTTAGGGGAAAATACATGATCAAACACAGAATCAACACCATATCCAGGGACTGCTGATGAACACCATGTATTTATTCAGGCTGCTGGGCCTCTTTTAATGTTTTATTAACTTTGCCTTGGTGACCCATTTTGTGTCTAGAATCCGAATTACTGGATTAGCACAAATTAGCTGGAATCTTTCGCTCACTTTTCACATCCTGCCAGCTTTCTGTGCTCTTCTGAACCAAGGTCTTTCTCTGTCCAACTCTATAGACCAAGTAATATTTGTTGGCCCTCAAAGCCTTGGATTCTGAGAAAAATACTGTCTTGCAACTGATTCTGGACACTTACCCTGAGGGGTTTTGAATCCCTCCTACCAGAAAGCTGTGGTTACTTTTTGTGACACTGTTTTGCTCAGCTTCCCTGACTCACTCTGATATACAACTTGGGAGTCAATACTGCTCCCATGCGACCTTTCAAGCATTCTCCTGGCACACTAGCATGTTACATGTTTAGCTTATGCAAAAATGCTGCTTGAAAGCTTTTTCAAGCTAATACGTAGATTTCAAAGAGGACATTCAACTGGGAATTTTAAAGCAGAAGCAAAATTGCAGACTTTGGGACATTCCTGGATTTAATGGGAGAAAGTCCTTTCCAGTTCCTGGAAACACATTTCTCCTCTTACTGGAGTAAATTCAGAGGGGAAAAAAACCCCAAACCCCTGCAAAACCCAAACCACAAACCAGCCCTCTGCCAGCATGCACAGCCACGGTTACTACATAGAGAACCTTTCAGTTCTACAGTGCTTAGTGCTACCGGGCATGCTACATCTTAGGAACTTTAAGGCACTCCTACATCTGCTGCTTCAGGGCATGTTAGAGGACAGTTCAAACAGTCACTAGTCACTTGTTTCAAGCGTAACCCTAATATAAAAGGGTTCATTGAAGGAATTGAGACACTACAATAACTGTATGGAGAACTGAGATGTTTTAAGAACACCTCGTTCCAGAACTACTGCTTGACTTAGCACCTTGTGAGGACTCACAAAGCGCTGGCAGAGCACACTCACTTCTTCTGCAGCAAGGCACGGCTTCTCATGACATCTTGTGGCTGCGTGACAAGCTGACGGGGTGTTGTTTTCACAAAAAGTAATTTAAGATGTTGCAAAACAGTGATATTACAGAAAACCAAACACAAACCAAACCCCACCAACTTATAATCAAACCAAGCTGAACAACTAACAACACTTTTTTAAGTCAGAAAAATTCCCCATAAAGTATTTAAAGAGACAAAGTATGAAATAAGACCATTATTTTAAAGTAACAAAGTCAGAAAAACAAAACAAGTTCAGTTTGAGGCAATTCAAACTGCATGTTTGAATGTTTACAGACCTAAAGTATATATACTTAATACATTTTTACCCGCTCTAACTAGAAAATCAGAATCTCCTTTTTAAATTGTGGCTTGCAGGGAGAGATTGGTACAGAAGAGAAAAGCTTTATTGTCCAGAAATGTAATTACAAGCTAACCCAATTAGGCTAATTTATGCTGGTATTTATGTTGCATGTAACTAGAGAAATATCAAAATAGCAAATTTTATTTGCCATTATTTGTTTTCAAATTGTGTTAAAAAAAAAAAAAAAAGTCTTTTAATTATACCTGAAATAACACAAGTTGTGGTTCAGTACTGTCCTAATTGAAAAATATTAGTCCTAGAAGGATCAATAAATGGCGCACCTTGAAAAGGAAATCAGAGGTAGCTCTAATTAAATAGAATTAAACCAAACAAAATTACTTAACATGCAGTCTTATTTTCAGAAACATACTTATCCTCAAGGCCCTTGAGAAAGATGCTTTCCAGGTCATTAACCGAGTAATGCTTAATTCACACTGTTTTCTGATGGAAGGTATTTCAGTTTCTCCCCGTGCAACTTGGCATCTGAAATCCTGACTCAGCCCCTCACCAAGCATTCAGTTCCAGGCCCCCCACTACAAGAAGGACATTGAGGTGCCGAAGTGCTCTCTATCGCTCTCTACAACTACCTGAAAAGAGGTTGTAGTGAGGTGGGGGTCGGTCTCTTCTCCCAAGGAACAAGCGCCAAGAGGCAACGGCCTCAAGCTGTGCCAGGGGAGGTTTAGATTGAGTATCAGGAAAAATTTCTTCACAGAGAGGGTAATCAGGTATTGGAACAGGCTTCCCAGGGAAGTGGTGGAATCACCATCCCTGAAAGTGTTCAAAATGCATGTAGATGAGGCCCTCAGTGATATGGTTTAGTGGTGGACTTGGCAGTCCTGGGTTGGACTTGATGATCTTAAAGGTCTTTTCCGACCTAGTCGGTTCTGATTCTGAAACTGGTGGGTTTTCCTGTCAGGGCAGAAGCAACTGGCTTTGTACAGACTTTGCTGGAGAGTAACAGAACAAAGTAAAAGCAGGTTTTATGTAGTTAGAGATGAGCACTGGAGAACAAAGAGAAAGCTTCTGAGAGAAACACTCAGCCAGAACGGCTGCTCTTGCTGAACAGTCAAGAAAGGGTTTTCAAAAGCAAATGTCTGCTGTAGCACCTTCAAAGCAATAAAATCCTACACCAGGAATAATTAATATTTGGCCTTCAAATGTGAAAAACAAATAAATAAAACCCCCCTACATTTAACTCAGGTCACATGCTCCTGAATTACTGTTTCTGCCAAATTTAGCCACAGCACAAAGATGCTATGAATAACCAAGACCCTCCATTCTGCAAAGGGATTCACGTGAAAAGCCATTCCATGCAGTCCTGTTACCACTGACAAGCACCCTCTGGAATTCAGGCAAAGGTGCTCCTGGGAAGGAAAGGGAAGTTTTAAACATAGTCTTTACTTAACTGTTCACTAGCTGTAAAATGGTACAGCACTTCCATTGGCCTAGTGAAAGACTTAAGCAAAGATGTCTGCAACTGCTTTGAAAGGTATTAATATGAAGCAAATCACATCGGTCCTGCATGGAGAGGATTCATTCCACTAGATCCCTACTGTGTTCTTAAGGTATTTATGATTATTTTGTAAAAATGGTTTAAAAGATCTGATCTATATCCTGCAGGTACTGCTCATCTTCCCAAGCCATGTGTGAGAAGGGTACTTGCGTGTCTTTCTTACACTCAGTGTGTCAAGAAGTACATTAGCACAGATAGGAAAGACTTGTCAGAGCTAGGATCGAGGAGACTGGGAGGCTCAACTCCTCACCCACCACCGGCTTGTCATACAGCATAAACCCCCTTATGTCTTAGATCAAAAGTCTATATAATACAAAAGGGCACTTTTCTGCAGAGATATTCTGAAGAAAGACACTGGAGTCTGCAAAGTGCCTGAAGGACTACTGCAACTCCACAGAAACAAACTACACATTTAAGACCCTGCTTACTGTCTTGTCAAGCTGCATACATTTACTTTGTTGTGTGTGATACAGAACTTCATTTCAAAACCAGCTAGAGATTGAAAAACAGATGGTTGGCACAAGGAGATATTCTGGCACAGCTACACAACATAATTAACGGTAGGTTGTGAAGCATGGATTGGGCATCTAAGAGTCAAGCCCTCCTTCAGTATCACAGGTGTGCCTTTGGCAACATCTGAAGAGGTTGCTGGGGGCAGGAAAAGAGGTCACCGCAGACACACCGTATCGCAATATCCAGTATAAAAGACAACTGAGCTGCTGCTAAAAAGAGAAACAGCGATGGGCTACAAACCCACAGTCCTGATCTCCAGTTGCCACCACTCTGAAAAACGGTCTACAAATTAAAATTATGGTTTTGTCCATTTTTACAACATAAAAGCGAAATCTTGAGACCAGATGACACGCAGGACGCTGCACAGAGCTGTCAGAAACCGTCTTGGCTGTCGGAACTTAAAAGCATTCTAACTTTGTAGTCACTAGAGGGAGCCATCTAGCATTTGACTCGTGCCGCTCCTCAAGTGTTTTGAAACTCAAAATTTCATGGCTCTGCTAAAGGGAAAGATTGTGCCAGATCTAAACATACTAACTAGGAAGTGTTGCAAAGTAGAGTTTGTCTACCTATTTCCCCTTTCCGCTCTCCCCGTGTTGTTTTTTTCCTCTTTTCTTTTTTTTTTTCCTATAAGGAACCCTAACAGACATTCAAATAGCCTGCAGGTACAAGCTAAAATAATCTTGAAGAACATTACCTCACTGAAGTACGTCTTTGTCTTTGAAAGCAGGCTGGGAAGCAGAGTGGCAGGAAGGTAATCATCATAAACTATGGAACTCTGACACAAGAAACTCCCCCAAGCCACAAGAAACATTTACACCATCTAGTTATCCCAAAGGGAGAGCAGAGGAGTTGTGCGTGTTACTGTAGAGCAGCTCTGAGTATATCCAATCCCTTGTGCAAAGGCTTATTTAGATAAGAGCAGGCAGGAGGCACACAATGGATGGAAAGCAGACAATTAATAAATCAGGCCATTATTTCCCAAACATGACAGATGTTTTGAAACCCAGGACACTTCTCTCTGCAGTCTCTGACAATTTTTTTGTACTTTACCTGTAGTTGTATCAGGCCCTACACTTACCTGAAAGTACCAAATACACTCCATTAGGAACAGAAATCCCAGAGACTGCAAAGAAAAATGCCCACTCTAATTCTTCTTCATCTATATGCTGTAGCATAAGGTATAATTTGTCCTTTCGAAACTCAAATGGACTGAACATTTAATAAATGGACAACAGTTTATTAGATGTTCAGCCCCTTTAGACTGCTTTCCTTCGGCTAGTATTGTCTTTGACTCTATAGATCAAAGCCTTTGTACAAACCACTTGAATTTAGTAGAGTTCTTCGTTGATTTTTACCTTTACAAGAAACCTAATCTGACCAGATGCGGAAGATGAAGTACTGGATATTAGCTTAGATACTTCAATCATTTTGTCTTTCAGAATTGCCTGTGTAGAAAGAACATTAACACCAATGGTGGTTGCACCAGCACCAACCCGAGCACGAACTTTGCTGCTGCACAGGGTAGTAAGTAATCCGACTGACATAAAGACCACCTTGGAACCAGCCTGCAGGGCTACACTGGTAACAGGGATTATTTTGTCAGTCATTGAAAATGAAGGCTTTTAATGCTCCAATTTACACTGCAATACAAAGACTCAAATGCTGTGAATACAAATCTTATTTGCACCTATTGGTGCCAAAAAGAGGCATGTAAATCAATCCACCATGAGCCTGCACCACAGTCTGTGGGAGACTGAAGCTCTTGCTGCCTTGATTTGTAACAGCCTCTCTTCCCTCGAGGCATGCCTAAGCTTCCACCCATATTCTTAGCTGATGTATTTCTTTATGGATACAATTCCATAGAAGTACCTAATTATGATGAACAAGTTTTTAGAAAAGCTAATATAGAGCTTAAACTTCTAGGAAAGTGTATATAATCATAATGGACTGGCATGTCAAAAATCACAGGAGATCCTCTACTTCCAAGAGAACTGAATCACAACAAACTGGCACGTAAGAAAGCTAATGAAGCCCCTCAATGAAGTTTTAAAGACTTAATTCAGTTACTTGTGTTAAGCACTAGCTTCAGCACAGCCATGTACGATTTCAATCAGGGGAGGCAAAAATTAAACCAGTCAATTTCTTATGTACAAGCTTTTGAGATACTATGACTTTACATGATGCATCATGTGCTTTTAAATACTATTTTGATCTATCCATACACATTGCACATATGCAACAAAAGACAGAGATGGCTTTGAGGGGAAATCTTATTATCACCTCCATTTCATTTGAGAATGACTGTCTCGCAACACTTAGAATAAAAGACAATTTGAAACCTCATTTTTATAAGGAAGTGCACCTTGAAAGCTACTTGTTACACAAGGACTTTCACATCTGCTTTGACATCAGTAAGTAATTTCATTTCTGTTCCATAATCCAAAAAGTATCAGAAAGAAGAGCATTAACCAAACAACTGTCAGCATCCAGCTGAGAACTAAACAAGACTGAAAATCCAGTCAGAGGGAAGGAATATTCATTCTCTCCATCTTAAAAGATACTAGAATAAAGAATGTGGACAAGAGTCTCAATATAGCTCCTTTCTCTCACTGATTTTCTAAAGAAAATAGAAAAATAACAGTCCATTTTAATGTTGCAGCTTTATTTGAAAGTGACTTAAGAGTTTTGGTAATACAATTTTTTTTATACAAAATTGATACAATGAAAAATAAACTTCAGAGGTTTCCTAGAGCAGACTATAGGCTGTAAGCTCATGATCAAATGTACTACGTAGAAAAAGATAACTTTATTCAAAGTCTTGTTTGCAGACCAGCACCAAGTGATCCTGAAAATCTAGTTTTAATCCACGTGCCAAACAAGCCCAAAGCCCACCCACAACCTCGCTTCCTAAGAAAGCGAAGTCTCATTGCAGTTGTCCTACCTCACTGTGTTTTGAATTTAGAGTAGTGGTTGTGACTAACTGCACACAAGAAACAGATCAAGATTTCCAACAATATCTTCAGTGAGTAAAAATCAACTTTTACATACCTGGTATTTTAAAGTTTTTTAAGGAGTCATGAACAAGATATTTGGATGAAACTCTGTAAATTGCCATTTCCAATGAACTCAGAAGTCCATAAAACAACCAACCAAACCAAACCAATAATCCCAAGCCCTGTAACAGTTCCTTTTAAACTACTTCGCTTTAGCAGGAAAATTTCACAGATCTTGGGATCACTAGCTATTTTTATTCCTGTATCTACAGTACCTCAAAATCCCATCATATGAAGTAGCAGTATTAATAGGACCCAGAGGAAGAAGGCAAAACCAAAACAAATCTATGCAGTCCTGCAGTTCTTTTACCATTCTTACCACGTGCTCAGTAGAAAGTAAAGCTCTTCCCAAACTCATCTTTTTTTATTTTTACCTTTTTCTGAAATCAAGTTTCTCAAATAGAAAATCTATTTTGAGAACAAACTTTCTCATTATACACACGTCCCATTCTGGGGGTTACTGTATAACATAGGTTCATGCCACCCTTTTAGGCACAGGAAAGATACCATTCCTCAGATATTGAGGCTGTAGAGAGCTACTAGACAGGAACAAAATATTACCACTCCAACTGTGAAAATAACTGCAACTGTAATTCTTGCACTCCCTGCATCCCACAAAGCAAAATGGTTCTGTATCACGCAGTATCATTAAATTACATGACATTCTGTAGAAGACTGCAAGGCTGTTTTCTGCTAGGTTTGCTTCTCGCTTTATGATTCCTGGGCTCACAATCTGACTTGGCTTATTGTGGCCATTCATGTAGGTGTGCTAGGAACAGCATCGGCATGAAAGGATGCTAATCCAGTAACACCAGAAAATCTGCAACTTTAAGTCTTCCCTAGAAATTGAAAGTTTCCCTAGAAATTCCACTTCTTTTTCTGGCCTTTCTGCCTTTTTCTTTCACCTCTGACACATCCCGCAACCCTCCTTTATTGCCACTCTCCACCCTGTGACACCAATGTAAACAAGTCCCAGGGACAGAATAATCAAGTTTTGACAGTGAAAAGAAAAAAAAAGCACCATACCATTAAGCCTTTGTTCCTTTTGTAAAGTTACAGCAGCATTTAAACACCAAAGCCTCACCCATATTATTGCTTAAAACCTCACTCCCAGGTCCTTTGTATTAATGTACTCTGCAATGCTTTGGATCCTGGTATTAAAATGGAAGAGATATTGAACGTGTGTGATCACACATCACGGGTAGTAGTTTTTGTGCATTTCTAGCTATGTAAATTGGTGTGCAGCAGACCTACTTTGTGCCTGGTGACATTTACAATGCAGATCTAGCTCTCCTGTGAGGCTGACGAGTCATTCACTATTCACTGGCACTGAACAGCTTTGCCATAGCCACCTCTTCCAGCATCATAGTCTTGCCGATATTCATCTCGAACCTTACAAAGGAGGGAAAAAGGGAATTCCAATAAAGACAAAGAAAACCAATGTCTCAGAAACTATTATACCATCAGAATAATCAAAATGAGTTCACAACATATAAGTGGCCACAAGGAGCTGACTCACAAAAGACAAGGCAAAGCACATCATGCAGCAGGCCAGAACACAGCATAACCTAACTTCCTTTTTCATGATGCCCAGGGGGACTCTTTAATTACAACAATGCAAGGGAGGATGGCCAGCCTCATGCTTCAGCAGTAAAAGCGTCTGCCACCTGCTCAACTTCAGGTAAGCTGGGTGCTGTCCTCTGTGTTCCTGACAGCCTTACGTTTTCTGGGCTTATTTTTAAGTGCTGTCTCCTCAAGCAGCCACGCAGTTTCTGAAAGTACTTTCAATTAAATATGTGAAAAAGTTATTTATTCTTGGTGGATAACATCATCATTGATAAGATGTCCCACAGACTAACATACAGTAACTTGTAATTTGCTATTTTTGAAGTTGTTCTGAGTGTGTTCATTGAAAAAACAGTAATTTGGCAATGTCAGCAGTCCCTTAAAATCTAGACTGTACAACAACCTACCTGGCCCCCTGATCTTCCACGACCATACTGTCTACCCTCCTTAAATCCTGCATCCCAGTCTGTCCTTATGATCCTATCATCAAGTCTGGTTCCGTTGATGTATCGCATGGCATTTTCAGCATCTCCTCTTGCATAATACCTTAGGAATAAGTTAATGAAAGGAAAAAAAAGGGCTTCTGTTTTCAACATATGGAAAACCAACACTGAATGGGGCACAAAACCAAGTATTTGCTTGATTCGGGTTCTTGCTCGGTTACTTTTAAAAGCAACTGCTTTTATAAAGCTATATAAGCTAAGGAAACTGCTAGTGAAACACCAATGTGCAGGAACTCAAGCATACTAAAAATGCATATATTGGATCAAGTTCTCCAACCACACTCACCTGCAAAAGCACAAAGCTCTATTACCAAAGCAAGACTGCAAAGCGCCATGCATTCACTACATGGCAAAGTGCACGCTCCACTGACATGGCAAACTTTCACCATTTCGGTGACTTTGCTGGAACCAGTAACAGAATGATCTTCAAAGAGACTTGCACATAACAAAGCCAACACATTACAGGGAAGCAACGTACCAACAGGAACTATGGGTGAGGGTGTATGAAAAAAAATAAAAGACCTCTTTACGTAGGTACCGAGACTGTGCTTTTACTACAGAGGCCAAGTACCTAACAAGTGTCTGGCTTAACGCATCAGAGTGAAAGCAACCCAATGACCGCCGCTCGCCGTGCAGGGTATGTCAGAACTGCAGAATCGCTCAGGTGGGAAAAGACCTTTAAGGCCGTAACTGCTAACCCCGCGCTGCCCCCTCCCGCCCAGAACTCCCTCAGAGACTTCAGCAACCGAGCAGCTCTGCCCTCGGGTGACCCCCCCGTGCCTCGGAGCCCGCATTTCTGTTCGCCCGCGGCCCGCCCGCTCCCGCCCCCCGCCGCAGCGGCCACCGGGCCGGCACCATCAGCGGCGGCGGGCCGGGCCCGCACAAGGATACTCCACGAAGCAGAAGCCGCAGGCGGTCTTCTTCACTTTGTCCAGCCCCATGATGACCTTCTTGATGTCGCCGCTCTTACCGAAGAGCTCGTGGATCTGCTCCTCCGTGGTGTAGAAGGAGAGGTTCCCCACGTACAGCGTGCAGCTCTTCCTCAGCAGCCGCTCCTGGTCGCGCCGCGTCCCCTGAGCCGCAACGACAGCGTTACCCGACGGCAGCCGCGCCCGGCCCAGGCGCCCCGCCAGGCCCCCGCCGCCCCGCTCACCCGGAAGTGCTGGTCCCGGTACTGGCTGAGGTCAACGTAAGAGTCGCTGCGCAAGACGCTCAGCGTCCCCGCGGAGCACATGACGCCGCCGCCGCACGCCGGGCGGGCAGCCAATGGCGGGGCGGGCCGCGGCCTCGCGAGAGCGGGCGGGGCGGGGCGCAGGTGCCGGCTCTCGCGAGAGCGGCGGTGTGCGGCGGGATGGTGCTGCGGCGGGTGCTGCTGGCGCTGCTGAGCAGCCCGCGCGTGGTGGAGCGGCTCGCCGAGTCCCGGCCCATCCGCGCCGCCGCCCGCCTCACCGCCGCCGCCGTCACCCGCGGCCAGCTCAGCGCCCGACAGGCGGCGCGGGGCCTGGCCCCCTGCCTGCTGCGCCTGCGCGACGCCGTCCTCGCGGAGCTGAAGGGCGGCGCGCGGGGCTGGCCGTGGCCCCGCGGGCGCGGGGCGGGCCGGGGCGGCCGCCCCGGGGCTGCGCCCTGAGCGCTCCCGGGCCCGGGGGCAGCCGCGGGGTCGCAGCTGGCGCAGGACCCCGCCGCGAGGAGAACGAAACCGCGACCGCCTCCTTGCGCCGGAGCAGGAGGAGCGCGGCGGAGCCGGCGGCGAGCGGGCACCGGCGCCTCGGTGACGGGTTTCCGGCGGCGGCAGGGCCCCGCCAGCCTCTCCGGACCGGTCGGCGCAGGGGCGCGCTGCGGCGGCCGCGGAGGACCCGGCGTGACCCCGGCCTGCGAGGTGCGGACTGAGGCTGCTGCTGCACACACCGCGCGTCGCCAGGAGACGTCCCCGCGCCCGAGAGTGAGAAGGGGAGCGCGGCGCTCAGCGGGGCGATGGGCTCTCGATGCAGAGTCTGCGTGCGCCCTCCGCGGTACGCCGTAACGAGCAGAAGGCAGGCTCGCGTTAAACATCGTCCGGAATGCCGTAAGGATTGTCACTTTAAGTGCTCGATAAGAAACTCGAAATAAACCCATATTTCTCACAGGAGTTCCTTTAACAGTTTCTGTCTATACATCAGAAATACTCTACATTTCATACAGCTTTGATGCAAAAAGAGCTCTAAGTGTCGAGGTGATGGATAGGACAATCGCCCATTTTACAGGTAGGTGAAAGAGATTCAGTAGTTATGCTAATAGCACACCTCAAGTCTATGGTAGCAAGAAGGGTTTATGGGGAATAAATGGCCAACAGAGCCATCCTGAATATAAATATGGAAAAGAATGTATCCAGCATATTTGATGCACCGGGCTGGTTACTTGGGTTGCTGTATCTAACAACATCCATGAGACTAAATCCTTCATTGCACATTTCAGTATTTAGTCCACCTGACTAAAAACTGGGGGGGTGATTTCCATTCTTTGTATCACCCCGGGTGAAAAGAACCTTGCAAATCATCTGAGATACAGTTTCCAGCATTGATGTTAAAATTAAACTTCCCACCAACAAAGACTTAGGTGTGCACAGTCGAAAAACCTGCATCTAGTCGGTGAGACAAAACCAGTGTATTTTCAGTCTGAGTTAGTATTCGTAATCCAGGTTCTCTTCCAGCTGCATCACTGCAGTGGTAGAGAAGTCATTGTGCTATGGGAGGTGCTCCATCACATCCCTGAACAGTTTCAAGATCTACCCCACTCAGATGGCCAGAGATCATAAGTCTTATAAAAATAATTTTCAAGACTTAAGCTGTTAAATCTGAAAACAGTAAGTGGGAGATGGAGTACCAGCTGTTGCACATGGCTGTCATCCCAGTGTGAGAGAGCAAAAACGAAATTAACTTGAAAAATACATTTTGGTGGCACAATGTTTTCACAACTACTTCCACTACTTCAGGAGTCACCAGTACAAAGATACGTTCACCCCTGTTACCCCCACCCCCCAGAACATGCACCTTTAATTTACAGGCCTGTCAATAATGAGGGATGAAGTATGTGGGATGAGCATGTAGGGGAGACAAAATGCTTCACAAGATGGGGAGAGCTACCTTACTTAAAAATCTCGAGGTATGTGTAGTTTGGAAGATAAAGGCAAATCCTTCACCAGGATTTTCCTTGCTTCCCTTTAGAGCCTGGCATCAACCTCTATTACTATTGTCTGTTGAAGAACTGGCTTGTAAGCCCTTACGTAAAGCTGTGTGGATGAAGAACTGCAACAAGCATCACTGCCTTTGTGAGCAGAGAGAATTCAAGTGTAAGGTTCGTTTCACAGAGAGAGGCTTGACCTACAAAGCTTGTACCAAATTAGTTATCTCCCTCTGTGACAGGATGTTTCTGATCCAGAAGTTCACGCAGGCAAACCTGAGCATTGTTAGTAGCGCTATACTATTAAACATACACATCGTTCCCAGCTGAAGCTCAGTTATTTGTATCCCACTTCAAAATGAGACTGTGCTCCAGTAGAGAGCCAGGATGTGATCTGTCATTCTCACTAAGCTGATTTAACGGGGAGCAGTTTCTAAAGGGGAGGAGGGCGCAGGGGATGTGGCTCGTCCCTTGGATCCTCACATGCTCCCCTGCAGCAGAAGTGGGGGATCTCTTGCCCTGCAGTGAGCCAGTCTGGAGATCCATCTGGTCAAATGCATACAAAGGATCAAATCCCTCTGAGTGGCCTGTTTATGTCTGTGCAGCTCCCTGAACTAGCTCACCGCAGGGCCTGCCCTGCACTGTTGACAGTGTTGGAGCCATGATGGAGCAAGGAAAGCTGCGGGATGTGCAGCAGGAGCACGCAAGGGGAGGACTGCCCTGTCTGCAGTAGCTAAACAACAGATGGGCTTAATCCATCAGAATGCAGCATTCTTAAGCTGCTCTCTGCAGTACATGTGTAGCACATCTACAAGAATGGAACTGCAGCCAGAAACATTAAACAGGCAAAGCTTGGATTTTAGGATTTAGCGCAAGTACTTAGGCTGAAGCATCTTCCATGTTCTAAATCAGATTCTGTCAGATCAATGCTGGGGATTTTTCAAGACAGAACTACCCAAGCCAATATTAGAGTGCTGATGCTTACACTGTCACTGCAGCCTGGTCTAATGACTGAGTGGGGACTCTTAAGAGCCTAAAATTAAAACCTTCATGAGTCAGACCACCTTTTCTCTAGTCCTGTGACCTCTCAGGCAGCTAAGTTAATGCCTGCTATCAGTAAAAACCACACAGTTCACAAACCCTCTGTCAGATTAGAAGAACTTTCAAAAATCTCACATGGAAAGAGCTAAGCTTGAGTCACAGTTTTGGTGGATTCTGATTTCATTCCCTCCTATCAGGAAAATTACACAAGTTCATATGAAATACCACAGGGGCTGAATAACTCAAATTTTAAGCAGGTTCTATCAAGAACTGGCTCTACTGGTGAGGGTAAGGGCATGAATAAAGAGATGGGGGCAGGCTCCCAGTGCCACTACTCCTGCTGAAGGTGGGTCTGTAAAGAGGAAGGTCTCGCAGCACCTTTGGGCAGCACCCAAGTGAAGTGATAAACTAAAACCTTGTTCTCCTAAAATCTAAAGGCTCTGCTGAACTCTGCCTAGCTGAAGGATGTATAGTCCTAACTGACTTCTCCAATTTCCACTGAATAGGAAGGGTAAGTATGGTGGGTCTTCCATTGATAAGTGTGGAAATATCAAAGTCTCATTCAAGAACGAGACGCCACATTTTGTAATTGTGGCTCTGAATGTACCAGGGATTATAACAAAAACGTGACAGTCGCTGCAGGTAAAATCATTTGCTCGCTGCTCTACTGCTTGGCAGAGGGTTTCTTCTTCAGACCCAGCCATATCGATGACTTCTATATGCGTGTCTTTCTTCTTGATATTAAGCAGAGATCGAGGAGGCATGTAGGTGTGAGCAAAGAGTAGAGTGTAGTGTCTTGCATAGTTTGAGGACTCCGGAGAATGCACGAGTTGCTCCAAGCGAAACAAACATGGTATCAGTCCTCCCTGGTGTAAGCACCCAAACAGCAAAGCCCCGAGCATATTGAAAATAACAATGACGTATTTCCACTTCATAGCTCTGTTCTGTGACGTGCTGAACAGGACTAACGGCAAGATGAGAGGGATGAGAAACCGAGGTTCTTGGTGACTGAATAGAGAGAGAAATGCCAGAGGAACAAAATAAAACAGCAGTAATGTTGGCTTGCTCTCGGAATGCAGTAAGAGCCCAGACGACCCATGGTAATATGATTTGACCTGCATTAACTGACAGATATACTGCTTTAACATTTTACAGCCAGCACCAATGGCCAGAATGTGCAAGATCCCAAAGAGCATCATTCCATTGACTGTAAAATGTGTAACTCGTGGGTGACTTCCATGCAGTGCAAGATTATGAGGATTAAGATTATAACTGAGAAAATTGAAAGGGGTTACTATCATTTTCTCATTTAATTGACCTATTACATGAAATAGACTGTTCTTTTTAATGTTGTAGAGGTTGTCTAGGCCCACAGAGGTGAAATAGAAGGTGTCAGCTGTTATGAAAACAATGGCAGTAAAACATGCACATAGTACAAGCTTCAAAAAGTGGTTTATGACAGTTTTAGTGCTCCTTTGAGAGTCAACAATGAAACCTGCCCAGTAAAGCAGGGGCATTAGAGCAAATGCCAAAAAGGTTGGCCTGTTGAAAAACCCAGCAGTTGTTACAATACCTATGAGAGGGCCACTTGTAGGCTCCGCTAAGCTGCCGTTGGGCTTTCTTGAGGAGACCAATAGCATCAGAAGAGCAAAGAGAAGTCCTTCAAGCGTGTTGGTAAAGGTTCTCGTATAAAATACCAGAGTGACATATGATCCAGCAAGAAGCACCAGCGCTTTCCACGGATCCGCTTCCCATGAAGGAGCTAATCGATAAACACTATAGTCAAGTATGAAAGAAAAGATTGTAAAGAGAAGGCGAGGTGATACAAGAAGGGTGTAGCTGTTGATGCAACTTGAGCATATGTCCAGCTGCTGCAAAGACTTGATCACCCAGTAGGTAATGCCAGAAGTCATTAGGGGGAAAACAACTGTCCTGCAAGGAGAGCTGGAAAGGAACTCCCAAGGGTAATAGACCTGTAGGTTTAAAATATCCCCTATAAAGGAAAAAAAAAAGAAAAAATAAATACATAGATACATATTTTATTTAGTAATTCAGCGTTAGGGATGCAACTTAGTATAAGAGGCATCATGATGCAGAGCAGTCCCTAAACTTCTGAGGCAGGTGTCAACCTTGAAACGTTTAGGAGGGTACAACTGGTTTTTACAAAGCTTCAATGGAAGATAAGCCCGTTGCGGTGGAAGGGTTCCGGGCGCCGCTTGCTGCGGGCAGCACACGGCAGATGCGCCGCTGCCCTGCCGCCGGAGCCGCTCTGTAACGGCGGCGGGTGGTTTGCCGCAGGGGAAGGGCCGTGTCTCAGCGCCGGTACGCGCCGCGTGCGCGCCGGTACGTTCCGCTGTTCCGCGGAGCCCCCGCGGTGGGGCTACCGGGGGACACGCACCCGCACCACCACCGCGCCGCGGCCGACCGGAGCGGAGCGGGCGGGACCGTCCCTGCCGCCGCTGCCTGCTGGGGTGCCGCGGCCCGGCGCCCCGCCCGCCGCCTTACCTGCCATCACCTCGGGCGACTGGAAGAACTCGTCGGGGTGCAGGTAGCCGGCCTGCGGCAGCAGGCACCAGCCTGCCCGCAGCGCGGCCAGGAGCGCCCACAGCCCCCTGGCCCCCATGCCGGGCTGCGCCGACACCGACATGGAGCCGCCGCCGCCGCCAGGGGGCGCGCGCGCGCTGGGCGAGGCGCCGCAGCGGGAGCCCCCGCCGCATGCGCAGCGCCCTCCGCCCCGCGGGTGCAGCGCGGCTCGGAGCGCCTCGAGCGTCAGGCGGTGCGGAACCGGCCGAAAACATGAGCTACGGGAAACGGCGACAGCCACATCGGGGTGAGCATCCGGCAGTAACCGGGGCCTGGGGCTGCCGCACAGCCCCGCACCCAGACCGATCCCCGAGGCGGCCGAGCGTTGGCTCCGCCCCGCGTCAGCCGAGGGCAGGGAAGCGACAGGCTTCCCAGGTAATTTCCCAGAGAAGTGAGAAAAGGAGGAGTTTAGCGATCAGGCTGAAGTCCGGATGAATTGTAATTCTCACGTTTATTTGTTATTTTCGCTTATTTACATTATTATTATCATCTGGTTCTATCAGTTTTTTATTACACTGAATGGCTTTTGATCCCAGGATCATGGGGTGGCAGCTGTAGCCAGGAGGATGCTGCCTGCCAGCAACACAGCAACAGTTGTTATTGCAGCTAGGGATAAAAATAAAACCCAAATGCTACAAGCCAATGGATACCGAAATGGTTAATCAGGAGGCGAACTGTTTTCACTAACAGTGAAATACAAGTTTCATGCACAGGCACTCAACGTAACCCCATGTGGATGGAAGGAAGATAGTCACAAGCCTCTTGATGGAGACTACATCAAATTGAAGGTCACAGGCAGATGACATCTCTCCCAAGCAGTGAGTACTGGTTGAGGAAAGTCAACAAGCTCGGTGGATGCACACATTTGGCTTTGTTCTTTTCTCTGCCAACAGGTAGTCCCCCCTCCAAGTATCTATGGCTGCCTTTGTCATCCAGTGACTTTGGAGATTCCCCCTACATTCTTCTGCTGGAAGGTGGAGGACCTTGCCTGTAGCAGAAGCTGTACTCCGGACTGCAGGCTGTCTCTGTCCACAGCCTGTCTGTCCTCTCTGCACTCATCTCTTCTGGCAGCAGAGCTCAGGAGGAACTGCTGCCCCCAGCAAGGGTAGGACAGGATAGGATAAGCAGGGATGTAGGAGTCTGAACGTAACCAGCCAGGACGCCAGAGAATTCACTAGACAAGACTTTTGATAAAGCCCTCCAAGATGCAGAAATTCTTCAAGAGGACAGAAACTCAGTATTCATCTAACACCACCTGGGAATCCTCCAGCCCAGCGTGGTTCAACATGAGCAAAAAAGGCAGACATGCTCCCGTTTTTGACTAGTCTTGTAAACCATGCTGACACTGTATTGCTGGCCTCTGCCCCAAATTCTACCCCATCCACACAGACAGAGGCAGCTTCTAGCCCCAGCCCGCTTCCCTGACGAGCAGGTGCTGTTAGCACGCGCCCTACAAAGAGGCAGGAAGAGGCATTCGAACGTCAGCACAATATGTTATCCAAACAGCAGCTATGAACAAAAGGCGGTAGGGCAGAGATGGCCTGGAGGTTGCCATTGGGACCACACTAGTGTGAGCCTTGTGTCTGACATAAAATAAGGAGGGGAATGACAGTAGCCATGAGCAGGTATTGTCTTATCTTATTACTTGCTCCAGAGCACTGTGGTGTTTGCATCCCTTCAAGGGATTCAATATATTCACTCCCCAGCCATTCTGCGTATGTCCTCCTCTCTCCTACTGGCACAATTGCAACAGCAGAATCCATAAAGATCAAGTTTTTTCCTTGAAAAGCTGAAGAATCAAACATTTTGAATCCATTTCCATTGCTGCTATTTCCAAAGTAAACCTGAAAACAATGCAAAATTTTCAGTATTTTGCAAGCAAGACTAGGTGCCACATTCCCCTCACACAACATGAAAGATGACAGGAACTGTAGGTGAAATGTTCATGCACAATTGCAGGATCTCTCTTATGCATTTGCTTTTAGACGCTCCAGTAGATTAATACAGAATTCTGCCACTGGCGATTACAAGAACAGCATTTGTCATTTTGCCTTTTTTTTTTGTTTGTTTTGTTCCAATTACTATCTGGAAAGGGCTGTATTTAAAAGAAAATCATCTGTCTAAATATTGTTGTGTAATAGAGGGTTTGGCTGCACAGGAGTTACACAAATTACTGAGGCATAACATGGAGATACTCAGTATTGCTTTTAAACTATGCTGACAGGAACCTAGCTGTGGCAGCCAGGCATGACACTACTAGATGGTTTACCTTGTACATGGCAGCAGCTTAAATATACCCAGCAATATTCTGTTGCAGTCCTAGGAAAATTCCAGGATGGAAGAAGTGTTAGCATGTACTCAATTTCTTGTAGATTTCAAAGTCATGCAGTTTGGGAAAACATGTCCAGCTCCAGGAAAATTACTACTGAAACCAGTGGCTGGGCAAAAAGTGGAAATCTCTTATGCAGCAGGGTGGTTTTACTACAAGAATTACACGGGCTGTATTTTACCTTCTCCATCCCACTCAAACAACAGCGTTCTGTGCAGTGCAGATGCTGCCAGTGCCAATGATGCAGGAGTCATAATATGGCAGTATAGTCCTGTTGTCTTTATCCTCAGTCTGTCTTAGATGATATATAGCTGCCCCATAGAATAAATGAATTATTTATACCTGGGCTTTGTCCAGTAGTCCATATAGAGCAAAAACGCTGGTGTCTGGGTGAACCATAATGGCCTGAGCTGGCACCTGAGCCAGGTGACACTCAGCAAACTGGGTGACTTCAGCACGGGCACCATTTGGACACAGTAACTGGAAATCACTGGACTTCAAGTTTGCGGCCCAACTTTCAGTGTTTTTACCTGAGAAAAAGAAATTGGCTGTTGTCACTCATTGAATGCTTAGAAGAGATTCAAGAAAAATAACTGAATTACAGTAAAGAGATATGTGAGACTAAGTACCATCTGTGTTCTCAAACACTGTCGAGTGCTTCACAAAGGCCACATCCCCAGAGTCCTGTGCCAAGCACCTGGAGGAAATGAGATGTAAAAATTAAATTCAAAGTGTCTTTATGTGAACCACATTTTTTTTCCTAATAACTGATAGGTTTAGAATTCAATATTTTTACATACTGGACCCTAAGTTACATACATACACTGGACCCTAAGTTAATAAGCAAAACCTGCATTTGTTGCCTATTCATTTGGTGACTGGTAGCTAGTTCTTTTAATCTGCGAAGTACAGCAGAAGAGTTTCCCTGAAAGGCATGTGCCCTAGCAGAGCAGCTGTACACAACTAAATAGATCTGTAAAAAGTAGTCGTCTAAGTCTAGCACTTCCGTATTTGCCAGGCAGCTGCTGCTTGAAGTCTCTTCCACTGCAGGAAGCAGACAGCTTGCTGCCAGGTGTTACATGCACCATGACCTTCAGAGGTGCAGGTCAGGAAAAGGAAGTGCATCTTCTTCCGTATCTAAGAGTTTCATAGTCTTTGCATATGGTCCCATAAACACATGTCGAACTGTTACACAAAGTATTTATTTCATTTTATACTATTTCCCCTTATACCTTTAACACATACTGTTTCAAAGAAGATTTGATATTTGAACAATGGCCATAGTTGCTTGTGCTGTTCAAAAACCTACCTTCACGTACAGCCACCAGTGAGTAAGGGGTAGTGAAGACCCAACTCCTGGCTCCCCGTCACTAGCCTACCACTCTCGGCATGGACTTAAAGCAGTCAGATTCTCGTTTCTATTTGCCTGCTTCCCTGCTAAAGCTCCTTATGCATGACCCGACCACTCAGAGTGGCAGACTGTCTGTCACACTAGATTAAAGCAAGACTGGAGACTGATGACAATCCGCTTCGTCCTCACTAGGTGGATGCCTATACTCTGTAAACAGACATATGGATTTGGCTCTTGGTCATCTGGTTGGTTGTGGGCCACGAAGCTGGCAAAAGGCTTTGGCATGATCTAATGTAATGCCTTATGACATACCTGTATTGCTAAAGACATCGGGGGACACGTCCCACTTCATTTACAGGACAAGCCATCCCACTGTAGCAATGATAACCATTTGTTGCTGACTGGGGTTGAAAACAGATCCTCCTTGCATTTTGACAAGCTGACAGACTAAATAACAACTGTACGTATTAATTACCTGAAGGCTCCGCTGTAGCTGTAGTAACGCTCTTGGCTACTTGCACTGCATTTATTGTTTCCACTACCATCTCCAATACATAGTTGACAGAGTTTTGATGGGTAGTTGTCCTGCTCAGCTGAAGGCACACAGCTGGCAGAGAAAAACTCACTCACAGCTGGGGAAAGAAAGCCGAACCAATATAATGAGTGAAAAGCATGAGCTCTTCACCAGAAAGGTAGTTACACTGCCATGAAGTTATAACCAATGCAGGTTTCAGTAGAACACTAGAAACATGATATCCCAGAGCTGGAAGTACCACCTAGAGGGTATTAAGACACTGACTTTCTAGAGCAAGTACAGTGGAAGGAGAGTAGGATGCTCAGGGAGCTGGAGCACATGACTCAGCAGTTACCAGGCTGAGAGCTGGGTTTGCTCAGCCTTGAGATAAGACAACTAATAGTGTATTGCTGTCATCATTTACATAGTGGGTTTTTCAAGAAGACAGAGCCAGATCCTTCTCAGAGATGGAGAAAAAAAAGGATGAAAAGCAACAGACCAAAGTTACAAGAAAGAAAATTCTGATAAGTTAGAAGAAACAATTTCTTCATACCAAGGATGGTTGAACACTGAGACAGGGGCCCAGAGAGGTTGCGTGTAATCTCCATCCTAGTTGTTACTCAGAACCTGCCCGGACATGGGCCTGAGCAATCTGATCTAACTGGACCTGCTCTGAGAAGTTGATTGGACTAGATGACCTCCAAAGGTCCCTTCCTACCTAAATTAGCCAATGATTTTGTGATAAAGGGAAGGAATACTTCCATTTTAGATGTAACATTCTCAGTATGACCCCTCCATTAGTCTACTCTGGTGGCAAACTTAAAACTTCAAATTGTTATGTTAAAAACACAACATCCCTTCACAAACAGATAAGCTTAATAGAGAGCTATGAAAGGCCAAAATTACTTCCCTAATGCAAGTTTGTCATTAGACTGTTACTGTATTCTTGATAGATAGTACTGTTGTCTTACCTTGAGGAATATTACAGTCTTTGATCTTAATAATACCCCTCTTAATTAGTATACCAATGGGGATATTCCATCCAGCAGTTCTCCCCAGTCCTGTGTGGCAGGACTTCTTCCCTTTCAGGTCAGTGATGGTGAATGCATTGGTCAGATTTCGTTTCACTAATGCCACAGCGTAGTACGCATTGCTGTCGTCGTCAGCTTGCAGGAAAAAAACCAAAACATTACAGCTTCCCCTAACCATTCCCACTGCTTGATGATCATCTACAGATCCATTTCACTTATCTGTGCCAACTTCAATTGCGCCAACAATCAGCTAGTCAGGAAGTATGAATGTACAGGCAATCACTCTTCATTTCTACTACTTGACAATGTTGCATTCACTTATAGCCTATATACGTACTGCTGTGCACTTGTACTGAATAATCCAGAGACAAACATGGAAGTGTTCATGTTAATACCAGCTCTTATAAATACATCCTCTGAAAAACAACATTTGGGTCATTAGTGACTTAGCAAAACTGCTTTAAGAAGGTTTTTTTATGTGAAAACTTCAAACTTGTATTAAAATTTCCATGAGTTTTGCAGCATACTGAAATTCTGCCATAGTGACACAAGCCCTTTTGTCATTGGTGACTTCGAAGCAGGCACATTGACAGGAAGAATTTGTTTCTAACTAGAATCTACTGTGTAAATTATGTGTTTCTGCTTCTGTTAAAAATATTTTGATTTTGTGAATACTATTTATTCCCATTGTAAAGTTTGGTTAGGTTTTTTTCAGAACTGAAAAGACAGATAAAGAGGTTTAAGACTCAAAATTGCCAAAGATTCAACCTGGTCCTGCAGCAGGAGAGAGAAAAGTTGTCACAAATTCACTGTAGGAACCTGTCCCATATTTATTTCCTCCTCTATCCATGATGTGAGGATAGTAATACTCATTTCCTTTGAAAACAGCTTTCCTGGCAAGGCTAGGGAACATAGGCTGTGCTTTTAGAGTTGTTTTCAAACAACCTGGAAAAATACAGTCTGTATTTTGATTTCCTGCTCTTCTTACCAGAGTAACTTTCTCCTGCAGCTGGCACAAGGCCATGTATCTTCCCAGCTGTGTAAATATCAGCTCCACCCAGAACTACAGCATCACTCTCCTTTTTCTGAAAAATAAAGTAAAATTTAGGATTTCTGTGAAAAACCAGCAGATACCTTCCCTGCTCCAATAACACCTCTAGCATCACACCTGCTGCATCTCAAAGGGCAAGTCTGACAGCAAAAAGCCAATATGCTGCTAAAGAAACCCCCTAAAACCTGCATAAAGCATCATCAATGAAATGGAGACAGGAGATTTAACACATACAGGCTTGAGCTAGATTGGCAACAGTGCCCTCATTGCAACTGAAGGTCATCAAGGTCCAGGCCCATCCATACCATGTAAAGTACAGATCACCTCCTTGAAATCCAGTATTTCTGCTGGTCACCTAAGTGCACGTATCTGTGATCCTACCCACCCAGCAGAGATCACCTTGCATTAATCTGGTTTACTGCACAAGGATTGTAGCAGCCTACCTGGATCAGCTCCATGCACTCTTCCTTCGTGTTGGCTGAAATACACTGAATTGCTGGTTTCAAATTCTTTTTCTTAAAGGCAACAGCCATTTCACTACATTTCCAAATCTCCTCAGTGGATACAACACACCAGTTCAGGCTTTCTGGCAATGCTGCACAGAAAAGCAAATACTACAGTTCACTTTCTTTGTAATAGACACACAGGGATACTGCCCACTGTTATATATGCACCTTATATGTTATTAAAAATGTTTACTTCTGTTTCTCTCCAGCTCACACACCTGATTAGGAACCACAGAGCTCTCCAGATTAGTGGTATGTCCACACTGCAAACCTGTCCACAGCAAAGGAACAAGAACTCCTATGATCACTGACTTTTAAGTGCAGCCAGAATGTGTTAGTTGAGTGCAGCAAAACCTCACCCTGAACACAGGCTTGCTCATACCTGACAGTCACGGAGCAATGCCCAGAAGATACATGGCAGGAGATAAGCGGCTTTGCCACAGCACAGAGCAGCCTGGGAGGTTCAGTTGTCGTGATTATTAAGCTTTTCAAGGCAGGGATTCTTACAACCTGTGTTTCTGACTTTGCCAGAATGCACATCAAGCAATTTCTACATTCTTCTGATAATACAAAAGACCATAACACTTCAGTAAAGAGCAACTGAGGATTTCTTCAGCTTCTGGAGGAAATTCTCTCCCATTCATACATTCTTTATATACTACCTGAGGATTTGCACAGCAACATATTACTATTTCCCCTTGTTGGCAGGTAGGAAATAGAGTACCAGGTAGCAGTAGCATCTTACCAGATTAATGTCTCTCATACACCAGAAAGGGCAGAAAATGCCTGCATCTTGTAACACAAAGCAGGCCAATTTGCACAGGAAAGTATTCTGCAATGTGATGATGTTCCTAGGTCAAATGGTGTCCTTTCTCCAAGCTCAAAGATTAGACTGGCATCTTGCCATAACCCTCCAAGAGTCAGAAGAAAATAAAGCAGAATAAAGATAGTCTCTGTTATCAGCTATCTTTGTTCTTGGTTATGAATAGGAATCTAAGGACAACCTACTGTTGGGGTCGCAGCTCAGAGCTTGGATGGCATGAAGGTAGTCATCACCCAGCCAGGCCTGGTAATTCTGATCTGTGATTGCAACGAGCTCTGTGGTGGAGTCTTTGAACAGAAGATTCTGGGCACCGTAAGCTGCGGAGTCAAACATCTGAAACTGGGTGCCTACCCCATTAAATCTTTGCTGTAATGAAATAAGAAAGAAAAAAAGCACCTGTCACACATCCCTCTACAATGCACATGTGACACCCCATCCCCCTTCAAACCCCACAGAGCTGAAGGTGCCCAGATAATCCTGTCTTCAATTCAGCTGGACGGGTAGGAGAACCCCTCTAAAATGCAACGCACTGCTGAAAAAATCGTGTCCTACTTGTCCCTGGTTCAGGAGATGGAAGATGACTGTCCCATCCGTGTCAGGCCGCACAACCACGGCACGAGCTGGGATTCGGGCCAGGTGGCAGGTCCTCCACTCTGTCACATCGGCTGTGTTGCCGTTGCGGCACAGAAGCTGGAAGTCCTGGGAGCGAAGCTGCTGGGCCCATGAAGACAGACTTCTTCCTGAAATCAGACAGAACATGGTTATGGAACAGACATGAGGTGGGGCTGATGCTACTGGCCCATGTCTGCTCTAAGCATCACATGCACATGTGGAGCAGAACACATGTCTCTGAGCACCACTGAACTATTCCCAACTGCAAAATATATTCCATGCCTCTACACAGTTCTTTAGTCTTGTATCTGTGATAAGACAATAAACAGCTTAACACTTGTGAGACTGCACTGAACTGTACTGGGGTCTGCAGCTGTATCAAGAGCACCCCTGAGTCTAGGATCACATGTAACATGTTTTTGGTTGTTCCCCTCCCCGCTGTAAATGATGGTCAGACAGGCCCACGATATTAAAGTGCTGTTATGCTCAAGGTAGATTTCACAAGTTAACATCTTGTTAACTTCCTGCTAGTCTCTGCTGAAATCCCTGGGTAGGCAGGAGCAGTGTGACAGCTGAGGTCTGCATAAAAGTAAGAGTTTAGTGCAGTTTAAGCTCTTTCCAGAAGAAGCTCTAACCTTTACTGAAACTATCAAGAATTTAAAATAAATAAATAAATAAATAAAATCACATGGACTCCTCTATCTCCTTGTGCACACATCTGTGGGTACATCTGTTTTCACTATTAGAACATTTTTTTGCTGATTCCTCAATACAAATAAATCAGTCATTTGACATTATACTGTCATTACAGACACTGTACTTCAGACCTTGAAGCCGCTATTCAACAAGCTTCTGGATTACTCACCATCTGTATTTTCAGGCACTGTGCTGTGCTTCACAAAAGCAACTTCTCCAGCACCTTCAGCCAAACACCTAATAAGTAGAAATCCAACCACAAAGATGCATTACAAAGCACAGCTCCCATGCACTGGACACTGCTGGCTGACAGCCAGAGGGCTGGATGCTCCATTCCATCAGACACTGACCTACTTCCCTATGCTGAGAGTTTTGCTCAAGGCAGAGACCAGTGGCTGTCAGAGCATGAAGTAAACTATCACTGTCATTTGGTGAACATGGACAACATGTTCAGTGCTGCCTGCAACAAACACCATGACCTTCTTTGTCCAGGACAGCTGTCTGTCTAAGGCAGTCACACAATCTTTTGGGGAATATGAAGAGAGGAGCACGTGTTTTCCAGGAACAAATTCTGTACTTGCTCAGAATTAATTAATGCTATTACTTAGGGAGCGGGAGCTGCCACGCAGCACACAGACATAAAGGAAGAAAATAAGGGAAAGATTAGTGTGCAAAAACAGATAGCAGAGCAACTCAATAATTCAGTGCAACTGAGGTGGGATGACTGAAATAGCTGAGTAGGGTGGCAGTTCAGCGCTCAGACTCCAAGGGTCATCAGGTCTTACTGGGAAAGATACAGCCTGCCGAAAAAACCCCTATGTGCCCCTAGCTGCTGGCCAAAGCAAACAGCAATGGGATTTCCCTGCGCACTATAGGTGCTAAATATCCATTTGGTCTAAATACTCAGGTATTAATACCTGAAATAGTGGGTTTAGAATTACATTTGTTCAGTCTCTAGGTTTAAAGTATGATTGTCCTAATGCAATAGCAGATTTTCCAACAAGATCAGCTGGAAGCTTCAATTCCGTGTCAGTGAGGCCTGGACATGATGGCCATGGATAGAGCATAACGATAAAAAAATTGATAGAGACATGATTTTTACCTGAAAGCCCCACTGTAATCGTAGTATTGCTCTTGGGAATTCTGTTCACATTTGTTCTGCCCAGCCAAATCCCCTTTGCAGAGCTGACAGAGGGATGTGGGATAGTTTGCACCATTTGCTCCGGGAACACAGCTTGCACTGAAATACTCACTTATAGCTAAATGGGAAATTAGAATGAGAAATTTTTAGCAACGAAAAACAAGATCCTACTATCTCATTTTAACACAACTACTCAGTACATCTCTAAAAACATTTAGAAGGGGTAAATAATTTTGTTCTTAGAAGATGGTTTCCAAGTTTAAAAAAAAGAACCTGCAGACTTCATCAGAATGACATTAGGTCTGTTCCATTTCTGTTCCAAGGAGCATCAAAGCCAAGGAACAAAACAGCAGCTAGAGCCACACATTTCTGTCCACTATATAGAAAGGCACTGCTGAAGAACAGATCCTTGCCCTATAAGTCCTACCTGTGGGAAGATCACATCCCATTGCTGCCAGGCGCCCACTGTCAATCAGATAACCCACTGGCACATCCCAGCCTGCAGTCCTGTTGATGCCTGTGTGGCATGATCCGACACCCTTCAAGCTGTCAATGGTGATGTTGGAGCTCTTCCTTACCACAGCCACGGCATAATAGGAAGTTCCAATCTCTGCAGCATAGGAAGAGAAGAAAGCAATAGCCTCACAGCAGCATTTCAGTGAGATACAGTTAGCTCACAACCTGACTAATGGAGATAGCCAGCTTCTGGATCATAAGGCTTGCTTGGTTTTGAGAAACTCAAGTAGTTCCCTCACCATGGTCATGATATGGTTAACAGTTGCTGCAGGACCAACAGGCACTGCTGGGGATGCCTTGACCAGATGACAGTGAGACCCAGCTGCAAATCAAATCCAGCTCCATCTCACAACCATGGTGGGACACCACTGTCTGCAGATAGCTTCCAGGGCTGTTCCTTGCCTTGGGTGTCTCAAAGTTATGGGAGACATCTTCCAGCTCTGAATTACACGAACAAGTTGATGATGCTGAGTCCTTAGTCAAGATGACAAGTCACCACTTAATTACTGTCTCTGTCTTGAAAGGAGCTCAAAGCTTTAGGACACCCAGATAAGGGGCAGAATCGATCACTTCCTTTCTTCCAGCAGGTAATCGTATACGCTATTAAAATGTAATAATTCTAATTCATGGGATTGCAAGATAAACCTAATCACAATTTATGCTTTGCAATTCATTAATTTATCTGCAAAGTATGGAACAGAGAAGACAGTAAGCAGCAAGACAATACCAAAAAAAATCCAAAACAAAGGACAACACAACAAGCCTATTACAGGAATGGTTACTTTGATGTAACTGTTTCAGGACAGACACTGCCACAGCCTTGCATCTCCTGTTTCCCCCACACGTTCTGTTGTGGGCAGGAACAGCTAAGAGGGAACCTGACCATTAGCTACTGTTTAGAGTCATTAAGAGGAGGACCCCAAAGTAAAATGGAAACAGTAAAAATGCGTAAGAAAAAGCTCATATTAAGTAATCTAAAAATACTTCAGAATATACCTTGATCATATACTTCCCCAACCACAGGTTTCAGACCATGCTCCTTTCCAGCCTGGTAAATCAAACGACCATCCAGTGTCACTGCATCTGCCAAATGATCCTGTGCAGACACAAGGGCAGAATACATGTTGAAGCTCGCTTATCTGTATTTCTCAACAGCCAGAGGCAGAGTACCCGTGAATTTAGGAAAAGCCGCCTCTTAATCTGCATTTGTGAGTTTTCTCCAAAAAGTTCTTTTAAGGGCACTCAAATTTCTGAAGAACAATTACCAAGAGGGATTTTAGGACTTCAAAGCCACCTTCCTGCAGAAACCACCCCTGGACTGGGATGGCCTCACTAGTCTTCATAGTCCAAAGGAATATTAGAAATGGATCTTGCAACTCTGTGATGAATATTAAAGCCCATCAATTTTGACTTTCATTCCTTTCTATAGCTAGTGCCCCAAAGCTTTAAAGACTTAGATAAATACATTTTTGAAGTCATACACAGATAGTTTGAAGTAATGTCTTCTGGGGCTGCAAAATCTGAATGCCAAAGGGTACTCAAAAGCAACCCTAAAGCATGCTGGCTTGTACCTCAGCAGACAAACAGCCCCATATCTGGGAGAGGGGGGGAAGATGGTATTTTGGAGGAGGAAATAATCTAAAAAGACTGCCCAAAGTGGGGGAGTACAAATCTGGGGCACCCACTGCTGGGAAGGCATCCAACAATACTGTATCTTTTCAGCCGACTGTAACACCAAGCTGGTGGAATCCTGCTACAGATGCAAGATTGCCCTGGATAGCACAGGATGGGACCTCCCATGGCATCAAGGACTAGAACACTGCTATACCTTCCTCTGACCAGCTGAACCTGACTTGCACTGTGTACTGAACCTAGTGGAAGTCCGGAAAGCGCATCTTGCATAGAGACAAGATACTGCCGAGAAAATAATCAGCAGCTTGTCTTTTTGCATTTCTAAGCTAATCCCAAGTTTCTTATCAGTTTGCTTAACCTCTGGTTCAGCACTGGAGGGGTAATTAGTTTACCCATCCCCTCGCAGTTTGTTGAGCATTGGTTAGGGTAGGGCTAAGACTATGCTGCCCAGTATAACACAGCAGTTTGCCACACCTTGAGCAACATAAAAAGCTTGGAATTTTTCTAAGGGATCATGTGAGAGCATAGGTAATACATTGATGTTGACACCTAAATCAGATTTGAAGTTGCCATGTAATTTGAAATATTTTACTTACTTGGTTCAAGGGAGAAAAAAATATATTTATTAATTAGTTGAAACAACAGATGTCCTGAGAGTTGCTTTTCTTTCATGAGAGCTGAACAAAGCTCCAAAGGAACCTGGAGAGGAGTTGTGTTGGGAGATATTTGCATCTTACAGAGCAGACACAATCCTTCTGGAATAACCAGATCTGACAGTCCGTCAGTGAGAGTCAGAGCACAGGACAAAAGTTTAGGAATCAAATATGGTCAGTTGGTTAGAAGATACACCTGACAGTGAGAGGAAGAAGAGGAGGTGGGAGTTAAAAGGACCTTACCCTCAGAACAAAATGAGCTTCTAGAATTGTTGGTAGACAGGAAACAGAACATATAGAATGGTAAAGGCTGGCCACAGAAGACAAAGACTGTGTTATGTGGACGTATTTCCAATGTCAGATCTCACCTACTTGGAAAGCTGCGCCTCCTATCAATAGCTTGTGTATAAACAACAGAACAAGAGAGAAACAATGCCTACTGTATTTAACATGTATTTAATACTTCACAGTATTAACTGTGAAGTAGTTCACAGGCTACAGACCTCTCTTTCAGATGCATACAATCACTGCTGAGGTTGCATATCAGCAACCATATGGGTATTTTAATTTTTTTCCTGTAGCAAGCATTTGCCAATACATTTCTCAAAAACACAGGATTATTCCACATACAGTTTATTTTTTTTAATAAGTGTATGTGCCATGGTAATACCCTGTTAATTATTTTCAGAGGGACTTCATTTCTGTGTCACAACATTTGAGAATTACCTACAGAAGTACTGAAAGACCTGCTGAAGAACAGCTCTGGTCACATTAAATATTGCCAGGTTCCCTAGGTTAATATTTAGACATTTCTCAATTTTTAAACACCTTCAAATAAAAAGGTTTTTTACTTTATCCATGTGCTAACACATTCACAGGACCAAGTCCAAGTTATGTAGTGTTATAAAACTGCTATTTCTGCCTCTTCAGCCACTGCGTCGCACTCCCTTTTTGGCCTCAAGGAGCAGAGTTCAGTGCGGACGCGGACTCAGGAGTTCCGCACAGTCCTACACAGAGTAGGCCAGCTTAAACATTTAGCAGCTTATTAGCACAAGAAAAAAAGAGGTCACAAGGACAAACCCTTATCTGAAGCCTTACAGTGAAGATTCATTTTATCAGAAAGCTACTTATGCTATCTGCCTGCAGGTTTCTGAGTTCAACTAACCAAGTTTTATAGGAATCCAAGGTTTCAAGCATGCTGCTTGAAGTGACTTACAAATGCAGTTCTGTGTGTACTGGGTGTCAGAAGCAGACACTCATCAGCCCTTTTAATAACCTCTCTGCAGAGTCTAACAGGTCCTGTGGAATGCAGCCATCAGCAGTTTTAGGAAGATCTGACATTAGAAATTATTTCCTATGGAATCAAAACACAAGATCCACACATGTATTGGTATCTGCTCCTAACATTCTTCAATACAGCCTTGATTCCCTCACTCAAGAACAGTATTTACCAAGAGGCAATGAGGTAGCTTTAGTACTCAGACAACCCTTCTGCTTCTGTTGACAAAAAATTACAAGATTCCAGTTTCAGGAATTTGTTCCTTTTTGCTGGCCACAAAACCACTTGCCTCATCTCCCTTCAAATTACTCTGCTGGGCCTCATTTTCTGGCTCTGAACCTTTTGTCCTTTACAGGCTGCATTTTTCCCACAAAACCCTGATTTTTGGGCATTTCTATGCAGGATACACAAATAATATTATTTATTAGCACAGCCAGCCACCCTCCTCTGCCCCCACACTCTGCCAGTGAAGACAGCCATGACTGCCTCCATGTTTCCTCCAATATCGACTTGTTGCCTCTCAGGGAATTATTTTCCATACATCATTTTGCAAAGCCATGTGTTTACAGTCTTTAAAACCTTCCCCAGATCTGTGATGCTTTTGGAAACTAAGCATGCTCTGGGCAGCTGAATGGCAGCTGAATTAATACAGCTGAGTTTGCATGCCTTTTGCTCACCCTACTTGTTGTTTTGTCTCTCTTGTACTCTGGTACTGGGAGATTTGATTTGGCCTTACACTCATCTCATCTCTGTATACACAGCAGTTTCCATGATGGGACCCTGAAATGGGAATTTGATACAGAGTATATCGAAATACAACCTACTTACAGGCTCAGCAGCACAGCTTTAACTACTGTCTGCACCTTATAGCTTCATCCCTTCCTAAATATCTGCTAAATAAACCTGACATAATTCCCAAACTAAAGGTTAGCATTTGGGAGGAAATGTTTAAGACCTTTGCTGTGTTCCTAATGACTGGCAACATACACCACTAGCCAAAGAGATGACACAGGGCCAGTCTGACATTCAGGTTCACATGTGCACCTTTATGACTTTTTTAAAACCTATACTTTGATTTTTCAGAGACATGAGTGCCAGGAAGCACATGGTGAGCTGCCTGGATCATCAGACACTGCAGAGCTGTGTACCTCACCATTCAATTATTGTGAGGCACAGGAGGAAATTAAATCAATCACACTGCTGTCACTCATAACTCACCTTGATCATCTGGGTACAGTTAGCAGCTGACCCCCCCTCTGTACACTCCAGAGGGGGAAGGATGCCAGCCCTGCCAAAGGCCTTACTCATGTCATTACACTTGGAAAGTTCTTGCGTAGAAACACTGCACCACCGGATAAGTTCCAGGCAGAGAGCTGCAAAGACAACACCAAGAGAAAACATTGTAAAAACACACCAGTGCCTTTGTTACAGAGCTTACCATTTAATGGTTCCTGCACAGCCAACCTTTTTATTCCGTTCCTCCACCCAAAACACAAAGAAATCAGGGCTCTTTCAACAGTAAGTCTTTAGAGACAATTTCCACTTTCATCCAGATTAACATGAAGTTTTTTGGACTAGAAATAGAATAGGTTTATACTCATACTGAAACACAATGATATTTGTTTCTGACATAAGAAATATGGCTACTATGGAATAGGTCAGGGTGTCCAGACTTTTCTTAAAACCTTGCAGAATACATCATCTTGAGTCAAAAGTATTTGAAATGATTATTTAAAATTATATGCTACAAAAACAAAGAGACTGGTCAAAGACAACTGTCTCAAGCACTACTAGTTAGTGCTTGAGTTACCTGGCGTCCTGCCCCAGCCCTTTCTGGTCTGAATAAGGAAAGCAATCTTAGGTGCTCAAGAGCCTTGCCACTAGACCTATGACAAAAAACAGAGAAGTAAACTTGTCCCTTCAAAACACTCTTTCATAAGAGGCCATTTTCACAGTCACAAAAGGGGAGGGTGGTTCTGTGAAAGACTCAAATTTAGTAGTGGAGATTCCATTAATCAGTGAAGAAAGGTGTCTTTCAGCAGGCCCAAATGCTATCCTTTTACGTGGCAAAGCTACAAACACTTGGTTGTTTTTTTAAGGATACGCACAGTGCAGCTGTACATAAAATGCATATGAAAGTATGGTTTATGGTGACAAACAGGCAACAGATCATTTTTATAAGCAGAGGGCAGCACATTCCATTGCTTTTCTACAATTTCAATTTGAAGTCTACTGTAAGTTATTTGTCATGTACTTGTTTTGCACCTGATACTGAAACAGAGGCTGTGGCTTGCTGTTCCACTGCAACTCAGAGCCAATTCTACTGCTGTCAACAAACATCAAGTCAGACTTGGAAAGCTTTCAGGAAGTTTTCATGGTAGCATGTGCCAGAAGGAGAAACAACTGCCCGCTTCTGAGTTATAGCAATTCTGACAACCAAGACGGTTAGAAGAAAGGTACAACAGGGTCATGGTAAAAAGGCACCTCATGGAAACTTAACATCTGCCTCATCCACCTGGGTGAAATTTTCACCATTAATTTCTTGAGGCAGGAGGAAGAACCTTAGGTTTTCCTTCTAAACACAAGCAAATGGAAATTAAATTGGGGTTTCAGTATCCCAGTAAGTAAGAGCCATTCTTTGGCCTCAGCATTCTGGTTTTAGATATAAACACACACAAGATAATGCATGAATTGTATGAAGAAATCATTATCCATGTACAGCTGAAACATGAAACAAAGCTCTGTATTTCAGCGAAAATAGTGAAACAGCATAAATCTGTTGCTTTTTTCCTCTCTCATCTGAAAGAGGCAATTAATTTGTCCCTTTCTAAACTGCTGAACTCTGTTGTTACAGGAAAGCCAGATCCTGGGCAATTTCCCGTGTCCTTCCTTAAAAGTCAACCCAGTTGAAGAAGGCTTGAGCACAGACAAGGTCTGTAGTTAGCTTCTCTTCCTATTGCCAACCAAGAACATCTTAAACCACTGCATCAGTCTCTGAACGCACAGGCCTTCTGTGTATGTGTAGCTGTACATACAGCATGAAATGTCAGGAGCTGGCAACTTCCTTTCGAAATACACTCAAGGTCCTAAACACACACACAACCTTAACAGTGGCAAACATCCAATTAACTCCTTTGCTGAAGTAACAGTACAAATTCTCTAACATCTTATCAAATGGTTACTAATAAATACACTGGCAAGGAACTTCAATAGAAACAATGAAAAAAAATTAAGTAGAATATCTTCTTTTTGGAGAACTTTTGAGTGCTTCAGAAACAGCATCTACACTGCTGGTGAAATTAAAAGTATTCACCATTAGAATTTGGGAGTGACAGGAGAAAGCCAACATGTCGCACAGCACGTAAGTGGAATAAGGTAATTATTTCTATTTTCACAAAACAAGTGTCATAGAACTGTTCACAGTTGTGAGAAACAAACACCAATGAACCAAAAGAAGTAGTTTAAGTGCTGAGGAAATACAACATTTAACACCAGTGAGTCAAGACACGTACATGTGTCCAATCAGCTTTTCTACTCCTTTTCCATTTTTACTATTCATTCTTTCCATTTCTTTTCCCGGCTATATGAGATTGGTTCTGAAACAGTTCCAGTTTCTCTCTGCTCTCTCACATCACATAGGAGGCAAACCCAAAGACAGCAATAGCTTTTGGAGGGCACTTACCAGCAGGAATGAAGAGAAGACAGAAGACACTTCTAGAGCACTTCATGGTGAAAATTTTGGGATTTGTGCTTTTTTCCAGCCTTCAGAACCCCCAGAGACCAAGGCTTCTGCAAGCGTGCTCTCCCCAGCCTGCTCTTCAGTGAAAATCAGCAGCATTCAATTGCAGGTGCACTTTGTTCAACAATTTATCTTGCTTACCTTGGCACGTCACCTCCTAATGACCACGAGGGGTTGGAAAAAAAGCCTACCTCTCTTCACATTGCCTCTACACTTGCAAAAACGTTCAGATTAGGAAATTGCAAAATATCTGAGGCACCAATGAGAGGCCGTTACTGCTTTAGCACCACCTATAGACTTAGATAAAAACATCTACACCCCAGTTCTAGGGGTAAGGCAAGGCTATGTAAAGAAATCCTCATTTTGAGTTCTGTGTATTCCCTACATGTTTGGGCCCAGGAAGCAAAAGTAGATTCAAACTAAGCACTTCATCTGACAGAGCTGATGGTCACTTTTTTTACCACATTCCTAGCATTGTCATGAATTTCATGAAGCCAAAACAAGAAATCCAGGCTTTTAGAACAGCGAAGCCCGTACACTCTACAGGTGGTTCAGTGCATGCTAAGTGCGCATCTCCGGAAATTTAATAGCAAGTGCTGTGACATAGCTGAAGTAGTTTGGTGGGGTTTTTTTCCAATGTTTTAGAGAAGGCCTAGGAAGGCCTCCTCTCTTTCAGAAAGAGAAAAAACTCTGTTGACAATAGCTCCGTTAAAAGCTGCTGTGACTTTTAGAGTAGCTTTCACAGAGCAACACTCATTTGTGCAGCTCTTTTCATTTCCCATTAGTCAATGAACTGCAGCAGCCTGTAACACTTTGTTTAGATAAAAGACATTTAACGCTGCCTTGCTCTGCTGACTGCCATTTCTCAGCTCAGCACCCAGCTACCAGAAGAACGGCTCTGTCCTGCCATGAATCCCCATGCACACATCTTCACCGTCTTGTATAGAGAGCATGTATGAAAAGCACAACTGCATGCGTCCTCCAGACAGTCTATGCATCCAGCAGAGGTGCTTTCAGGACTTAGTTACATAGCTACTTGACTGCACTTTGTCCTGGCTGCTAGCTTTAACACCAACTAGCACCTGTAAGACAACAGATGAGTTTAAGTCAATTGCTATTTCAAGTTTGGGGGGGGAATGGATAATGACCCCTCCAAACCTTTTTCTCATACAAAACCTTATGACTTAGCTTTGATTCTTGGCTGCCCAGACAATCTGGAATTAGTCGTCCCTTTGTTGCCTGAAGTGCTATTATTTGGATCCTTCCTGCACCCTTCCCACTGGCTAGATTAATCTCTCCAGCCCTCTGATGCTTGCAGTGGAGCCTACATACACATACAGATGAGAAGACTGATGCATAGTCCTAGAACCAGTTGCTTCAGACTGCAAGGGCAAGATTAATAAGAAGTGAATTCAGTGCCAGGTGCCTCTCCTGTGGTGGTTCTGCCCCTCTTCAGGAAAGGTTCAGAAGGTAGAGGAGCAGCCTTTCTGTACAGAAGACCTATTCTGAACGCAACCCCCTCTATGATGAACACAAGCACAGTTCATAATTTAGCTCATTTGCCTATTTTATTCATAACTCTGTGCTTTAAGGAGATATTAAATTTCTTAACCTAATTTTCAGCACAATTTAGCAAAAATGCCCACAAGAGAAATTATTAATATAACTTAAAGAGCAACAAATACTTCATCAAGCATGCTTCTGTATAGCAGTCACAAATAGTTGGGTTAGCAGGCAGTGAAGGCACCATGGTGCCTTCACTGGGCCAGCAGAAGTAGGATGATAATGCATCAGTATGACACCATCTGGATTACCTAATCATTCTAGTTGTTAAATTGGAAGTCTACGTATTGTAAAATGTATCTTTAAAATACAAAATAAAGTGTTGCCAAGAATCAAAGACATAGCAGCACCCAGTACTGGAAAAGAGAGAGATCCAGAGAAACACTAATTAATGCAAAATCCTAAAAATTACAAGATAAAACAAGCCAACTAGGAGCATCAGCGCTGTCAGTTTCAACTTTTCTGCCAGGGCTCAAGAGCAAAATCTGAAAGAAAGAAAACCAAAAATGCGAAGAAGATACCCCAGAGTCCTTTGGGTTTTCTTGATTCAAGACTTCTTCTCACGCTAGCATGATAACAGCGCAAGGTAAGTACTGTGGACTTCAGTCTGAGTGTAGTATTTGGTGACACCTGGCTCATACATGACAAACGCCTGGGAGAAAAGTTCTGTGAAAGTTATTCAGACACTACCTGTGTATGAAAAAGTAATTCCTCAGTTATCTACTCAGCTGAACAGGACTCTGATGGGTTCAAAAAAGGAAAAAAAAAGAAAAAAAAAAAAAAGGTAACCCCCCCCAGGTATACAGTATAGAGATCTCAGGTTTATGGTTTGCAGATTGGATAGCTGAAATTTAGATCCTTCTATTTATTTTAAAGCTGATCTGTTTTAAGATGTCTCATTCTACACCTCGGATATCAGACACTTTCAAAGAGGCAGACTATAGTCCACTTTTAAGTCTTTTAAAAATTTATGACATTATTTATCGAAAGTTGCATCAATCTTATAAATCTTATACACCTGCACTTCCATCGACAGGAGTCTCAGAAAGACAGCACACCTACTTCACAACTCTAGAAAACCAAGAATTATTTGGGGCCACATGCCAGAAGCTTATACTCGCTGTAAGTCATATAAGCATTCCACATAACACCAGCAATATTTGTGTCACAAGTTTAAACCAGCTTTTAATGTAATAACTTCATTAGCCCCAGTCTGGTCACCAGTGTTGCTTTAACACATTATTTTCACTTACAGTACGAGTCAATTATTTTAAATGCTACACCACCTGTACTCCTTTTGATTAAAAACACACTTGACAAATACATTGTACAATAAAGTTTATTAGCTGTTCTCCTCTTTCTAACAAATGGAATGGATAGTGTTGATAATTCTTTACAAACCAAAGCTAAGTTGGTTGTGTGACTGCCCCATGACTGCCATAAGTACATCCCTCTTATAAACAATCAGTTGCAAACAAGCAATGGCAGGTATCAAATAAGATGGGAATTAGAGAATTTCATTACTGAAGGTAGTTCTGTGTTTTGGTACAACGTATTTATAACATTCGGCACAGAAGTTTGTGCATTGTAAAAGGAAGATCTTGTGCCTGTGCAACCAGAGATGAACATGTACAGAAAAATAAAACATATCGTTGACTCCGAATTCTCCCTTTGATTAAGACATGCATATTAGGGGGGAGTTGTGGGGGGTAGTGAACACAAACACCTGAAATTCCATAGAAAAGAGGAGAACTTGCATGTATTTTTTTCTTGTAACTAATATTCCCTGGGCTTTATGCCCAGCCACCATAGCCCATTTGATTTCTCATGATTAAGGAAGGTAAATTCTAATTTGTAATTTTATTCAAAACAAAAAGCTAGGAGTAGGTGGTAAAAGAAAAATATATATTTTATATATATATATTTATACGTGTGCGCAACTATGTAAAGAAAATAATTCCCATAGTTACAGAGTTTAGTTAAAGAAAGTTTAATATATATATATTTATTATAACAAAATAGGCAGTTATTGTGGGTAAAATATTCATTAAAATCTGACCCCTAAGAACACACACATTTTTAGGCTATGAATCATTCTCTCATTGCCCTAATGACCATCTCTGCAGCTGTTTTCTGTATTACTGCCAATGGAAATTTGGCATTCCTCTGAAAAATACAAGGTTTCCTAGCACCTAAACATATTTTAGGCTCAAAAAGTGTGATGACCATTATCTATAAACAATTTCTGTAAGACACTATAAATAGTGTTTCACAAGGAAGATTAAAAACATTACACATCTTTGTCCCTAGCAATTTTATTGGCAAAAAATGAAAAAATAGATTATAAGAATATCCATATGAAATTATGAAAATGAATATCCCTTGAGGGACTTAATGAAAATGTTAACTCAAAATTTGAAAGTTTCTCTCTAACTGCCTGGAAAAAAAAAGTATTAGTGTGAGAATAGAATTTTTAAATTCAGAAAATAAAACCTGAAATTGATTGCCCTGACCAAACCATGCTATTGAAGTTAAGCGTGCAAAGTTACTAATGATTTACAACTTCCTTGAGTACAACTTTTCTTTCAATTGTTACGAAATTTTAAAAGAATGTCTATAAAGCTTTTTTGAAAAAATCTTTGAAAGTTACTTTCCCTTAAACATTAAGGAATTTTACCAAGCAATTCCCTCCCACCCCCACCCCAAACTAATAGCTGGTCAGGCCATTCCATTGTCATGTTTGAAAAATGGCAAACCAACAGAGCACAATAATACAAATTATTTCAACTAAGAGAGACACCAATGTAAAGCATTATGGGAACTGCAGAATGTGATGGTTAGGGTATGAACCACGCTGGAAAGAGCTAGAGGCAGGCTCCACTGGAAGGGCTTAAGAATCGTCAGATGTAGTAGGTGATGTCAGTTAGAAAATTGAAAATAAAAATCTGTTTTCATAATTTTTCCTTCGCTGGAACCCAGATGTAAGGCCCAGATTGTTCCTCTATGATCTGTTTCACTTGGTTGTAGATTTCTTCCAGTGTGTCTCCTTGGACAATAGCTGCAAAACATAATGTGGCAATCAGCAATCATTCTTCCTAGCTCCGTACAGAAACCAAGATGTTCCAAGCCAAGCTTCTCTTTTCTCTGAGTGGCAAGAGGACTTTAGATCGCTAAAGGAAAAGACACACACTGAGATTTCTGGTTTCTGTGCTGGAGTGAAGCACATTATTGATGGTACTGCAGGACACACAAAGCACCATCTCACTCAGAGGCTTGGGGTTAGGAAGTGGTTTTTGGATTGCTACAAACATACACATACAACTGCGGAGGTCTTTTTCTTTTCCTAACCACATGCTAGTGTTTGCCCAAGTCAGTTTGCATCCTTCAGTATTCTTTTCGGTCTAACTTTCATGTGTGTTTCCAACACAACAAGGCAAGACAGTACAGGGCTATGTCCTCATGCAGTCAGTCTGAGTGAGGCTTGGTGTGATGAGATTGGTGAACTCTCCAGCTGGACCCTGAAGCTTCACAGCAAGGCTGGCTGAGCTTGGAATTTCTACCTGCTAGAACTACCCTTTGCTTTTGTTCAAAATGAGGAGGAACTCATGGAGTTTGTTGCCCAGCTAAAAGAGTTAAGTTTTACACACAATAGGCTTCCTTACACAGTTAAACATGCAATTTATATGCAGATGGTCTAAGTTAGATATTTTGACCAAGGATATAAAATAATTAGAAATGAGCCAATGCGGATGTATTCTGATATATCAGAGTAAAGTACCATCTGGTGAAAATGAGGATGAAGTTTGAGCTGTTTGTACCATACTTCAGTCTGAAAAAGCAACCAATATGAGATAGTAATTTCTTTTTACTTAGGATCACCACCTCAGTATTGATAATGCAAGAAAAAAAGTTTAGCATGAAAGATATTTTGGAGGTAGGCCAGACTCACTCTTTTGTGCACTCGTGTTACTGCTGCTTCCAAGCTTTGCTTTCATACTAATTACTTCCTTTTTATTCCTACTCATCATTCCCATCTCTTAAAAACTTTCTCCCCATCTGCAGCCCACTGTCATAGTGCCTGTAGGAAGAGGCTGTTCAATTACTATAGGTCAAGTATAATGTTTGCAGCACAACAGTGCATTACAAAGATTTAGAAATGTCTTTGCAATGCAAACAGCCGTAAGCTTCAGCATCTCACTTCTCTCCAGCTATGTTTAACCACACTTCTTCCAAAGCTCAGTACCCCAAAACAGAAGATGGATGTGCTCTTCATGTGCTTCAGTGCAAAGTTTAAGTCTGTTTAAACTTAACCTGCTGCTGAAGTTGATTTCAGTTACCCCACACAAGGTGGTATTTGTTAACAGGTTACGGAATGCTCACATATTCTGTTTTACCACCTGACTTATATGGGTGGCAGCCTCCAAACTAAGTAGTAAGTAGGATTTGAAATGTCTTCAAGCTTCCCAAACAGAATGAGAAAAGGATTTCTGCCCTGAAGTGGATTATCAAGGACACAGAAGTCTGACCATTGCTATCTTCCTTTGTCAACAAACCTTATACTTATGGTCCTGAGCACTACAGCACTTAAAAATGCCTATAGGTTTTTGAAACGCCTTGAATTATGGCCCTGAAAATTTCCTGAAAGTGTCCTATATAATGCCCTGAGACAGCCTGGGAGCATATCAGCTACTAAGTAAGTAATAACTATTAAAATAAACTCATTTCCTGAATAACAAACCTGACATATTTGCCAGTCATTTGGAAAGGGACTCTATAATAGGAAAAATCTGCAATATATGTTGAGACTCACATAAATTTCTGGGTGCAGGCAGACAGAGCGCTATGGGAAGAGTGGGAGAGCTAGAGGCAGTATTGGGATAAACTGACAGCTGCAAGGCAGCAGAGAGAGACGGGGGCAGACAAAGGGATGGACTCAAGTTTTTCACTGTGTGGGTAGCACACAACATAGAGAATAAGGCAGCAGGAAGACCAGGGCAGGGAGTCTACTGGTTCCATTATCTTCCTCCCATGTGAAGCCACCACTCCTTCCCTGTGCCTCTACCCAGGTGGAGCAGACTGTGGCATTTGCAGCTCTGCCCACACAAGATGTGGAAGGAGGAACTAGACAGAGGTGCCATGTCACAGAAACAAGGTGAATGGGGCAGCAAAAACTGAAACCCTGCAACAGATCATAATGGGAAGGAAACAAGCAAGTGTCTGTCTAGGACAGGAATAGGGATGGCTCATTTCTGTCCTCCTGAAGATCCTGACTTGATCTACCTCCCTCTACTGCAAGCCACAGTGAAAACAACTGGCATGTTTGAGCGCTTGCAGCTGTTACAGTTAGGTACACAGCATACACTAATTTCATTTGCCAAATACCATAATACTGTAGTGCCCAATTTCCAGAGACTTAATTAATTACCATCATTCTTGATCATCTTCCTGATTAAAAAAAAGGGGAGCAGGAAACAGGAAATTCATCCTTTTCTACAAAGAGCTTTGCTGGGCAATCTCAGCTCTGCAAATAAAAAGCTTTAAGCTTACAGTATATCAACAAAGCAAACATCTGCACTACAGTAAACTAAGAAAACAGTAGAAAGTGTCAGAGTTTTTAAAACATAAATTAAGCTCCCAGTAAATTTTTGTATATATTGAATTGATCAAATTGAAATCAGTGTAGAGGTACTAAGATGGCTCTGTGCCTCAAAACTGTTACAGATCATCCAGAAAACAAAGTTCAGCCTTATCTCAGCAGTGAGGCAATTACTATTTTACAGCAAGCAATAAAATCTCAACTCTGGCAAAGGAACAGTCCCAAGGAAAACACACCTGTGAAGTGTTCAGTAAATTCTTGCTCCAGTTTCATGGCTCTCTCAAATGTCTTCCTGGCTTGCTCTTCTGTTAAGCGTTTATTCATTTCCCTGAAATTGAAAATGTTATACATATAAAAACATTATACATTTAAATACTTGGAGCCTTTTCAAATAAGGTTTTAAACTGTTTTCAGAGTATTAACCCCAATAAGAGGCAGTCTCCTAAATGACATACTTAAGCAAAGACTGTAGTAGGAATGAGATGTTCTGATATTATGTTGGATGGAATTTAGTATAATGGCATTTGTTCTCAAGCACTTTAATTTGGATTAGAAACCCCCTCTAAAAGGCTCTAGAAATTAAACTCAGAAAATTAAATATTGTTTAAAATGCAAGTATTACACTTATCTTCACATAACTTGCAGATGGCTTTTCAAATACAATGACAGTCTCAAACAATTTAGCCTAAGGTACTTCACTTTTACTCACATGATATTTTCCACTGTTTTGGGTTTAATAAAAATGGAGATTGGGTATAGCTGGGCAATCTGCAACCTTTTGATCGCATTACCAGAAACATCAAGAATGCAATGTTTACCCTAAAAAGTGAGAGAGAAGGGAAAATGATACTAAGCAGTTTATGTCATGGATACGCATAGTGTAATAATTAAGAAAACATGTCTCCACTGAAGCCAAAAGAATTATAGCATTTACATCAATATGGTTTCACCACTTTGACCCAAGGTCCCACAATGCTTCTCTGTTGAGATCATACATCGAGATGTTCCTGACCATCCTTCCTTACTTTCTCCACCAGAGACTGATGAATCAGCCCAATCAGCAATGCAGAATCATCTGGAGGAACAGCTGTATTTCAACCACACCAGCAAAATTATTATTTTTTTTTTTTAATAATTTGAGGATCCTTTAGGGAGGTGGCCATATCACAGATGCAGTTTAGAGAGAAGCCAGATGATTTAACTGGCACACCTAAATGAGTAACCACCCCTGATGGCAGGGAAATATGCCATCATCAGAATGGTCAGATGGAACTGAATACAAGCACACTCCTCCCCCCAGTACACACAGTACAATACCAGGTTTGAGATGGTGAATGCAATTTATTTGGGCTGATTATTTCTTCACCTTTTGAGAAACATAAATAACTTAATCATTTCTTGGGCAGTTGGAAGACAACGTGGCAGGGCTGCTTTTCTCTCCACCTCTATTCTCCCATATAAGCAATTTTCTTTAGGATATCTAATCTCAAAGTATCTTCCTTTTCGTCAGCTCCTCTCATGTCTGATATACTCATTTCCACCTCACGCATTTTAATTTCCTTCCTTTATGAGTAGCATGAGTAATTTTGCATATTATCATTTTAGAAAGGGATGGGGGGAGAGGAACAGAAAACAACTGTCAGTTGAATAAAGCAGCAAAGCTTTTTCTTTAGCAGGAGAACAATGAATGGCAGAATTCTGTGAGCCAGGAAAGAGACTCACAAGCACCATAAAACCCAAAGGTTACTTAAGACATACAATGCACTTCCTGAACTCATGGGATCATTCCTAGAGAGCACGTTGAAGAGCAAGGAAGTGACTGTAGTCTAAAATTACTGACACGTTTCTGTTTCCTGGCAGAAGACATCACTAGGATCATTTGCATTTGATCTCTTGCACAACAAAACCACAGAATTTTATTTCAGGAATTTTTAAAGAAGATAGAAGTGTTCTTCCCACATGAACAATAAATATCGCTCGCTTTCAACTGATGACAGCTGTTTCCCAGATCCAGTTCACTGATCTGGATGCGGACTGGTATCATTTAAGAAAGGTGTTTGCATGTTCTAGCAGAGTATTTTACTGCATGTGCTGGCCTGTCCACATATTTCAAATGGTTTCTCTTTAAATATGGCACATGCTCTGGGAACTGAGAATTAAGAGCACTATCTGGTCCATTTTCCTTTTTGGAACAAGACACTTAGTATTTGCTGTGTTTGGCCCAACAATTTATGCCAGGTGCCAAAGGATTTTGGGCAAAGGGTGTGAGCACAGTAGCTGTGCTGGACCTTATAGAATATAACTGTAACAGTTTATTCCAAATAAATACTGAACATGCATTAACAGTGGCCTCAGACACAGAAATGTGCAAGCTGCTAGCAATTCCAAAGAAGGGGATATGAAAATTCTGTTTGCGTGAAGATTGGAAGACAAGCAAAAGACATGCAAGTACTTTGTGATACAATTATCTAGTTTTCATCCAGGGAAGCTATTTTGCTCTTTGCACAGTATTTTTACACAATTTTTTAGATTTTTTTTTTTTTTTCAGTTCCTTACTTGCACTGCATCTGATTGAGAAACACAGCACAGCATCTCAGTGCTCTTTGAAATAACTGAACATCATCATCAAAAGGCATCTTTAGCTGTGTCCAGTATAGGTACGGAAATGAGAGAGAGTGATCAGCTGGAAGCATGGGCAAATGAAAGCAATTTATAACTACTGCAAGAATACTACTTCTGGTACTTTTGGGGTTGTAGCAGTCACTTCTGTTGCGTCTTCCCTTAAATACATCATAGAAAACTTGGAAATGGCCCTTCGTATCCCAGTAGTAAGACCCACTGAAGAGACTGATCTCTTAAGTGGGACAGAGAGGAATACAAGGAGGGAGTAACCCCAGATGGACCAGTTTGCAGCCCTGTCAAGATTTTGAAGTCAAGTTCTGCAGAATAGGCCATTGTTTCCCAGAAAAATAATGTTAGCTGGAACAGAGAAATTGCTGCATCTACCCAAAGTCCTATGGTGCCTGTCAAGAGATTTGATAGCATGGAGAGGTCTGATAGTACTTGATTCTTCATGTTAGTTTATAAAAGATTCAAATCCACTTTGTACCTTTCTAATCCCACTAGATGAGCAGAAGAACACAGTCAATTTCAGGTCTAGGATGGAACTGAAGCACTGTATTTGTGCTAGCAGGTGAAGCAACTGCTGACAAGTTTATAATGTTTAAGCTGTTCAGTAAATAGCTTCATCATTTAACCCCATATGATAGTTTCACAATTTTGTTCAGCCTCCCATACAAAGCACTGTTCATTTACTTTAATAATTTTGTAATTAATTTTATTTACTTTTCTTGCTGTATACCATGGGGCCATGTTCTATTCCATAGAGTGAGAAAGACAGCAGAAGAAAACATCATCACATGAACCACAGTCTCACCACGTTTGCCCTGTTTTCGATTCCAGTAAATTAAATTGGCAGAACTAACAACACTCAGCAATTTGGCCGGAATGGCCTACACTGTTTTCCAGAGGACTAACTACACTTCTGTTTCTCAAGGGTTAACCACACTTACCCCCTGCATGTCCAGACTGAAAGTGCTCACACGTGTGAGTTCCCACCTAGAAAATAGCTGTTTCTTCTCTCATACAGATCAGATAACATTGTCTACTGTAAATGCACCATATCTGTAAGCAACTCATCAACCCAACATGGAACACTTGCAAAGAATTTTCACAAAAAAGTTTCCTTAAAACAGGCATCTTACTCAAAGAAATATGCTTCCCTCTTCCCACTTTTTTTCAGAGCACTCAAGTAAACTTCCATTTGAATTTAGAAATATTTAGATTTTGCAAGAAATAAGTAAAATCTGTTCAGGATAAAGACAATAAGCTCAGTCTCCATAATGTAGTTGTAGTTATGTAAAAAGATCTTATTAAAATTGAGTTTATTACATTTTCCCTTTACCAGCTAAATCCATGAACGGCATAAAGAATAGTATTTTTACAAGTTTTTTTCTGCACAGGTCTGCATCAAATGGATCATTGTATTAATTGACTCCAGCACCACTATTCTTAATCATTTAATGATCTATGTATGTGAGCTAGGCTAATTAGCCTGTAATTCAAATTATTTCTTCTCTATTGTCTTTTTACAAGAGGGCACAAACTATGTTTGCTCTTTCTCCATAATTTAATCATGATGCTTTCATTATTCCAAAGTTTCATTATTTCCCTAAATGCATTTGTGACAATGCGCTTTGTTTCTAGTTTTGTACAAATTCCTTTTAAAGTCAGGGTGTTCCTAATGGCTTCTTGCCATTCTTCTCTTTTCCCCTGTCAGCACAGTCAGATAACCACCTCTGTAAATGAAAGTAACTGGCACTGATTTACCTTTTCTGCTACTTCTCGCACTGATTGGACACTTGTTCCATAAAGATGATTATTGTACTGGCCAGCTTCAATGAATTTGTGATCCTGAATATCCTTCTCCATTTGCTCTCGAGAAGTGACAAAATGGTAATCACGTCCATCCACCTCATAATCTCGTTTTGGTCTAGTAGTATCTTTAAATATAAACCAGTAATTTTAAAAGAAAAAGAAAAAACCGTTACTTTTTTTTCCCCCTACAATAACCAAGAATAGTCTCCCATTTATACTGCAAAATTTTCACAAGCGAAGAGATGACTGATAATCATGATAGGTCTATAAAGTTTAGACAATACATTAGCTTTTTTTAAACTCAACATACAGAGGACGTTTTGTAAGAAAATTAACAGAAAAAAGAAATCATTTAGAATTACTTTAGTATTTGCTGAGACTTACGTGGAACACATGAGCCAAATTTGTCTGGAAATTCTGAGATGAGATCATCATTTATTCTGTCTTTCATGGGTCCCAAAACAATCACAGGTCGAGTGTAACTGACTATTAAACATAAAGGAATAACATTAATTACATTTCAGTACACTTGCTAACTTTTAGAGTTCAGAAAAATAAGCTTTATCACATATTAATGATTATAATACCTAAAAGAATACATACTCTTAAAGAGAGGAAAAACATGTTGAAGAATGTAAAGCAACTAATACTGTAGTCACAGCAAGATGTTACATCTTCACTTTCAAATAACTATTCTGGGTGACTGAAATCTTAAATTATGAGGTCTTGGTTTAAAAAAAAAAAAAATTTAACAGATTTTTCACAAAGTAGCATCCTTCATTCTAAAGAAAAAAGCAAAAGGGGGAATTTCTAAAATCTTTTCAATTTAAAGAGGCACCTAAGCAGTAGCAGAATTTGTGAAATTCTAATTCTGTGTTGGGAGAAGCTTCTTTTCCTCCTGGACCACAATTATATACTCATATATGAAAAGGCTCAACTATATGTAGCTTTTCTAACTATTAACATTGCCATAAAGTGAAGTGTAGCATTTATTTTAAGCAGCTTAATTTTTTATAAAGTTATAAAGGGCTTTTGGAAGCTTAAGCAGAAAACACCCAATTATACTGCAAGAACCATGAAGAAAATAATGCCTGAGTATCTTAGTATTAGCATATAATTACCACTTTATAAATTTTAGTTTTAGGTTCAATACGTCTTTACTGCATAGATAAGTCCAAATTAAACAGTCTAACCTATAAAATATATTTTAACTCTGAGAACTATTTCCTTTCCAGGGTATTAATATATTCATAAAAGGAATGTCCTGAATTCAGTAACTGTCAACCTATTCATTTAACAACAAAAATCTTTGCTTAAAGACTAAGGGCAGCCCACCAGTATCTCAAGTCCAAGCACCTTTAAATCTATGTTGGTTATTACAGCTCGTTATTCCTTTGGGCTTCTTGGGGGGAAAAAAAATTACTGTGCAAGTGAATTACTAGACAAATGCAGATAACGCATGCAGGGAATGTATTACTGCTCTAAGCAAAGGAATGAGGTGATAACTCTTTTATGGCCTTCCCATACAATGTGTTACACTCAAAGGGAATTACAGTCATGTATGTAAATGCCAAAGCACTTCACTCTCTACACCCTTCAGTTTTACAATACGATAGTTACTAAAGCATCAGCTTGTGCAAAGTCTTATTCACATCCTTTCTCTTCGACCTTAACATTAATTCATTTGATATTTCTATTGTTCTCACTAAATCATTAAGCTATCCAAATCTGGGAAGTTAATGCCAGCTAAAAAGATGTTTCTCATTTTGTGAGCCCCTCTGGCGTGTGCACACACACAGACCCAGCAGCTGCTCATTTGGGGGTAACAAACCTCTGGTTCCCTAGCTTAGGTAGAGCTTACTTAGCACATCAAAGAGAGCCTAGCATTTCCCCATTTCTAGAATGGTCTTAATTCATGCATTTCTCATCCATGATTTTATTTGGAGCCTACGATTATTACAAATCATATGATGTAAATAATGCCATTTGTGTTAGTCTTGTATAACAGATTTTGCTACTTTTGGAAGCTTCCTGATGAAATGGAACCCATATGCCATGATTAACAAGTCAGAATGGAAAGTCTATGCAGGCATGCATGTTCCATAATGCTATCAGAAGCAACTGGGCTGTGCCACTCCCTGCACAAAACCAAAAATGAAATCTTGACACTCAAAAGTCACGTAAATACATCATGTATATTTAGTTTGACTGCCACCTTACTTGTTAGCTAATAGATATCAAGTATTCCCAAAGAACATACCTTTTACAGATTAATTTACAAATATATGAGCTATGTATCAGAGAAGGTAAATCAACTGTTAGTACCTGTGGTGAAAGGGAACATTAAAAATTCTGTATCTATTATACACAGTGAAGCAAGATCAAGACCAAAGGAATGATAGCATCCCAGTGGAAATCAGTGAAAAGCATTTTATTTTAAATGCAAGTGTGAGGAACAGAAGGAAACTATGATTTCTGAGGTTCACACTAACAGAATTGTTAAATGCACCATATTTTCCTTGCGATGTAAACCATACATAAGTTATTTTAAGTAGCAGACCTGTATAATTGCTAAACAACTTAGCAATTGCATCTAATAATTTATGCTTTTGTACATCATTCATGTGAATAATGGTAACAAGTTCAAAACAATGAAGTTTGTCATGGTGCTCAGTACATAAGGGCACATGAAGAGCTCTGATAATTCAGATGATATTTTACAATGAGTAAGATCTACACACCTTCTTGTTGATTGACTGGTTCATATGACAAGACATATTCCTCTTGGCCACCTAAAATGTAAATGCAAAGACATATCTATCCATTTTTTTCTAAACCAACACATTAAATTGAGTCATTCAATGAACTATAATGATACAGACATTCCTCAGTAATACGCATTACAATGATATCGATGAAGCACATTTTTCAAGAGCAATGATTTATAAAAATCACAAAGATAAGCCAAACACAAAATTTTAAAGCATAAGACACATACAGTATAAATAATTGCCTGATTTCTGTTAGCATGGTGAACTGACATCAAGCACAAGAAGAATTTTAAAGCATTATTGAAATGCTCGTATACATGTTCCCCTGAATGAAATGCATGCATGCTATCATTCACTGCTATAGGCAATGCCACCTTCATCATCAACATTCTTCACACTTTGAAGCCAGCATTTAAAATAATATTTTTCTTGTATTTATACAGGGCTGATGACCATGTTCGTCACGGTGTACATATCTTCCATCAATTTTCTCATGAAGTGGCATTGATATTAACATCCTCAACCACTCTAATTCTACCAAAAAAATTATGATTGCATATACTAAATAACTATTATTTTATTAATGAAGTATTAAAGACAAAGTTGAAAACAAAGAATGCTTTGTGTTGTTCTCAGCTCCAGAAAGCACATCAGCAGTGAATGAAACTAAAGTAACTGAATTTTGACCTTCAACAGCTGCAGGCTTTTAAAATGTTAGTGAAAGCATCTGAAATATACCTCAGTTGCCATCTCTCTAAAAGATTATTTCTAGTCTAATAAGGTATCTCTGAGTAGGATTTCATGCAGTGAAATCACTAAAACTCCATGACAGCAGAGAATTAATATTTCTGAAGATAGAAGCTCAAACTACATGACATTACTATGAACTTGGATTAAAATACAGTCCTTTAACTCACTTGTGTAATTTTGGAACATTTTTTGGAGTTTATAAGCCATTCTCATAACAGGCCAAGGAACATACCAATGCTATACCTATACCACAGCTGTATAGAAACAGATGGCAGATGAAGGCTTTTATAAATTCATATATTGCTTCTATACATCTAGTCTTAATTTCATAGCAAGTACCATTGATCTTTTAAATCAAAAAAATACCATTTCATTAAGAGAACTATTTCTCTTGTTTGCAATAAATTTGCATTCAAACTGTACTACAGCAATATATGAACATTTAAATTTTTTTAATTATTGCAAGTAAGGAATACCTTAAGACAGACACAAAAACATGCAACCTGTATATTTTAGTATCTCAAAAAGTAACTCATGCAAATGGATTTTAGGACAGTATATACTTTCAGAACCCCTTTTAGGCTAGGGAGAGAAATAGGGAATCACCAACTATCAAGTCAACTATGAAAGATCTAGCTCACACATAATTAGATATTTCTTTGGAGAAGTCACATTGCTATACGGTTGAAAATTAGTTAGGCAAACTACTAAAGAGATAATAACAAGTAAAAAGCATTCTCTGATTGAGGGCAAAAAGTATATATTGTCACTGCTTTTTAATACTTTGGAAAAAATGAATATTAATAGAATGAACCTTTTGAACAACCGTACTCATCTGTAATCAAGATAACTTTCATATTAGACAGCAGTAAGAGGAAATTAAAAAAATTATTTTAATGAAAAGTGCTTGGAATTACACACATAGATAAGCAAATCCATGACATTCATCATAAAATCAGGGCTTCTCAAGTAACAACGGAGTGAAATACTAACTAGTAGTATCAACCATGAGCTTTAAACAAAAATAAGCAAGCTCTGAGAAAAAGAAAGGAAGAGAGGAAAGCAGCAAATTTAGGAAGAAAGAGTCATGGTTAGATAGTTTTAATGGCGTGTCATCAAAAATGGTTAAAATGTGTAAGTTTAGCAAAGGCAACTTCCATACATGTTTAATTTTGTGTTAGTCTCAGGGAACACAAATGCCTCCCGCAAATGGCTTCTTTTCGATTACAGTCTACAGCACTGTTAGCATTTTATATACATATATTAATTCTTCCCTTGAGTGTCATCATCTGGAAGAAAAAATGTGGATCATCACCTCTGAGAACACCTACAGCTTCCAAATAAATATATCTGTTAATGAATGACCTTCCTTATCACCCCAACATAAATCATATGCTTCTGAAGGGCCCATCATGCAATTATAATAGACAACCAGGAGCTGCTCAGTGAGCCACTCAGTGTCGCACTGCAAGACTTCTATTGTTCCTTTTTTCATATTCCTCTTCAACTCCTCAACCTTTTCATCTTCCTGCTCTGCTCTATCCTGGGTTCCAGGTCTGAACAGTCCACCTTATTGAGGAGATGTTCTCTGGAAACAACCAGTGGGATTGAAGTTCTGGCTCTGGTTTATGACAGTCATTGTAGAGCAGCACCATGCGGCATCATTACCAACTGTTAACACGTAGTACTGCTGTAGCTTGGGTAATAGTAAATAGTGTTGTAGCTTGGACTAACAGAAAAGCTAACTCAGTCTAGTATTTAAAATATATGATGTCTTGAGAGAGAGAATGCGCATGTGTGTCTAGCATGCTAATTTATCATAACTGACTCCAGCACTGAATGTGCATCGTATGCTTTGAAGACAGTTCATATTAAGCACCCACACTAGACAAAATAGTTAAGTGAAAGCTGAAAGCAAGGGTAAATACATGTTTGCTTATCTTTACTTTCATTAGAAGTATAAACATATTAGATCTGAGTATCAGTTGTGAAAAAGTCTAGTTATTGCTCTATTTAACATATTACATTTTAGTTACACTTCCAGTATTAAGCTCAACTACATATGTTTGTTAGCATTAAATTTACATTTAGGTTTTAATAGGTCGAGATAGCTTGCACAATGTATAAAAAACCCAGCAATAGAGTCAAATTAAGCTGAATTAAGAAAATCATAGATCGCAATAAAACTACCCATAAAGGAGGTTTGCGATGATGCTCTCTAGCCAGTGTTTTAAAACCAAAGACACAGCACAATTTGCAGTTCTCCACCAAATACATGAATATGGATTTCACCTGAAGGTGACTTGGAAGTTCTATATAACATGTAAATACCCAGAAAAGACAAACAAACAAAACCAAAGAAAGAAGTACTAAACAAAGGTTCTAAATAAACAAAAAACTTAAAAACACTTACGGTAACTACTTTCACTATCGCTGGCATTAGAGGTTACATGCTCTGAAATTGCAACACAATGGAAAAAAAAAATAAGGAACATACACTAATGGCATGGGTCCAAAAGAAAGCAAACTGACACAAAATAATCCAGATGAAAGACAATACTGATATCAAAATGCTGAAATCAATACATACTGCATATAAAAGTTTTAAGGTACTTCTCATAGCTCTCAGGATCAAGCTTAATTTCATATGAAAGGAATTGATGTTAATAAAAAGAGAAACATTATATAGCACATCAAAAGATTACAAAAAGTAGACTAATGCATAGTTCCTATCTAACCCTGCCACTTTTAGGTTTTCACTTCAAGATGAATTCTGTTGTGCAAAAATCATGGGGTTATGCGTTTCAACTTTTATGCAGGCAATTTATTGATTACATTTCTTGTAGCTGAAAATACTGGACTATATTGCAGGAAATATAAAGTAGTGCTTTCAATAATAGACACTTTCCTGTGCTATATTAAATATCTTACTTGAAGTGCAATGCAAAATTAAGATTCTTCTTTTTTTTTTCTCCAGCAATGCTGTAGTTTTAAAAAGCTCCCAACTTTTATTCTGGACTCTCTATATTAATTTCATGTCTTTTGCATAGCAATCAAAACACTTCAGTAGCTACAAGGTGTTTAGATTTACTTTTTTAAGGTATGTAACTGTGTTAAATATGTTCATGATAAAAATAAATGCAATTGAAGAATTTCAGGTATCAATCTATTCTTTTACTTTAAAATTCTATAAATCAGGTAAACCAATATGAACCTTGATATTGCTGAACTTTAAAGAATCCTTTTTCATGCCACCCAATGAGTGTATCTATCTATTTGTAGAGAAAACAAATAACATTCATGGGTTAAGCCTGCATAAAGCAGCTTGTGTTTGACCTATACAAATTAAATACAATTAATCTGAAATTATGTACCTGTGTGCATGTGATAATACACACTGTTGTCATGAGGAGCCTTTATAATACATAAAATTCAGCATGGTTCCTCCCCTACAAGACTAAAAGAAGGAAGCAAGGGGACTCTTGAGGTAGGAATACAGTTAATGAAGCAAGTATGCTTCTAGTGATTCATAAACATTTTTCAAAGTTAGTCATCATACGTAAATTAATTAACCTTTTAAAATGTTTTTGGATCAAGTGAACTGATATCTTTAAACCACAAATCTCTGGCTAGACTGAACTCCCTCATTTCATTTCTGTGCAGAAAAAACAGTCAGTTTTTCTGACTGGTCAAACAGTTGACCTGTTTGTGAGTACTAGCAATTTGGATCTACTTCCATTCCATTTTCTTGTCTTGCAAAAAGAATGTCCACATTGGCATGGAAGAGATAAACAGTGATGTTAAAAAGCCTCTTGACTGAACATGAAAGGCAGACACTATCAATTGAGAATACAAGCGTTCTGATAGTCTGATAATGGGCACAACTGGTAAAAACATAAAGCCTAAAATGACTGCAAGAACAGCAGTCTTGCAGAGCCCATGTAAGACAGCTTGCATTAAGTGTGGTAAGGCAGTTTCAAAAAGTCTGACTGTGCTGAAGAACAGACTGGAAGCCATCCGTTTTTATAATGAAATCACCTACTGATATTTCTGTAGCATATTACATAGTTTAAACGAGGTATTATCGTAAGGCCATAAAAGCTGCTTGTGATCTGCTGTAAACACTAAGGCCATAAAGGTTGCTAAGGTCTTCCACTCTAGACTGAGAATTTCCTTGAAAGTACCCATTTCAGAAATGGAAAATTAATATTATAGCTACTAGAATTTTTATTTAATGATTAAAACAAAGTATAGAAGTATACTGCTTCTCGCGTGTAATTTCAGGAACGCTATGAGTAACAGTTATGCCCTGGGAAGAAGTGTTCTTTTTAATGACCTTTAGTCACATATCTTTAGTGACTGATTTTGCTGTTCCATAAATGTACCACAATGTATGTGTTGAAAGCAAGTTTTTGACTTCTCTTGTCATTTTATTTTGTCATTTTATTTTGTCATTATTTATCACATAAAGTGGTGGTATCTGTGTACACCAACAGATCTGTTAGGAGTACTCATCAAGCTTTGAATCTTACTGTTCAAGTAGTTAACATTTCTGCAAGAAATGCAACAAAAACTTACATGTCTCCTCTATCAGCTACCCTCTACCTGGTCCAAAAGCATCATAAGAGGTCAAATAGGACAGAAAAACTCTCATGGCGTTTGTTAAGCAAAGTTTTTTTGTTTGTTTTAAGTAGCTGTAGACATCAGCCACCTAGAGAGAAGACTGAAAACCCTAACTAGTTGAAGTATTACAGTAATCGTTGTACTACTACTGTAAAAAGCCATAAGTTATTTTTAAATAAAGACAAAGACAAGGTAAATGTGACAAAGAAAATAATTATCATGTTTAAAAACACAGTACTATTAAGACAAACAAGTGCGTGCCGGTAAGCTTCTGAACAACAACAAAAAAAAATATAATGTGACAGTCACGTGAACTGAAAGTAATATGTTCCTAAAAACAAAAACCCCCAGAACATTACAAATTAGAAAAAGTTTATGCAACATTTTTAGAGTCAACCTCCTTATGCCAGTAGAGCACCAGTCTCAGAGACATCTGTTAAAAAAAAAAAATAGTAATTTTTCAGATGGAGGTTAAAATAACTTGGGAGTATTTTGATCACTTACTCAGGCCTTTTGATCCCATGTCGTCAGGGACCTCCTGCAGAGTAGTCCCCAGAGGGCAAGCAATAAAAAGACAATCACAAAGAAAATAATTGTCAGTAATATATAAAATTGGCGCTACGACAGGAGACAGTTCCCAGAACATCACAGGGGAAGGTAAGTCTTTAGGATTTGACCTGACTGGCACATAAAGCATAATCAGTGATGCAAATGGCACAGAAACACAGTTTGCAGCAGACCTGGTCTACGTTAGCAAACTTATGCAACTGCTTTTGGAGAAGACACTTTTTTAGTGCTGGCAACAGTGATGAAAATCAAAGTAAACTCTCTTCATTAGGAAAACCAAATTAGACTTTGAAGAAACCAGTCTAAAGGGACTGATTCAAGAAGCTGGTAAGCTCCATTATACTTTCATCGCTGCTGTGCCTTCTCCTCCAAGTCAGAATGAGGAACCAGCACTGACAGCACTGGAAGGCTGCTATCTCCTCCAGTTACGTATATACTGTCACTCAATAGTATTACCCAGTTTATTCCAGACTGGGCTGCTCCTGGGTTAAATTTTACTGTAACAGCAAACAAGCAGTTGTATTGATTTTGTAGATTGGTTTGTCATTGGCACCTCAAGCTCCGTTAGCCTGTTGCAGCTCATGAAACTGTCTCCATGGTAACACCCTACTGCAAGCTAGCAGGCCCTTCTACATGTGCTTCGCTCTCCATTGGATGCCACATACTTACGGTCAATATCACTGGTTTCCTGCTCACTCTGGTCCTTGTTCTTGTAGAAGGGAAATTTTCGGGAAAAGAGGTTCTTTTTACGCTTGTCATTGAATGACTGCTGAAGAAGAGAAGGAGGGGCAAAACAAAGGATGTCTAATGTCTGTGTGAACAAAGGCCCAGACCAGCAGCTTTGTGGAAGCTGACTCCTATAACCACATTATGCAGTGCATATTTAGTTTAACACTATCTTCTCAGCTCATTAAAAATAGAGATTGGGATCATAGCTTTGCTCACACCCTCCCTATTTAACATGCTTCACATGTACTGAGAGAACTGGGACGCTGGTTCGTCCTATATGGCCTGACCTGTACGTCACAAATTTAGGCTTCCTGGGAGTGTAAAAAGATGTGAAAAAACTAGACCGCTAGAAGATGGCCAAACCATAATGAGCTCAAAGTCAATGCAATCACTGATATTATCTAATATAGAGATTACAGTATTTAAAAAAAAAAAAAAAATGCTGAGGCTTTAAACAAGCTTTTGCGAACAACTGACATTGTAACAGCACACCAGAAGCATCTGCCAGTGTTACCCATTTGCAAAAGCAAAACTGTAAGTACCCTGGTGACAAATGTTAAATAACAAAGGAAAATGGAAGCTAAAAGCTGGCATTGTACTGAATGTTCTTATGATAAAACTAAATAACAGTAAAATAGGAAAATAGGAAAAATAGAAATGTGTCTAGCTAAAGTATCTAAACAATAAGAAAAAAAAAACCCAATCAAAACCACCAAAACAAACCCGTACTTGTTTCAATCTTTCACAATTTCAATTCATTGCAAGTTTGATGAAAGAAATTATTTTCCTCTACATAAGTCTGCATCCCAATACCAAGATTAATTTCCAAAAGATATTAACTAATTTCCTTTTTTTTTCCCCTGTAGCAATTATAGAGAACTACCATATAAAAAACTGTATGTCCAAGGCTTATGTTCAGCAACTTTTGACATTAGCTGCTTGTGTTGCTGAAGAATTTCTGCATCTCAGTTGCTACAACAATTTCTAGAGTTACCTATGTACACATATACATACCCACCCATCTGAATATAAATTATTACGGTGCTCCTTGTCTTAGTGATGGAGAGCATCAATGTATTTTCATTCATGTACATCTACAGGTATAATTAACACAGAATTTAGTAACATCTGCCATATCTTCTGCTCAAGACATTATGTGACTACAGCACCTTTAATTTACTGTTCTATGACAATAAAGAAACTCCATGTACAAATAATCAGTAAACTTTTTACTGCAGTTATGCCCTGCATTAGAACTAATCCAGCTAACTTGAAGCCAGCTGAAATTTCTTTCCATCTTTAGGCACAAATCATCTGATCAGTTTTGCCAAGACATGAAAATTTACCGTGTTTTTGTCATTTGGCTTGCAGAAACTCTATTATGGGAAGTAATAGAAAAAAGTAAGAAAACGCCCATCTTGGTGTTGAGACCCTATGCTGCAGGGCGACTGCTGATTTCTAAGCAGAGCCCACGTGCAGCAGGAAGTAATAAAACTTCCACAGAATCATTTTTTAAAAGGCTACTTAAAAAAAATGCGCATTTTTAATTCATACATTAAAGACTATTCGCAGCTATTTCTAAAATTTGGAGCATGCCAACTTTCAAGTAATTGTCTGCCTTCAGCCAGTGCGAGCTCATCTTCCTCTATTATATGCAACACAGTTCCCAAAGATAAGATACATTATCTTCTCTACCAGCACTAAGTATGGAATGAAATATAGTAACAACTAGGGGTCAAACAGGACAAACAGCTGGCCACCTTCTTTGGTGCAGTTACAAAACTAGCATTTGGCCTTCCTAAAGAGAAGGCCTGTAGTGCAATACAAAAGCTGCATCCTGCTACAGTATTGACAATCCTTCTTGCCATCTGTTTTAATACAGACTTGCTTGGCAGTACCAGATACTGAAACATTCAAGGATATCTTCATTACTACTGTGGGGTTTTTTGGTTTTTGTTTTTGTTTTTTAATTACTTAAGATTACCAGGTGTTAAAGAGGGACATGGTATCATGGGAGCACAGTGACACCGAGCTCTGGAAACAGCAATACTGTGTTAAGTAGGAAAACCTTTAATTGGCTGGCATCTGTGTTCACTAGAACTGTCATTCCACTGTAAGAATTGGTAAATTATCAACCTGACATATGGACAAAAGAACTGGATTCGAGCCAATCATATGCTTGCAGGAACCATAGTTGGCATGGGTAAGGTTTTAGGTTATAGTCCTCCTGACCTTTATCTGAAGTCAACAAGTCATTGCAATTGACTTCTCACAACCAGAAAGGTTAATATAATCTACAGAACAAGGGCAACAAAGAAATATGTGCCCAGAGGAGATCTTTGCTGAGTATACTGCAAAATACTGTAACATGAATTTTAAAAAGTGGAAGTCCCACAGCTATGTAATTGTTCCATTTGGAGAAGCCCCTCAGTTTGAGAAAAAGAACAGGGGAAAAAAATGTAACAAAGCTAAAATGGTGCAATTTAACTGAGGTGGTGAGACTCTTCAGTTTGTACAGTTAAAATAAAAGGAGTGGCTGATTTACTGTACTTCATAAAACATAATTGTGCTCTTCATTTTAGTTGTGAAAATATTTCATAACCATAATTATTTTATCTTTGTTCAGTATTCACTAAATCTTACTGAACTAACATTAAATTTTATATACTGCATGTATAATGGTCAGAGTCAGTTCCATTGCCAAAAAAGAGAAAATAAAACTAATATTATACTGATTTTGCATTAAAGATTAGCCAAAAGATTATTTTTAAAAGATATCATGATCATAAAAAGCTAGAGAGTATTGCTTATTAGTTGAAAATGCACAGTAACTGTATTAAATTTTTCATAAGCCCACTGCAAATCATAAACAGGCATCATAAGCAAGAATGTATTCAAACAGAAGCAGCACAGAAAGTGAGATAAATGTGTATATGAAAGAAACAAACATGAAAAATTAAACCATTTCTGCTCCAGATTCTTTAGCTTTCCTTAGAATGAAAGGAACATGGATTTTAATGTTTGCCATCAGTAGGGTTATCTTTAAGGTTTTAATGTAGAAATTTTGAGTAATTGTACAAAGTTGGTATTTCATCCTGTCCATGAAGTATTATAATATACAGACACAGGAAGGGACACAGTCCGTTAGGACACGTATGGTGTAGACAACTTAGTGAAAAAAAATATCATCATGACGAATACAGGAAGAATACCATAAGGAGAAATCATGATGTTAAAACATTTACAGCTGAAGCAAAAGATTGTGAACGGTGTAAGCGTGTTTGCAAAATGAAATGTTACTAAAGAAAAGGAACTGCAGTTGTCTATCAATGGCAAGCGTAGTTGCTTTTCCACTCAGTATTCCATGCATATCTTTGGTGCTACGCTAGTACACAGCAACTGTGCACTAACTCTGCTATTGTCAAAATGGTGCTTCAAATAGATCGTTAATTAATTGTTTCCAGTTTATTTGTACACACTACAAAACCATGCAATTATCTTTCAAAGAACATGGTAACATTTGAAAAATTACTTCATGTAATTAAAATAAGCAGAAGTATTTAAGCCATTTTTTGTTGTGACCTCTAAAAAGTGAACTCAAATTATAAAAATGATCAGGTTAAAAATTACAAAGTGATAACACTATCCCAATACCAAAATATAAGTGCACCAAAACAGAAAAAAACTGCAAATAATCCACTGAACCCTCAAAAGCAGTACTGTAATTGTTCATCAGAAAATAACTAAATATTGATTTCCTTTTAAACAAATACTTCCAGAAAACAGCATGACATTTTCTTCATTAATAAACTAAACTGAAACCTTTGCTACTTAGCAGAGGGATGTACATATGGATTCAACAGTCTTTAAAGTCCTACACTATCAGGATGAAGTATTGAAGCTTTAGTATTTTATATATGTGGGTTTTGAAGTAATAAAAATGTCGAAATAAATGAGTTAAAGGAATCTTTGGGATTTACAATAATGACTGACTTACGTTACAGCATTAGTGCTATTAAAATAATAATCACTATTTAAGAAATAGCTTCCTCAGAAGCTTAGAGCATGTTTCAGAATTTTTAAAATGACAGTATATTATTACTTTAGAAAGCTCTTACATCTAAAATGCATATACCTAAGTCTTGAAATTACTAGTTATACACTATTGGTAGAAATTGCGAGGTTGTGAAATTGTTTCTCACATGTCAAAACGACCAAAACATTGCAGAAAAACCACACCCTCAAAATAGTAAAAAAACAAATTTGGCTGCTGTACCATTATGAAACTGCTATAATTTCGGCTACAAACATTCCTATTAGTACTTAAGTAGCTACTCTGCTTTCTCACCAGTCATTCCCATCATGTGTACTGGGACAGGGATTGCATATTGTGCAGTGAACTGCATCAAGGGACTGACTAAACTGAAAACCAGGATTTCTTTTGGATTGGGTTATTTTTCATCGACATTGGCTACTTTGTATGATTCGTGCCCAGCCACATTGGTATTCGTGCCAAGAGAGCAGCGGTGAAAAAAAACAGCTGCGAGACGGAGACTGATTCTGGGCAGCAATGGCGCGAGCTTTGAGTTTTTGTTGGCCTATGCCCTTGCATGAAATTCTTTAAAGCTTCTACATCCATGATTGTAAAAAAGAAGTTAATTTATTCTGTCTCCCTACTGAGTACATTGTAAAACCTCATTTCGTCATAGGGACTCTGTTGAGCTTTACTTCCTTGTCTTCTAGACGCATTAAGAATAAATACCTTAATGAAAAAAAACAGTTTACTTTTCCTGAAAATTGGTAGTAAGCCCCTTCCCCAAAAAAGGGAGTCCTGGAATACAATCTGTATTACCATACTAAAGGACTAAACTGCTTTATAAACAGCACTTGCAGAGCTGTTAGAAATGGCACTATTCAATACATGATTAGTATCTACAACTCCTATTACCTTACAGTATCAATGAGAATATATATTTATAAGCTTATTCTTTAAACGATTTGCACTGTTTTGGCAATTAAAGTTTGCTTTGGTGCTGAGAATTGTTTTATTTTTCTATTTGACAGAATTTTATCTTTTCATTAAAATCTGAAACCGAGTCTGACATAAACCACTGAAAAAGGTTACCATTCACAATGCCAGATGTAATTAGCACTTCATTAACTCACCCCTTTATCTCCTCTTGTTTTGGAATTGAATTTCACTGTCTTTAAACGGGCTCGTTCTTTTTTCTCAACTCTACCACAAAAACATACACAAAAATGGTAAATCAGCAACATTCCTGAACTTCAAGTTACTACTTGTTACAATGTAAGCATACAGGTGTACCTTTTGTAGGATAGATTTTTATTGCTGATGACACCAGAAAACAGAAGCACGCTAATGGCAAACTGTATTGGAAAAGTAAGGTATTATTTCTCAAGTAATGAGCTTTGAGGGTATTGGAGTATTTTGTGATTATATAGATTCAATAAACCCAGAGGGTGCAAAGAGAAAACATGACATAGTAAATGAACAGCCTCAATTATGAGTCAACAGCAGATATTACGATTAGGAGCACCTTATCTCTTATTTGGGTTTCTAGTATGCCAACAAACACCTCATCCCATTTACTCTGGCCACCCAAGAAAGATTTAACAGTTTCCTGGGTTCTGTGTAGAAAGAATTCATGATATTATCATGATTTGAATAAAATTAAATTCAGATTTTTTGCACCTTTGCACCTTTTCATACATAAATGGTGTAATGTTATTAAACCCATATCTAATGTCATTAAGCCCATACCTCGCTTACAGTGAGAACAGAGAAATGGACTTGTACCACCTTTATCAACTTCAGAATGCAACTCCTAAGGCTAAATAGGATTTTATCAAACTTCTCGTTAAGTTAGTCAGAATCCCACTACACATTATTTAAAACCAAATAAACCCAACAAACTAGTGGCTTATGTGGTAAAGAATTAACAACAAAGAGCAAAGCATATGTAATATATGCATTAATCATATCAGACATTTAATAGTAGACAAGTCAAAGTAACGAAATATGACATACCTGCGTTTGCTAGGGATAACTCCAATTTCATCACTTTCTCCATCTGGAGTTACCTGCCGTGCTTGCCACCATTCATCATCAGAAGCATTAATGACATGGAGAATATCACCAAATTTGAAATTCAATCCTTGACTGGGAAGGCCACTATCTTTAGTCTTGTCATAATCAAAAAGAGCTCTACAATGAGAATAAAAATAAGACATTGAAAAAGCAAGGAAAAAAACAGGGGAGTATGAATAGCACAAAATATGAAGCAAGCTGCCTGTGTTCATAAATGATTGCCTCATTCCGACAGCTGCTTAAAACAAGACGGCTGAATGCACTCTCTCATATACAACACACAAAGACAATATGTAGTACAGTATTCATACACATTTCTAGGTTTTAATGATTGAGAACAAACTTAATCCAGAGCAAAACTAGTTCTTTACAACAGGTCTACAGCAGATGCCTCCTGCAATTCAATTATGTACTTAGCACAGAGCAAGTTACATGTCAGCCTAGGATAAAAAAGGCAAGCAAGTATTTGAAGCATACAGCATTGTTTAAAGTTCTGTAATGTACCCTGGTTTGTATAAAATTATAAATTGGAATTACTTTAGTAAATAAAAATTTCTTTAAATTGAAACTTAATTTCTTTAAAATGAAAGTCGATATCCTGCTCAGAGAAAAAAAACCCGCAAGCAAACAAAAAACCAAAAACCAACCCCCAACAACTTCGTTATTGTGCCTAAAGAACCTTATGTGCATTCTTTTGGAAAATTCCCAACCATTAGAAGATAATCTCATCTTTTCTTCCAAGGATTTTCTAAGTGCCTATTTTCAAATAATAGGCACCAGCAATACCTGAACACCAGCTGCGTGACTAGTTTTATTAATATTCCCTTTGCCAGCAAGGTTGGTTTATGCAAGTCTGCTATTACCCAGATCTTGCTTTGCACGGACTCCTTTCCTCCTACCCCCACCCCCAGTTTTGCTTATGAAAGCACAATTGTCCAGAAATGCACATGGTCCACCACACCGTGGAAATGATCTGGGTTAAAACTAATTTGTTTTCTCCCTGTTAGTTCATTTTATGTCTGGATCAGTTTTCTGAGGAACTGAAGAGACCCGCAGTATTTTTCTCCCAGCACAATTGAGCATTTTGTGAGGATGTGAAAATGAATGGTGACAGGAGCCTCTTACCAAAGTGTAAGAGATACTCCTAAGATTATGTCTTAGAAAGGACTCCTATTTTACATTTGAAGTCAGTGCATGAACCTCAACCATGTAAGGCAAGAAGTGCCTGTATGACCCAGGCCAAAAAAACCTCGACTTGATTTCATTTGTAAGGCCATGTTTGTCAGTGATGAACTTTCTAAACGATACCCTATTTCGATTTAGAGACTTGATACCAAGTCCATCACAAAGTAGCATCAATAGATTACAATGTAATGATATTAAAATGGTGCCCTTTTCCTTGTCCAAATTCAGTTTGTTTCTTCATGCTGAACACTGATCTTATGTACCTTTTTCTGCTAGATTTTTAATGTCTCTGATTATTTTTTTTTTTAATAACCCATGTAAGTACCTGTTGGAACTGTTTGCTTCAAAACTTATTTTAGCTTTGTGAATTTTGCCTTTCTAAAGAACTGAGTGCATATCTTTGGGTTTGAATTGTATTTGTTCATGACAAATTGCTTACAGAGAAAAAGTTCAAAATTTTCTGTCAGATCAATTTATCTTTAGCATAAGGTCTACCGCAAAATCAGAGTTGTCTGAGACCCCATGCCTTTCTTGGGCCATAAAAAGTATCACAAACTTTTCAAAAAGGGTTGAAAGTTTTAACAAATACTTTCTAAGATGTCTAGAATAAGACATAAATTTTAAAATAGCTTAGAAATATTTACTCTCATGATGCACAAAGCCCTATATCTAAATATGCAATACTTTTAATTTGTTGAATTTATAATAAAATCTAGGCTTTCAATTTTGAAATAGCTTGGAGGTTGAAATATAACCTTCCTTCAGTAGTGCAACTTCCACTATAAGATGTTTTAGTTTAATTCCATAACATACTTGAAACATCCCAATTCTTTTTAAAAAAATAGAACCCTCTTCTTCTTTGAAATAGCCTGAATACTGTAGGTAAGAAAATTATACACCCAGTAATTATTCCTCCAGATTCATTTTGCATGTATTCGTTCAAGAAGAAATCTGGACAAGCATCATTCCGTGTCTCAAAATAAATTGCACATACTCCATGCTTTTCATGCAGATTCAAGTTGTATACATTTTCACTGACTTAAATAAATGCACCATGAAATTTATTTCCTGAGAATTCTTGTTAGCATTCAAGCAGTGATTTCTACCGGCACTATTTCTAAATTCTAGTTTGAACATAAAATATGAGCAGTTAACTGGGCCTAACAGCATTAACAGTTGTGTTGACTGCATGAGAAAAAAAAAATTCTTAAGACTGAAATAGAAGCACAAATGCATAAAAACATACTATCAATATGTGCTCTTCAAACTAGATAAATGGTTACACAGAATAGTTCTTGAACAATGAAAGGCTCTTTCATCAAATACTTCTCCTCTGGTGAGGGCACTTCAAGAAAAATAGTTTTATTGGAGAACAAAGTCAAAGATGATAAAGATTGTTTTATAATAAGATGAATTAAGAGTACCACACAGTAGTGACAACTTCTGCACTAAAATTTAGAGGAACACCAGGAACTGGTAATGATAAAACAAATGAGCCAAAAAGCAAACAGAATTAACAAAAATCTCTTTGGATTCCAACTGATTAGCATGGCCTTTCCTGTATGCCTGGCAAGTCACCAAATGAGAACTCATTTCACAGCCAAGATGACATATTTTTCTACAGACTGGTATATAAAAAAAATTTCCTTTATTAACTCCCTGTATGTAGACTTTTATTACATGTTAATACATGGTACTAACAATACCATATAAATTTATTTACGTAACAGTAACAATATTGTAACAATACAATATACATTTATTTAGCGTAAGTTATAAACACAAAGTTACTTAAAGATAAATTTGGTATTTCTGATCAACTACTCCTAAAAATTACTTTACAGAGAAAGCACTGCATCCTCCCTTTCATTTTACCTTGTATTACTCAGCCACTACTCAGCACTAAAAAAGGTAACCTGGTTCCTCCATTTACAAGTCTACAGAAACTGAAGTTGTTGCGTGCTTCATGAGTGCTTATGTTTCAAAGCCAAAAATTTAATGGCTGTGTTAACAGTGCCAAATTTTCCAGAACATCTTTTTACCTGGCTACACTCATTACTTTCAGTATCATAGGCTGCTGATCAAGTTCTTCTGACGCATTTCTTCTTTTAGGGTATTCTTGCTGAACAAAGCAATTCCTGCAGCAAAAGCATCTCTGTGTATTATTTCATGAAACATGAACTAATCTTACCACTTCAGAATGAATGAAGTTCAGGTTATAAAGGAGGTTCTCTGTTTCTCTCTGAGTTTTTAGGAAAGCTGTTTGAAACTAGATGTTTGAACTAGCAGAATAACACAGGAATGCCCAACTAAGCTCCTCCTGCAGGCAAGTACACTTTTCAGGCCTAGTGTTAATGCCAGATCTTATTTTTTTCAATTGATTTAGTTAGGATTTCATAATGATTTTAAAACTGTAAAGCTTATTCCACTTTGACACATAACCATTTTCTGCTCTGACTCTAGCAGAAATCACCACCATTGTTTGAATTTAAAAATGTATCATGCCAGAAAAATGCATAAAGAGAAAAGTAATTTTCAGTTTTGAATTCTACGCACATTGCACAGACTGAGATTTGGCATCCAAGATGAGATAAAATATGGAACAAGCTTACTCCCTATCAACACATTATCATAAAAGCTTGATACCACTGAGGTATCTCATCTTTTCACATTCGCTTTTTGCATCTGCAGTTGAAGGAGAACAGCATATAGATATAATTCAGATGCAAAATCAAAATATTGTGAGAATCTCTCTCCTCTTACAGTAAAGATCAAAAGAAATATGAAGCAAAAATAAGGGAAGGCCATTAAATCAGTACATCTTAATTAGTCGGGGGGGGGGGAGGAGGAGAAGAGGGGGGAAGTATTACATGCACAAATGAAGAGTTTGCTGCTGAATTGCTATATTTGTATTTCCCTCCAAGGAGTGTTTGTTAAATTGCTACTCACCATATACTGATATACATACAATTAAGAACAAAAATCTCCCATTTTACTTCAAATTGTATTTTCAGGCAAACACAATAATCTTTTCCTTAATATAATATAACACTCCCAAAACACTGTTTACAGGCAGACTATTCATAAAGATACCAAGTTTCAGTTACAGGGACACAAGGATGTAGCTGATACTACTTGCTATTTTGTTACCACGATTTTGAGGAATCACCAGAGATTATTAGTTTCAGAGTGTTTTTATTTGATACGTTTTCTGCAATTGTGGTTGAATGCCTACAAACATTTCACTGTTGGATTTACCATTCAATTCAGCATTATGTTATATAACTGGAATCCTTTAAGGAAAATCCAAAACCAAATATTACAGAAAAAAAGATAACTTCAGTTACTAAAATAGGCTTTGAATTGATACAATTAAGAGTACAGAATGCTCATACCAGAGTGACTTATATAAGAAGGAAGAGGCTGGATAACTAACATGTTCTGTCAGTATCTAGCACTATGTGAAAAGATTCATAAAACTTACTTCAGTGAGGTCAAAATTACATCAGAAACCAGACAGAACAGATGTGAACCCATCCTGTGTATACTGAGCAGCCTACCAATCTTTGGCATCTTTTGGTGTGATGACAAGAGTAGATCTCAAAAGCCCTAGCAGCACCCTCTGTTTGGAAATGTGGGTGGAAAGTACTTTTCCTGAAGAATTTTTGCATTTTAGATTTTTGTTCTGACTTTTAATAAGGCTGATTACCCAGTCTTAAAAGCCTTTCTGCCAACAACCTGGGGAAGGCTGCATTTTCTGCAGCAGCTGGCAAAGTCAAAAGCTCAACGACTTCCACCAGTGGAATAATAGCTACATAAACACAAAATGCTTGCCAGTGGCTTAAAATATCAGACCAACGTGTGAACATGAGCATAAGCGGTTTAGAACCTAATCAGGCTATAGGTAACCAAGCAAAAGAAAAGCATTTAGAATTGTTTAGGCTTAGTTATATGATGAGGGCTAAAGCAATAAATCTTGGGATTACAGAAAGGAGGAAGATCTCACCACAATATCCATATGTACACCTACCTGTAGAAATTCTAAGACATGGATAACTCTGACATCAAGCACTTATGCTTAGTACTTAAGGCATTTATCCTTAGAGTTTTAAATTTTGACCCCAAAAAATATTTAAGGCAAACTACAAAAAAAAAAAAAAACCAACCCACCCCACAAAACCCAACCAATCAAAAAAGGAAAAAAAAGAAAAACAAAAACCAACAAAACAACCCCCCAGGTAATGCTACTAAAATAATAGATCAAAACTTAAGAAGTATATGTTATAGTCAATCTAAACAGAAGTCCTGTATGAGGACATTTGTTTCAAAGCCTTCAAAAATAGGTTGTAAAGGACTGAGACTTTACTGAGCATAGATGTACTGACTCAGGTAATACTTGCTTCCTATCCCATAGCTCAACAGACATAGCACCATGAACAAAATAGTATCTGCTTTGGATGGGAAAAGTCAAAACCACCTGAGCCCAGCATTTCAGCAGGTATGGCAGCAAGGTCCTACAACATTTTAAACCAAGTTTAACCTGAGAACCAGCATTACTGAAGCTTAATCTCCTCTACTAAAATGGTCTGGACCCTGCCAAGATGCTACTGCTGGCCCTTATTCAATCCAGCGATGAGCTGGTTTGGGGAACTCAATCATTATTCTTAAAAATGCAACCCTTTTCCCCCACACTCCTTACTTGAAATATTATGCTGTATCAGTGTATGATAACTGATGTAGGATTTAGCTGGCACATTAATGAGATGCACCTTGCCACAATTTCCCAGTGAAACCACCTATTTTCTTAACTGCTTCGTGCTCTTTTATACTTCAACTTCCTTTTAACCTTTTTTATGTTTAATTTTATATGAATAAATTATTGAAGATTATTCAGTTCATTTGATTTGATGCATTTGCTCTCTTGGCTACCATGGAAAATATGCTGTAACAAAATGCCATCGGATCTAGAAATAAGTTTTCTTAATACAAGCTGAGAATACAAATAAAGCTAAAGGAAATAAGATGGAAGCATGTCAAAGCTTAAGTAAACGGAGACAAATCTGAACTCAAAAACTGAACAAGGAAGAATATGAAGACTATTGTCACAAAAACTCAAACTGAATTAAGCAATTTATTAAGACTTTACACATACACTGACTTGCAGAATGTTTTTGCTGGAAGATTATGATCTCTGAGGCAAGACAAAAAGCAAGTAACAGCACTCATACAGGGTTCTCGTGGCAATTACTTCTTTTTTTAACCATTCTATTAACTGATCAAAAATAAGCTTTATTTTTAATACATTTTGCATATAAATATATATTTGTTAAGTTCAATAATGAATAAATAATTGTCTAGCAATGCAAATACAGAAATATACAAAGTCTACAGAAAAACACACTAGCAATACTGTGAAAAAGCTCATTACCTGACATAGAGGGATCTCTTCTGGCTGGTTCGCAAAGATCCTGATCCTGAACTAATGCTACTGTTCATCATCTGTTCCCGTAAATCATGTATTTTAGCTTCAAAACGACTGTATTCTGCAAGAAAGGAAGGCATTGAAATTAAATTTCCCTGAACTTCAGCAATTAAATTAACTGAGATAAAATTTGAAATAAATGTGATTAGACAAAGCAAATAATCAAACTGTTATTAAAAATTATTTGGTTTTAATCTATAGATTACAGTAACTACTTTTTTCTAATTAAGACAACAATTTCTACCAATAATTATAATTTTTATAGTAATAAAGACTGATATAGCTAAATTTTTAACACCTGACAAAAGAAAACTTCAAAACATACACGTGAAATGAATAAGCTTATAATCAAGAACTATATACTTCAAATTTTAAAGAAATGGGAATGAAAAGTGTCTGTACTCTAAAATTACTGGACTTGAATTAGATAAAGAATTTAGCACTACAAGGTGGGAAATAAGCAGAATACCTTCTGAATAATACAATGTTTCCATTGGAGCTGAGGAAAGGAAAAAAAAAATCCAGAATTCTGGCATGAATTTCAATCCACTTCTAAACAGCATTAGCGATTCTAACTCCCTCTCAAGAATTATGTACAATGTTAATCCTGGAAAAACGGATTGTGTTCTTACACAGCACTGTGTACCATTACAACTAAGCTAAATGCATTTGATTTTAGCTACAAAGACAGGCAAGTAAAATAATAATAGCTTCTTCAGGACAAACATTTCCTGAAGTGAGGTACTTACATGCTGTCAGCATAAAATATGAACTCAAAACAAGTTAGTTTTCCCTTCAGTTGAATACTTTCGACTTCAGGATCAACAGATCCACTTGTAAAACCTTCCTAGCTAAAGGAAATGTTCTGCAGCCACCACCTTCGCCAGGAGACCACGTGATGCCAGATTAGAACAAGTCAACACTAGGAGAGCCAGGGTGTGTGCAGCAAGCAGCTGCTGAACTGGGTACTCTGCTGCTCTTCCTAGCTGCACCCTTATTCCCTGTCGGCATCAATTTACACAGGAAACACAAAACTGATAGAGAGGGCTTTAAAATGCAAAAAAATCTTGAAAAAAAAATCACTAAGGGTTCCTTCAACACTTATCTAAATACTAGGAATGATTTATCATATTACATTCTGTAGCACTTTCTCCCCACAAACTCGGACAGTGAGCACAGACTAACCAAAGGGGAAAAAAAAAAAGTTACGGAAGAATATTCTGTGAACCAGTTTCTGATGTATCACTTCATCAAGGTTACTAATAAATCTGATGCTCAAGAAATAGCAACTATTATTAACCCTGTCCAGAACATGGCAATATGAACAGTCTCTTAAATAACCTTGAGTTTTGTTGTTTAAAACCAAAAGTTGTTAGTTTTTAAGACAGTATCTTAGGTTTAAAAACAGCATCGAATGCCTTTTAACAAATAAAGTCCATATCAAATAATCTACCAGCACTAAATCAGACTGATGAGGTTGGTTGACAAACGAAAAAAAAACTATTTCCACAAATACCACTGCTAGCACTAAGAGCAAAAGAATTTAAGATGACAGCATGGTAACCTAAGAGGAACGTGAAAAAATGACACCTTTTAGAAAACAATATCCTTTAGGGAAAGGACCTGGATGCAGAGAGAGAAGTATACTCCTGCTGTGCTACTGCTGTACTGCATGGCCTTAGGTAAGTCACTTCATTTTACTCACTATACCTGAGAAATTCTCTGTTAAGCCTCCCCCTGTTTCTTGGGTGTTTTGGAAGATTAAAGCTTTCACATTCAAACATACTATAAGAATAGTAGCTGAGATTTCTGACATAAGAGATACCCTCCCCCGCCCCACCCCATGTGAAAGGAAGGTAAGTACTGAAAAGACCAGATAATCCAAGCTTTTTCTTGTGCTACAGCCTGTTCAGTACTGAAAACGTTTGCAGTTCTTTGCAAAAGATACTGGAAAAGACTACGAATTTCTGTTAAGAAAGTATCATGTGTCAACCGCTGGAAGAATCAATTCCCTCCTGTGTAGCATGTGGTACATACGAGAGTTAACAGGGGAGGTTATTCCTTACTATCGCTTAACTCTATCCATCCTATACATCATCTTTGGGTTGCTGGTCTTGCAGTCTCCTGGAGTAATTTGATTTTTCACATCAGAACTCCTGGAAAGTAAGTGCTGAATGAGTGACAGGGACATCTGTAGGAGTAAGAAGGAGAATCATTTCTACATAGAGGCTCCTACCATACCAATAAAGCAAAAAAGGAAACTAAAGGGCTGAGGTTGAGAAGGCTCTATGTTCAAAACGAAGGGGTGCCAAGAGATGTCATATTTAGGAAAAGCTTAAACACTCTGTGCAGATGGAATCTGGTGAGATTCTTTGGTGTACAGCAAGCTGAAAATTTGAGTTATATTCCTCTTACAGAAGGTTCTGGGACAAACAGGATGGATAGAAATCTCAAAATCATTGGGTTTGGGGCTGAAAAACAGTTGGGATTTTGGGGTTTTGCGCTCTGCTTATCTGTCTAGGAGAGGTTATATTTCTATCTCTTTAATTCAGAAGAGTTGAACATCAACTGTCTTCAGCGCCTTCAATCTCTTATTAAACTACCATCTGGTAGTTTATGAAATGGAGAAAAGTAGTTGCAAGATAACAGTCAGAAGATTGTCCACAGCTGCTCCCTCTTACACGCTCTGTAAGAGGGGACCATCAATAGCGAACAGCTGGCAGCAAGACTGCAGACTCCTATCTGAGATGTGTGTGTGTATCAAATGAAATCCAAACAAAATGCAAATTTATAACTACCTCCACACCTCTGTTTTTACTCAATCCCTGCAGTAATACCTTACTACTTACTGGAAAAAAAAAAAAAAGGGAGGAAAAAAAAGCAACAAATTGCAGAGAAGTAGCATCAAATTTACACTAATGGAAGACTTTATATAAACGGATATACCAGACACAGATGACTCTCTAAGAAGCCCCCGTAGCTAAAATAACATAAAAGCAGAAGTACTAGATAAAAACAAAAGCATGATCTTAGCTTAACACTTGTCTCTGACAGGAAAGCAAGTAGTTAGGGATTTAGAGATGAGAACTAGGCAAACACAAAGGGAAGTGGTACCTCCCCTTCATGTGCTCTCATATCCTCCAATATTTTCAATGTTTACAGAATTTCATTGTATGCCTAAATTACGTATTTCATCCAGTTTATCACCACAACATTCTCCCAAATGTTGGAGAATGGTTTTCTTTATAATTCCATTCTTTCTTATGGGGAATGCATAATATTACATATATATGTGTATGACAAAATTGACCTTATTTTTCCCCCCTAAAATACAGTGAACAGCACAATAAACTCCCAACATGGCTAAGTGTGACAAAAACATACAATGCACATATAAAACCTTTCTTTAAAGTTTTATTTTCCACTTCAACATTCCCGAAATTCGGAGCTGGAACAGGCACAGAGAGCAAGATTAAAAGGGCACTCTTTCTTTGTTAAGAGCTAATGAAGAGCTTGGCTGAGAAGGAAAATGATTGATCTCTGGTCTAATGTCATCAGGGTAACCAAACAAAGGACAAAAGCTATTTAAATGAAAAGGTAAAACTGACTTTAACCCAAATGGACTAGGCTGGTACAAATATGCCTCCAATTTCCACAGCCATGAAAACACTGAGATTCTGAAATGGTATTTTAATAAAAACAATGGTGGCACAAGAAACATCCCCCCATATGCCCCATGAAATTAAAACCAAAACTGAACCACACAATCCAACCCTCAATCCTTTCACGTAACAATTTAACCAGGATCTGAAACCTGATTGTAATGTTCTGAATTTTACAAAAGCTGCTAATGCTATACATCGAATAAAGGGTAATATGCAGCAAGACTAACATGAAATACAATGAAGTAATAACACAAGAATAACAGCCTTTCTTCTTGGCTAGAATTTTCTCAAAGTTTCCAGTAAGTTTAGGAGCAGGGAGGGAGTGGTACTTGCTATCACAACACAGAGCTTGAGGAAGCACAAGCATCTGCCGCTTCAATTCATGGCACTTACCCAACAGTGCCCCACCACCACCAAAGATTAAAAAAAAAAAAGCCTACTCAGGTTTACATATAATCAGTTGTTAAGAACATTGGATGGATACATCTGGGATCAAGTCTAAACTTTAGAATTATACTGGATAAGCAGATGGTGCAAAACTAGACTAAATTTGCTAAATTTCACATTTGCATGTATTGCACAGCAAAAAGAAAAAAAAAATTAAAAAAAAGGGGGGGTGGGGGGTGGGAATTAGGAAATCCTGGAAGATTACTCTGTTCCTGAGGTCCTAAAGTGATTTTACCTAGAAAATTGTAATGCTTTCAATGTCAATGTTTAACAGAAATCAAACCTTCAGAGAACGGGGCTGACCAGTGAAACATTCCTGGACTGCCTATCTGCTGGACAACAAGAGGACAGTGATACTCAAAGCTACATGGTCAACAGTCTGTACAGGCAGGGGAAGAGAAAAAGAAGTTGCAATGGAAATTAATTTGGTCTGGAACACACATTCTAGCAAATGGGGTAAAAGAACAGAAGACTACGACACGGAATGGAAAATTCAGCTAACAGCACAGAAGGAAAAGCAACTCAAGGAAGCATAGATGTGTGTACAGGGAACAGATGGCAGCACAGCACTGTGAGGCAGAGAATCTTACATATATTGAACCCACGAAGAGCTGAAAAAGTTCACTTTAATTAAAAAAGTATGCCCCTTGCTTCCCTCTTCCCATCTGTCTGTGGAAAGCCCTTCTTTAGCAGGGCTCACTGGATCTGCCAAAGCAGGACTCCTGTGATGACAGTTTTATATAACTGCTGATTTATAGTCTTTTCTCCACTCTCAGAATATTCAATTTTCCTTTTCATAGTGCCAACAAAGTGAGAAACAGAGCCTGATAGTGAGTTAGGATGGCCACGACCACACTGATCTTGTATTAACCTTACACTGGTTTTCAGTTCTAAGCTTCTGAGGCAGGACTACAACAGCATGTAGATGACTGAAGTTATATTTATGAGTCTAATCATGTACCACTACCCAGTATTTGAGAAATTCGTAAGTACCATTTGTGTTTTGCACACCTTTCTTTGTTACAGATTGTACTATAAATTTCAGTTAGCAGAACAGGCTGTGGAGTATAGCATATTTAGTACTACCACTCAAAGACACTAGCAAAGAGGTTACCTATTAGAATGTATGGACCACAATAAAAACATCTTAAATTATATTTGAGAAGATATTTTGCTTCAATGCTTGTAATTTTTCATTAACAAGACCTGAGAGAGACCACAATGTATTCCACACGCTATTGGTGGCTTTCCTGCACTCTTAATGTGTAATGAGCTTGTACCTCATTAATCACTTGAAAGACTAGGCCAATGGTATTTCAAAACAGATTAGAAAAATTGCATTTGTATTTAGTTAAGAACACCACCCGCAGAGCCTGTGAAAATCAGAAAGAGACTGGGTCCAGTCACTGCTGAAGTGAATTCACCAAAAATATTGTTGAAGGTTTACCACACATTCACAGCTTCTAAAAGCCTGCACTACTCAAGAAAGAATTTTATTCATTATGTTAGAGAGCAGAAGTGAGGTTTTAAAGGATTAAAACATGTATAAGCCGCCTTATAGCATCTATCAGGACTATATATATAGCAGAACCCTTCTTCTAATCTTAATAGGCCTGATTTTAAAGGTACTTTAACTGACTAATCTGGATTACCTGCAAATGAGTAGAACCAGGTACAAACATGCAGGAACAAAGGTTTGGAAGACTAAAGACCACATATCCCAAAGCAGGATCTTTTTTTTTTTTTTTTTTTTTTTAATAGATTTTCATTTTATGAAATTGGGATATATTTATCTTTTAAACCACCTTTGTTTTTCAGCTATCCTCTTGATACAAAGCAAATACTGAAAACTAAGTATTGCAAAAGCATTACTGGCTTTGTGCTACCCCAGCTGGACTTCTACAAATAGAAGATTTACAATGTATTTCAAGACAAATGCTCAGAAAATAATCTCAGCTTATAGACATGAAAGTAATACTATTTCCCAGGGCTTAGTTATTCTGCTTTAAATTCCACTAGAAAACAGTGCATAGATGAAGTGTCAGAAACAGAAAAATTGGCCAAATACTGGCCAACTGAAAGGCGAGCTCTAACAAAGTGTTGGGTTTCTTTCCTTTTCCCCTTTGACTCATTTGTTTTAAAGACAAGAGAGAAAAAAAAAAAAAGAAATTCAAAGTTGTCATACTTGGATCTTATTTTCAGTAGATGGATGCATTCCTTCAAAACAAAAAATACGTGAAAATCCACCTAAAAATCTGGCTAACAACATATGAGTAGTTTTGATTCCTCTATAAATCTTGAATACATTTTGCAACAGAAACCCCTTATTTCCTTTATTAAAACTGAAAGCAAAATGTGTGTTAACTATATGAACAATGCAAGCTCAGAAGCAGAGGTTTTACCAAAAATACCTTGAAATCTTCTCTTGGAGAGATCCATACTGATCCACCCAATCACCTAAGAACTTGGAGCTAATCTCATCACTTAACTGTCTTACTACTCTTTTAGAAATGAAATTGATATACAGAGATGGATTTAAACTAAATTACAAAGAGAATATCAATGTAGATTCTAAACTCTAAATAACAGGCAGCTGATAACTCACAGGAAAAGAGCCTGCTGCACTAGTTAAAATTATTATTTTATTTTTTGTATATCAAGTGGATCCTTGAGAAGAAGAGTGCTGCTGCCCTCTTCTGAATTTTGCCCCTGCTTTGGGGGAAGGGTCAGGTGACCAGCGAATGACTGCTGATGCCAATACACACTGCCCGCTTAATTTTTCAAGCCCCTCCAAAAGCAGGTGTCACAATTAATTATAACATTAACTGCAATTACAAACACATTAATTGCCCCATTCTGATCTTGCAGAATATAAGTATGGGGAAAAAAATGTTCAATCCATGAAATTATTTTCTATCCAAACTCAACCAAATATGTTGTTATATTTATAATGTATTTGTTTGGCTATTTTTCTTATTTTTAAACACTTAAACGCACTCAAGCTATAATACAGTTATGTAGCCTACATACCTTTTCAGAACAGAAAAACCTAACTTTCAAGAAATTCTGAATTTTGAGGTAACAATCTTACTATGTCATCCTCAAAACGCAGAAGAATGTTTCAGATAACCTCTTGAGTTCACATAACAATGGAAATGTCAATGTGAAATGAAGGGAGGGCCCTCTAAGTGCTGTACACCTCTCTACAGTCCTATACTTCCCCCTTGCTGCTTCTCTTGTCACTACAGTCTCTTCAAGCACTAAGACTCCCACGTTCCTCTACCTCTGCTGTGTAGCATGATCATAATTTTAACCATCTCCGAATCCCACTCCCAGGAGATACATATATACCCAAATTGCCTAGAGCCTCCTCTCATTCTTCCACACTCATACACAAATTTTCCTTGCTACTCTACACCTGTAGAAAACTCAAAAGAAGACAGCAGTGTGGCACTGAGGTGTCTCTGCAACAAGAAAATGAAATGGGTCAGAAACTTCTACAAATGAAAATGGCTCATCAAAATGCTTTTGTGTACTGAAGCAACATCACTTTCTATAAACTGCTGCAGGTCATGGTACTTCATTTCCAGTGGAACTCATAGTAAAGCAAAATCCGTTTTTATTAATGAATGTTGTCTTGAAAGGAGATAGCAATTTGTAGTACAAGTGGGGGAATAAGGAAAAGCTTCCAAATGAAGAAGAAAATGAGAACAACATCCCGACTTACCCCGCTACACTTCTACAGAATAATTCCCACTTCCAAAACTTCTGCTCTTCACATACCACATACCACAGACCCCTCTTCTGCAGCATCCAGCCCCAGCAGGTTCAAACCCACTGGTCTGTGCAACTAGGGAGTTGTGCGTGTGAGTGTATGTAATATAAAAGCATGTACAAGTACAACCCAATTGGTGACTCAACAGTTTATAAAAGTACTTCCCAGGTAAGTCGTAAGATAAAGCATGGAATCTACATGGAGAAAGCGCAGCCAGTTGACTACAGTTGTGGTACTACTGTACCAAAGTGGTACCTGATGCGTGAGTCACTTTTGTAAACAGGAGAATATCTTCACATTCCCTAGTTGGCTTTTAGCTATCCCAAAGGGTACTGGTAAGTTGCTGTAATTTGATTCAGTACAGTAGGAAAATTTTGTAAGACATCTCTCAAATTTACTGAACACTGTTGGAAACTAAATGAATGCCCAGATGAGTATTTTTAGAAATGAGATTACATCTGTTTTCACCCAGTTCTGTAACTAAGGAACATTTTTGAGATTTAAGGGAAAAAGTCAGCAGTTATGTAATTTGAGCTGGGATATAATAAAAGCAGTATCATTCAGCCATATTAGCTTATCCCAAATCCAGTAACTAGTGTTTCATAAACCATGGACTTGAAGAGACAGATATGGAAAATTCAACCCTTTCCATGATAATAGTTTTGCCAAGATTAATTTTTCTACAGCCTACTCAGACTTTTTTATGAAAGAGCTGCTTGCAAAAATCCTCTTTTCCCCAAAATCTGAGGAGAAAGACAAATGGGTAATTTCTGATAGAGCTAATGTGGTAGGATATGAAAACAGAAATTAGCATTCCCCACCACATCCACGAACATACAAACCATCATATACAATTAGAGGGAGTGAAGTGAGTTGGTCCCAAGCGTCTTCCAAATGCTCCTATCATACTGAATCTATTTACATGGTTATAATGAACTCTGATGGATGTCTAGAATCTCCTTGGTCTGTCCTAGCTGTCAGCATCTGTTACAAAATCCTGCTGGATTTATAAATATAAATAAAATACGTGTACAATACAAGCAGTTATAACTGATGCTATTTATCTTTAGAGACACTTGAGAAACACCAATGCTGAACAACGATGTTATGAACTCTTCATTTTAATACTTGTTGACATTTTTTTGAACGCTATAAACAAAAAGTGGAGATAATTTTACATATGTGTGTGTGTATAATTTCCCAACTTAAATGATTCAAGTGAGAGGAAAAAAAGACCATCTGCAGCTATAATTTAGGAAATACGAAGATGATCAGAAAGCATATGCACTTTATGAAGTACACTCAAGCACACAGAATCACAGAATGGTTTGGGTTGGAAGGAACCTTAAAGATAATCCAGTTCCAACTCCCTGCCACAGACAGGGACACCTTCCACTACACCAGATTGCCCAAAGCCCCGTCCAACCTGGCCTTGAACACTTCCAGGGATGGGGCATCCACAACTTTTCTGGGCAACCTGTTCCAATATCTTACCACCCTCACGATGAAGAACTTCTTCCTGATATCTAACCTAAATCTCCCCTTTTTCTGTTTAAAGGCATTCCCCTTGTCCTAGCCCTACATGCCTTTGTAAAAAGTCCCTCTCCAGCTTTCTTGCAGTCCTGAAAGAAGGTTGCAGCTGGAGTTCCATTCATCTTCTTTTCACGAGGAGTAAGAAAAAGGCAAGCAGAGATCTCAAAGTCAGATAATCAGTAACTAGAGCTCTCTGAGGTAGGTTGGCCGTGTGTCAATTCATACGTTGCCTCCAAACTAGAATGAATCTCCATCTCCTAGTTACACTTTTGCTTCCCAGCATACTTAAAAAGGGTAGAGTAAACCCTAACATGCTTCCACCATCTGTGAATGGAGATTTGAAGCACTATTTCAGACAGTCATGTGGACCAAGCATCCTAAAAAAAAAAAAAAAAAAAAAAAAAAAAAAAAAAAAAAAAAAAAATTCCTTTCTTTAACATGTCAGATGTCTGCCCGTAACCTAGGATAATTCAATTCAAGTAACATCTCCCTCATGCATCCTCTCAAATGGGCCCTCTAATTCTTTGAGAACTGCATTCCCAATACAGCTCAAATGCATACAGTCTTGTTCAGAATGCTTCAGTAATCATGAAGGGATAAGTACAGCTCTAGGTCTGAAGTCTATAAACAACAGTCATTGAGAAATTGCTAAGAGGCGGCGTATGGGCAAAACTCTGTGCAATGACTCAAAATCTCATCAGTAAGTCAAGCACCTCAATACATGTTTTAAGAAAATAAGTTATCTACTTGGACAAGTGGTAACGAAGAAAGCTGTTCTTTCCAATGCAGAAAGAACAGGAACCATCCAAGACTTGAGGAAGACAGGATAGAAGAAACAGAAGAGAAGAAATAAAGAATGAAGTGTGCTGCAGTCAGCTACCTAACAATTTCAGATGAAGGCAGCAGTCCTGCTCAGTGTCCAATCCTGATAAACACACCTACTTCTTGCCAGTATCGTTAAAGGAAAGGTTTAAGCAGACACATGACTACAAGAAAGATTTAGTGATGGGCCATTCATTTTAGCAAAATCAGTGAAGCTGTTGATCATCACAGTTCATAAGAAGACATCAAAAATGTCTTATTATATATATAAACAATAATATATCAGTTTACAGACTCAGGGTGAGCATATGGTTTTAGACTATTGAATTTTTAAAGCCTCAAATAGACAAAGGCATTTGAAATGTACACAAGAGGACAAATGTGTATTGTGATGATGTAGTATTACTTAGCTTCTGCAGAACACACAAGTATGGTTAATCAGCATCAGCTGCAGTCTAATCTGGACCAGAAGAAATTGCAGTCTAATCTGGACCAGAAGAAACCAGAAATACGAGCTCAGTATTAAACAGAGGAATGAAAACCTGATGGTCTCCTTAAGTCATCTAATTCAACTCAACAGAGAAGGAACTAGTCTTTTATCCTTCTACCACTAAGGAAAATAAAACCACCATATTAAAGAGTGAAGGCAATTGTGAAATACAAAAGTAACAATGTGGTATTTCCACTAAGTTCTGGATTTACTGGCCTAATTTTCACGTTATGACAGTGTTAACATTTACTGAAGAAATCAAAATTCTGAACATGATTAGAGCAAGAAATGTACCATCCTGTTGCACTAACACTTGCACATGTTCCTATCTGGTTGCCTGCAATTATGCTAACAAGTATGTGTCCATCTCTTGCATTATTTGTTTCACCTCTCCTCAAAAGAGGCTTTAGCTGGGGTGAGAGGATAGCTTATTTTTTAGATAGATTATCTTTTGAGTTTCAAATTGCAGAAGTGAATGTGAGCATAAGACCACACTTACCTTCTGGACGGTACTGAGCTACAATAGTTACTGCTTGGCCTGCATTCTTCAGGGCTGCTGCTGCCTGTTCATGTGTTGCTGCTTTTAGATCTACTCCATTTACCTACAAGTAACACAGAAAAGCTCTTTATCAAAGTAAATGTTTCTGTTTATCAACACAGAACAGACTCACTGGAAAAACCAAAAACCAAAACCAAACCTGGATGCAAACTAGTTTCATGCCATGCAAGTTTTCCCTGTTTCCAATATTAATGATCCTTACTGAAATGCAAAGTCAATAAATATGCTCTCACATATACTCCTCTGTTACGAAAGACTGTAATTGTCATAGTATATAACTTAATGCATTTGTATTTGCTAGGTCAATTTTCTTCTTGTTTAAGACCTTTTTCTTTCTTTTAAAAGAGACACAGCGAATGTTACTTTCTGTGATGGCAGAAAAGTGAGGTGAACAACAGGGCTTCAGTGATCTCCTTAGCCAAAAAGCATGCCTACAGACTACAGCGTTTAACATCCAGTGTCAGACCACACCCTCCATGGTGTCAAGGTTTACCCTTGTTTTCAATGCAGCACATTTAAAAATCATGTCAGAAAAAACTGAAGCACAAATGTGTGTCACACTTTAGACCAAAAGCATTTTTCATAGTTCAAACTAAAATAAAGATGCACTTTAATATCAGCATTTTAGTAACAGCTGAGCCAAAATTTAAGAGGAAAAAAATCCTTCTAAATAACTACCAAATTACAATGCAGTTGTCCAGAGAAATGATTCTCCATATATTAAGTAATTTCACAAACACAGGCAAAATCTTTATAACTTTCAGTACTAATACAGAAAAAGCCCTTAGGCAGGTACGAGATGGATCTATTTAAGACTAATAGGAAGTTTGGCAGTTACTCCAAGAAGTAAAGCACCCAATTTTAGACACTACTGCGAAGTGTCTCCATCTCAGTAGAAGGCTTATTTCTGAAGCCTACATTATTTCAATTTAGATACACGCATCCCTCAGCTACCAGACCAAGATACGTTAATGTCTTCACTGAATACCATCACTGAGTATCTACAAAAATGCTATTTTAATCAGGTTACAGATGAGAAACTGAGGCAGTCTAAAGTCCTCAGATACATTAGAAGTATATTGGCATCTGTTCCATTGTCTCAAATTTAGCTCAGTTAATGGTATTCTTTGAATATAAATAATTAAACGGCATTAATAACTAGGGAGGGGAAAACTTTTGTTGTTTAAAGAAAAGAAGCAAGGAATCCTACAGAAATGATACGATCTCCTTTCCTAAGCTCTCCACTCAGGTCAGCTGGCCCTCCTGCAAGGATGAAAGAGATGAAAATTCCTTCTCCATCTTCTCCTCCAACAATGTTGAAACCAAGACCTGTTGATCCTCGATGCAGGACAACCTTTCTAGGCTCCCTGAATGAAAGAAAGGAATATGAAATCTTGGCCACTAGGCATGAATAAAAGTAAAATAAACAATTAGAAAAGATAAGTTTTTTGAGAGAAGTAGTTTTCAAAATTTAGGTATCAAATTAGGTATTATTTCTTAGGGCAACAATGTCATGTGTTCGTCCCCCCCTTTCCCAGTCCTGCCTGCCAAAGCTTTGACTTTCAAATAATAGGTTCTACGCTTTCAATTCTGTTTCCAGACACAAGACAAGACCACTCCCTGTTGTTACGTGAACTGAACAACCCATAACTATGTATGTAGTCTAAATTCCTATTATGCTACAATCCTACTCAGCACTAAATGTCACTACCTAACACTTTCCATATTGTTCAAGAGCCTCAGTATAGCTCACAGTCTTAATCCAATGGTAACAGAATGCAAAAAAAATACTATTTTCCCTTTCTGTAACTCAAAGAACAAACTCTTAATGGAAAAACCAATAATGAAAAATATGTCTTTACTGCTTTAATTTGACTCCAGCTGGTCAAGCAATAAATAGCAAAGAACAATTCAAGAAGTATTCATACTCGGGGGGGGGTGTGGGGTGTGTGTGTGTGTGTGTGTTAAAAAAAAATTAATCAGAATTTATGGCATTCTGAAATATATTTGCAATTTATTTGCAGAAACTGCAACTGAAAGTTAAATCTAAACTAAGGTGTTGCATTCTTTTTATAGGATCCCCTTCTGACTAGGATGAGGAGAGAAAAGAAGAAATACTGATCCAGTTAAGATAAGGCCAGTCAACTTCTAACGCAGAAACACTCCTTCCAAAAATCTACTCATCTGCTACTTGACCCAATATAAGAAAAGCATTTTTCCAAACCAAACGTCACCTAACCCAATCTTTAAAAAATCACTCCATTTATGCACTAGCTCTTAAATCAACTTAGTGTCAAATTCTTAAATTTCACCCCCTATTAACTATTACGTTCATTTTTTCAGAGTACTATTATATTACAAATAAACAGCACTGAAACTTATGTATATTGCTCTGGATCACACTAACACATTCATAAAAATGCTGCAGCTGGAGAACATAAATATGCTGTATCTTTTAAAATATTACTCAAAATTTCTAACCCTCTTTTGAGGATGGAGAGGGTGGAAGTGGGAAAGGTAACTTGAAGAAAATCACCTAAAGCCTTCTCTGAATAGCTCTTGCATTTCCTCTTACAGTAAGTTTAAGCAAAAGTTATAAAAACATAAATTCAGCAATGCTGTCAGCAGGACAGAATCACTTTGGTTTATATGTCCACCTAACCCTAAAAATAACTACAAAGACATATCCTACCTTCCAATATACTAACATTTATTCTCCAATTTATACACTTAGGTTTCAATCCTGGGTAGAACCTGCCTCAGAAACCATGTGACGTTAACCATATCAGATGACAGTGTGACACAGAATTGAGCAACAACATACTGAAAATGCAGTGTAACATCCCTATACTTGCAGAACAGAAGGGTAACAGAATTAGAAGAGCTTCTCTTTATCAGGGATGATGAACAAAGGATTAATGAAATCTACTAAATCAGTGAAGGAATGAATGGGTCTGTTAATGGGAAAGGATTAAGAGCTCTCTAGCCTTTCTGCATTTACCAATCCATCAAAACAACTGGGGGTGGGGGTACAAGAGAAAGGAAAAAAACAAAACAAAACTGCTGGCTTTAAAATAAGAACCTCTAGTCTGCTCATACTACCATTCTGAAAAGCTCAGTCAACTCACGGAGCACTGTGGTAGGGCATTCTGATGTTAATACTATTCCTAGATTGATAAATCATGTGTATGTGTATATACAGATAAATATATCTAGTTTTCCCCTTACAAGAATGTTTACAAATGTTAAGAAACTAACATTTATTTCTTGAAATATAGTATTCATAAGTATTTTGCCAACAAACGCGTCTTGTAAGTTTCCAAAGTAAACTAATTTGACATGTAGCTTTGGTTATTCATTACCTGGTAATCTCATCATCTCCAAGCATTCCCTTGGGAATTGGTGAATATCGCCCTGGTGATGCTGGGGGCAGAGACTGTCCCAAGTAGGCAGATGGAGTGATATGGTTATCCACTGGCTGAGAATAAGCTTCCAAGAGGTGTAAAAAATAAAGTAAGCATTAAAACAATGAGGAAAAAGAGCTGGAGGAACTGAAACAAGGTATTATAAGGAGTGACCTATCCTCAAACCAAAATATAACAGTCCAAATGACACAGTATAAATATAGTTCTAAAATACTGCCTCACATCTACATATTTCCCAGTCTCCTCGCCCTAAGCCAGTAAAGAAATTTTTCAGTCTATGTCTCAAAAAAAACTTTTTCAGGATCAGACACTGTGGGCAGCTGAAGCCCATGAGGACAGATTGGAGATTTATCTGTATTTAAAGTTGCCTTTAGCTTGGCTGAAGTCAATTAAGATTTTCAGTTTCTTAAAAGAACTATGTCGGAGCACCAGTGAAAAAACCCAACATTTTAATGTTATACTTCTTTCAAATTGTCAAGCTGTCTACGTACTGCATTCCTTGATGTGGAGGATACTGGCATCTCCGTAATTCTCTAGGCCATTCTGATTAACAGGTCTGAACAGTCAGGGATGTTACGTTTCTCAGACACTAAACAAAACCATCTTTAATAGCACAGGTGCTGATAGTGATGCCAGTATGTGCTCAGCTAATAGCACACATCAGGAAACCAAGGTAGGATTATTCCACCTCCTACTCCTCAAGGTGAGAGGCATCAATTTACCGAGAGGAGTAAATCACCTAGAGCAAAAAATTTCAACTGTACTGCAAGGGTCACTTGCATTATTTACAGGCTCATTGATTAAAACTAGAAAGGAGTATTAAAAAGATTTAGTCTAACCTCTTGCACATCAAGGGACAAATCTAGTGCATGAAGTGCGTAGGTTTAGTTGAACCACATGACACATACTAGAAAGTTTTAGCATCTTAATGATTTCAATTGATGGAAAATATTCTACAATTCCAGGAGAGTTGTTCTAATAAATAATTAAGAGGGTGCATTATATTTTCAAGTTGAATACATCACTTTTAAGTGTCTATTTACGAGGTGTAGTCAGACCCACTGTCTCCTCTTACACAGGATATTCTACAATTGAAAAAATCTTTTTTCTGGTGTAGGTGCTTCAAGCTATGCAGCTTAAACATGGAGGGTGGGGACACTTCACAGATTGAACATTATTAAAGTTGCCACAGTCTCTTTTCTCTTATTCACTTGCTGTATCTGATATGGTGCTGGACCTTTGAGGATTTACACTAAACCCAAAGCATTTTAACTGAACAGACATGACACAGATTGCAAAAGCGATGTGTATATTTTCCTTTGTTTTTCTTTTTAGATCACTGGCAGAACACCTGAACCATATACACATCCCATCAAGAGTATCTTTATATGATAGATTTGCTAAATTGCAAGCTTTCAAACCATCCAATCTGCACTGGATTGATTCTGTATTATTCTAGATTTCTAGTAAATCACAGAATCATGGAAAGGACCTTAAAGACCATCTAGTTCCAACCCCCCTGACATGGGCAGGGACACCTCCCTCTCGACCAGGTTGCTCAAGGCCCTGTCCAGCCTGGCCTTGAACACTGCCAGGGATGGTGCATTCACCACTTTTTCGGGCAACCTGTTCCAGTGCCTCACCAACCTCACAGTAAAGAATTTCTTCCTTCTATCTAACCTGAAGTTCCCCTGTTTAAGTTTAAACCCATTACCCCTTGTCCTATCACTATAGTCCCTGATGAAGAGTCCCTCCCCAGCATCCTTATAGGCCCCCTTCAGGTAGTGGAAGGCTGCTATGAGGTCTCCACGCAGCCTTCTCTTCTCCAGGCTGAACAGCCTCAACTTTCTCAGCCTGTCTTCATATGGGAGGTGCTCCAGCCCCCCTATCATCCTCATGGTCCTCCTCTGGATTTGCTCCAACAGTTCCATGTCCTTCTTATTTTGGGAACACCAGAACTGTAAATCTGTGTGCAGTAAATTCCACACATGGAGTATCACATCAACACTGTCATACCCTTAAGCAACAGTCTAATGCAAGAGGTACAGAGCCAGACAGGGAATCACCTACAGTACCTTAATGTCTAGCATATAATATCTGGTATCATATCTGATTAGCCAGATGGCTTCTTACTCTTTAAAGCTTTGTCACAGTATTCAAGTTCCTTCAGCTTTCTAGACTCTGTTTCATCAAGCATTAAAATCCTCTTATTAACAGCTTAGGTAGTTCAAAAGCATTAGATGATAAAGTAATGAAGTGTTCTATTCAGATACACCAGCCCTCAGTGAGTTGCATGCTCTGGTCTGGGACTGTGTGGAACTTTGAGAAATTGCAGCTCTGAATTCACAAGTGGTTTCAGTAAAATTCAATTCTGCTGGAAAAAAAAAAAAATTGAATTTTTTAAAAAAGTTGCTGAAAAAATGGAATTAAAAAAAAAAATAAAATCAAATCTGAGAAGGCCTGTCCCCTTCTACAATACAGACAAAAGGAAGCTTCCTCAAGTCAGCCTCATGAGGTCTACAGCAAAGAACAATGACTCACAGAATCACAGAATACCAGGTTGGAAGAGATCTCAAGGATCATCTAGTCAAACCTTTCTTATCAAGCATGATCTAGACTAGATTCCCCAACAAACTGTCAGCCAAATCTTAAAAGTGTCCAGTGCAAGAGAATCCACACTTCCTGAGGAGAATTATTCCAACAGATTGAATTGTTCTCATTGTGAAAATTTTTCTCCTGTGTCCAGTCAGAATGTCCTCAGTAGAAACTTGTGCCCATTACCTCTCTTCTTTTCCATGTGACTCCTTGTAAAAAGGGAGTCTCCATCTTTTTTGTAGCTCCTTTTTACTGCAACATGGTGACAAGGTCTCCCCCTGAGCCTTCATCTCCTGAGGCCTGAACAAACACAGTTCTCTCAGCCCCTCCTCACAGGACAGGCTTCCCAGTCCTTTGGATCATCATTGTGGCCCTTCTCTGGACCCTCTGCAGCCTTTTTAGCAGTTTTAGCGCTGCTTTTGCTAAAACCAAATGATCAACAGAAGCATTAATATTTGAGAATTCCTAATATTAGGAGTTGTTCAAGACAGATGACTCCTAAAACCATTTTTTAAGAACAGCTGTGACACATGTACATTGCATCTTCATTCTTCTGCTCCCTGCAAGGATTCAAAGAATATAGATCCACTGTTTAATTCTTTCTGTCTGCTCCAGCCACAATATGTAGCTTCTATTCACAAATGTATCAGATTTGGATAGTTTAAAGTCATTTCAAAATTCGGTTGTTTAGCCTCACTGGAGTTTTGGCTACAGATTTTCACAATGATTACCAAATCATATGGCAATACTTACTTTTCAAATTAAAAATATGTATGTATTTTAATACAACATATATTTCCATGTCATTCTACCTACATTTGCTTAAAGCAAGTGATACTTTTAAAAATTACTGCTGTAGATATAGTTATTTAATTTTTCCTCAGATAATTTTACAGCCCTAAAGCACAAAAGAATGGAATGCAGAACTTCATGAGCCTTTTCCAATTAGTTGAAAAATGGGGTTTGATTTAAAAAACCTAAACACTGTAGCACATCATAGCAGCTCTTCGATTTTTGATAATGCACTACATCAATCTTATTTCACCAAAATGAATTTCCAATTGCTTTTAACAAATCAGTGGCAGCTAATATTACAATGTATATTTTATAGGAAGTAGTTAAGATTTTCATAACATTCCTATGTTCATTGACTTACAGTACTTTATTTGATTGTTTTTAAGGGTTCCTAAAGCTTTTAACTGGATCATGTTTAAGAAAAATACATACCATCTAATACCATCACGTATTCTTATTTTTTAATTCTGTATCTTTTCCCCCATGTAACTAAAACTCCGGCTATCAAGCAATGTAATGGCTCATTATTTCAGACCAATGGACTGCTCCATGTCAGCACTGGCTACCATCATTTATCAAGTTCCACATATGCTGCTTGCTTAGAAAAGTCAGGTCCTTTCTCAAGACTGATATTCTCAGCACTATCAAAGCAAACCTACAAGGCATAAAAAGGCTCTGTATGGAGTTCCTGCAAAAAAATGTTCCTGTGCCTTTCCTAAACTATTTTAGCTGGAAATTATACCCAAAAAATATTCATGATGAATGTGACAGAAATAAAAGGCAAGCCATCACTTTCTGAATACTAAATCAGATCTAAACTTATACTTTCAAATAAATATTATTACTGATGTAACTGATAAAGGAACTGTGTTTTGAATGAACAGAAAATTACATGCATAAAATGAACTTGCTTTGACAGGAAAAGTCAAAGATTCTTACAGAGAAATTCTATTTCCAAATCCACCCCCTCTCCCTTGCCATAACAGTTCTACACAGAAAGAAGGAAGATTTCCCTATTATTTCCCCTATTATCTGCAAACTGAGGACACCCATCACAAACTATAATCTCCAAATTGGGAAATATAATTTAAAACTTTATTGGTCATTACTGTTATTACACATTCTTCTCTTCCTGTATTATGCCATTTAAAGAATATAAGGCATTTATGTTCTCTAGTGAAAGAAACTGATTATTCCCTACCTTGCATGTATTTTATTTCCCAATGCAGTGTGGAAATAGGTATCACTGCACATCCACACCACATGAAGGAAAAATACTTTAAAATTGCCTAGGAGTCAAAATTGCATCATTAATAATGTCTCTAAAGAAGGCCTGTATACAAAGCAAATTCCTCTTATCTCTTAAAACTGTGTAGACGCTTTTCTGGACTGATATTCTAACAATACGCACTATAATGCACTACACAGGTAATGGTGTTTTTAAATAGCAAGTTCTAGACCTTTTTAGTAATATTTCAACTGAATAACTTTAAAAGCATTTATACTAACAAGCTACCGAAAATTTGTTCCAAGATCCACTGAATGGCCAACATTTTTATATGTATTACTGATGCAATTTACATTCACTACTGACATAGGACCTACTACAGAAGACTAAGAGGTATGATTATCCAACACTTTTGTTCTTTATATACTGGTTCAGATTATAACACTGGCTTTTTAGTCCAAATGTGTTCTTTTTTCCAAATAAAGTAGTACTTGAACAGATCAGTGCTACACACCAATTACTCCTATCTAACAGCAGGAAACAAAAAAACAAAACAAAACAAACAAACAAAAAAAAGCCAACCAACAAACAAACAAAACCCCCACAAACCTAAAATAACTCTCCCCCAGAACCATTTTATGCAACAAGATGAGTTAAACTGGTCATCCAGAAAAGTCCATCTTTTTAGTCTTATACAGTCACATTATTCTTATCCCTTTCTCCAAACACGAAATGGTAATATCCCTCTTGAAGAAACAGTACATTAAATTCAATTTGTTCTTTACACTGAAGTTCAACCCTGAACTTTCCAGATTCGGACATGTGACTTCAAAAAGATTCCTGTAAGCAGTACTCTTATGTCAACAAGAAATACCTGTAACTATTTTCAATACAGCATTCACTGGTTTTCCATTTGAATTATCAACAATTATGTCAAAACTGAAGTAAGATTTTAAGTTAACACAGAATCTCACAACACATTTGCAGGCAGGCATCAGAGGTCAAGACCTCCCCCTCCTCCCCATCCAGTTTATTCCAATAAGAGCAGCTCATGAAAAAGCAAGAAAGCAGGTGGGGGAAAAAAAAAAAAGTCAGAACATCACTAACCTCTACCTTAAACAGTATGTCTTTTGCTTAGTACACAGGACACTGAACATCTATGCAGAGCATTGTTACTCTTCACAGCCTCCGGGATAATGCATCACATGTTCTCCTTGCACTCATCAGCAAGTGACCAGAAATGTCGAGTCACCAGGACTAGGCCACTAGTCACGGAAACACTCTGAGCCTCACTGCTGCTGTTTTTTCAGTACATAAATTATGTTATTCTGTTCAGCATGTAATTTTCCTGACTAATCAACTTTCTTATATGAGATTTTTTCACTGTATAATTTTAAAAAGCTTTAAACTGTTAAAATACTAAAAATGGGGTATGTTAAAGCCTTCAAGGAAAAAATAATTAAATCACAAATATAAGCTTGACTTACAGTTCGTGATGTCAGGAGGGGCGTAACTGTCATTCATGAACATGCTGGTGGGTTTTGCAACTTTCAGATAAACAAAGTCAGATGTGTTTTTTAAGGCAGTCACTGCTTCTTCATGAGTAACTTCTTCTAAGCAAACACTGTTCACCTAAAGAGAAAAAAATAAACCAGTTATCAACAAGGAAAAATGTACGTTTTCATAGGACACTCACTGAAAGCTGTTGGAGCACTCTAGTCTGGCTCTGGTCTTTACTAGCATTCAAGTGCCACAGACATAATTGTTTATATAAAAGTTACATAAGAGATGCTTCATAGTGCTGTGAAATACAAGACAGACAAGTCTTTCCTCAAAAGATTATAATAAACTGTATTGACTGAAACATTGTAAAGGCAGCACACGTCTGGAAAACTAATGGGACAAATAGGACACTCAAAATGCCCATAAAGCATGCACAATCACAGCACTGACACATTATGTTATTGCAAGCATTAAACGAGAAAGTTTATTCTAGTAGGAATAAATCCCTACATGTTCTTGTCATGTCATAATTAAGTTCTAGACATTACAATGGGACAACATATTCTTGCAGAGTTCAAAAAGTAGGGTTCAAAACTGAAGAAGACTCCCGAAGTGACTGGTTTTCCATGCCAAGTAACAAGAACTAGTTTAACTTTACAGGGGAAACTCCAGCACTTCAGTTGGGGGGGGAAAAAAAAAAAACCAAAACTTAAACCCTTTAACAATTTTCTCTCTCATATATAAGCTTTAGTAAAATTGCAGTTGCTGCCCTCCTTTTCCATATTTTGAAGAAGGAAGTAACTTCTGCATACAATTCCAGGCAACATGAGAAATTAGGGCTTGTACTGCACTGAACCTGAGGACCAAAGATAACTTTCCCTTGGATGACTTTCACGTTATATACTGTGGTAAAAACAACTGGGCCTTGTCCAGCTGTTATTTGTGAGGGGGAATCTCTTACTGCTTAAATATATTATTTCTACCTGTATTTTTCTCAAAGTTTCCTAAAGAGTTTCTAAAATCCTCTCAACTGATTCTCTTATTTTTAAACAGATTTAAATTCCTAACCACTCCTGATGACTGAAAAGTCATTTTGTAGTGCATTGACAATGCAGTACAACCTAAGCATACACAGAAAATTACATTCTGCCAAATGTGGCAGCTTATCTCTACATTAGTGAGCAAAGCTTTGACTAGGTGAAATTCAAATAATCAGAAGATACTATAGATGACATTTTACTTCACTTCTTTCCTAACTTAATGAATGGAGGAGTAATTACAGCTACAATAAATTAGGACATCATGTTTACTATATCAAACACCACACTGCATATGCTACTTACATCTCCAAAACAGTATCTGATATTAATACAAGCTACTTTGTCAAGGCAAATTTTTTTAATGGATAAAGTTATACTGGGCAAATAATGTGTCACAAAATCTTGGTATTTCCAAAAAAAATTTCCTTAAAACTTTCCATGTATTTTTACAACATAAGCACGTTAGCAATGATTTTTTCCTGTATGGGTGACAAATCATGAACACTGGAAAGCAGTTGTCATTAAAAGCAAGCCTTTGCATTGCAGGGAAGTCCTATATCAAAACACTTCCTATGATGCAGATTTAAAATTTAACATATTAACAGCATTATCATCAAGCAGCTGGATCTTTGGGTTGTGAATTTGTACGGCATATTGAAAGTTTGTATTTATTGCACAGTTTAATAGTAAACATAATATAACAGTATATAAATGAATATGTGTATATACATATAAAAATATATAGTAAACAATCTCTGTTTTTTCCTCCCCGAATTCTCAATATTAGGATTTGCTCATGTCTTGAGTTGATTTCACAGAACTAACCCATTGTAACACCAACATAAAGTGATAAGCCCGGGATTCTTTATCTGTAAGTGGCTTGAGTTTTCCCCAGTTCTGTATTTGGTAAGTTACAAACTTATCCAAAAAAGTCTTTTTACAGATGGGAAACTGCAATAAAACATCAGAGTCAGTTTCGTACTGTTCAAAGAGCAATAGAGTGCACATTCTGCTGTCATCTACTTGAGTAAAGATGTACTCAGACCTCCCACAGAAGTAGGGTACTGCCTGGGTAGCATAGGAGGGTGGAGCAATTACACCTTACAAGATTTAGTTACAGTTCAGAAATGCATTCTGGCTCCTGTTTTTCTAGATGGACAACTACATTTGCAGATGATAGAATTTAAGAAAGTTCAAAGTTATTTTTACTTTGTGCATAGAAAACTCAACTTCGAAGTACTTAAAAACAAAAAATAAAACCCCCCAAAAAACAACCCCACCACGTTTAAAAGCATTACAAACACTGAAATCCAATGTAAGCAGCAGCTTCACTGCAGGCTGGCCAGCCACCAGTACAAGGAGTTCCTTTCCATTCTTCTTTTTTGAAAAGAGAAACAAGCCCATTGTAAACTGGTTTACAATCCCATCACTCAGATCCCAGAAAAATAATGGCAGGCATCAGAAATAGACATACAGGTTTTGCGTGAAACACTGGGCTGAGGAACAGATTTCCTGATGAGATGGTGTTGAATGTGGCAGATTTAACACTTATCAGTGATTTTCTGGCAATATCAATTTTTTACTGATTTCTATGAAATAACACTCTACCGGCAGACAGCTTAACCACAAAGTGAATCATGCCCTTACTGGGCCTAAAAGTGAATGACCATAAAAAAAATTGCAGCTCTTACTTACAGCTAAAAGTTTGTCTCCAATCTGAAGCTTGCCATCTTTATGTGCTGCCCCACCTTCAATGATTTTGGTTACATAGATGCTGTTGTCTCCAGGTATATGCTGATTTCCCACACCACCAGCAATACTGAAACCAAGACCTGCTTGAAGATAACGTCATTATTCAAGAAACCTTTCAGCATTCATTGGACTCACATTATTACATTCATAATAGTGTTATTTGTAACACACCTACACATACAAAAAAATATTAGGCTCTGGCTGAAGCCTTTCCAAGTGAACTCCGTAATTTTGCAGAAAGTTCTAGAAAATATGTAACATTTACAGAAGTTCTGAAAATCAAAACTAAATCATTTACTTCATGCCTTGTGAAAAATGCTCACAGCAGAGCTAAAGCATCACCACTGACATTTAAAGAACCATTGTCCAACATTTACCCATATAGAAATAAAGTAATACTTTATGTATTTTTGATCTCTCGAAGACCCTTTCCAGGTAATTTAAATAAATATTTTACTCCCATTTGTAATGTACTTTAAAATTACTAAATGTTACCAGAAACACATTTTTGTCACTTGAAAGAAAAATACGCATTCTACAAAAACAGTTTCAAGACACACAGATGAAAATACAGAAGCATTTGAGATGCTACTACTTTATCTTTTGTTATTCTGCATTTCCTGTAACTTCATATGCAAGGTACTATTTTATTTTGAAAAATAAATGCAGAAACCTATCGCCAACTTTATCCTTTTTGTGAAACAGAAGTTTTGTATTTCCTACGTACCTTTCGGCCCTTTTACAAGTTTGATTTCCACTATTTTTTCTGTGACTGGTTTTCTTCTTTTGACATACAATCGTACAATTGATCCCGCTTCTTTCAATGCTTCAACTGCTTTACTGTGTGTCACATCACGAACATCCACTTCATTTACTCGTAGAATACAATCGTTAACCCTAGAGACAGAAACGTTAATGTTCAGCTGCTGTGTTACAGCAGAGCGGACAAATTAGGAGCCTAATATTTTATCTACAGTACACTAACATACATGTTAACACATTAAGATACATAGATTTTGCTCCAAAATTTTACTGACTCAAGACAAGGCTCTAAAATTAATTATTGCTTAAAATCAAAACAAGGATCACTAGAAAACATTTAATGGGAATATTCTGTTCACAGCATAAGAGGACACCATCTTCTACATGTTTCATTTAAACAGTATTTTGAGCAGAGTTTTGTACAAACTACCTTTTGCTTAGGGCTATAGGAACGAATAAAAAAAAAAAAAAATCAGAATCTAGAAGACACACAATGAGAACACACTAGTTTTAAGCCATGATAGGAACGAGTCAACCTCCATTCCTGCTTTTCACAAGCTGCTTAAGGGCTGACCTTCCACTCTATTTAACATGTTGCTATAATAACACTGAGCTCTCATTACACCAAGTACAATGCCTGACCCACCTGTCACCACGTTCTCCCAGATGTACCTCTGACAATGGGCAATGGCTAAAATGAAGCCTTGAAATAAGCTTATTAGGACTAAAAACCCTAATGCATCAGGCATTTGCACCAAAAATGATAGGGCAAGTTTTTGACAACACAAGAGGAAAAAAAGCTGGTCCTACAACCAGATGTGTTTTTTTTTAACACACAGTAATGCAGGAATATACTTAAAGACTGTTCTGGGTTAGAAAAAAATAATTAACACAATTTGTTATTAACTTCTAACGGTAGTCTTCAAGGGAAGTTGCAAATATCACTTGCTACCATCTAGTAATATGCCAACGTTTCCTCACTAGGAATTAAGTAGTAGTGTAAGGCCACAATTAAATAAGAAAATGGGGTATACTGGAGAAGGAGTACTCAATTTAAATAAGAAAAATATTGCTTCTGAAGATGTGTAGCATCTTTGCAAAATGAAGACACAGCATATCAAGCATAAAATAGGGTTGTTATTAAGATCAACTATCTTACAGACCAGAAAATCTGCACGTGGGTAACCAAGAGCTACCTATGCAACCTAAGCTCTTCCTTTGCATATTGAATTAAGGACTATAAAACATATGGCATAATCAATTTATACCACCAAACAGAAAAGGTGATATAAATTGATTATGCTTAATTTCACTTACATGCAGATTTTATGGGGGGAAAAAAAAATATGGACCACTCAAACATTTTTTACTGCTTACAAACCATTTCTGTAAGAAAAAATGTAATGTGGCATGATAGAACTACTGAAAGTAACAGAAAGTGTTCTATCCACTATTTGAAAGTATAATAATAAACATTTAGCAACCCAACACAGAAAATCATCATACCGTAATCTTCCATCCTGTGCAGCTGCACCCCCGGCTATAATTTTTGTAATAAAAATACTTGAATCATCCCCAATATGTGGGTTGTCTGTACCACCTGCAATGCTAAAGCCAAGTCCTGAATTTCCCTAAAGGCAGAGGGGGGGAAAAAAAAAAAAAATAAAAAATTACACATTTCTTTTTGGGGGAAAAAATACCCTAGTGTATCTATTTGATTCAATACAGAACCACATCTATATAATTTTCAGTGATAAAAAATATTAAAAGACACTTCAAGCAGTATGCTACATACAACCATTTGTAAGATACAATTATGCTTCTTTTCACAGAAGTAACGAGAACTTAAGTCATTATGTAACCCTAAGAGATACAGTTCCAACCTCACAGCTTTCTCATTGAAGTGAACTTGATAAACTAGATAAAAACCTTCCCTCACTAGCGAGCTAGATCTTTGAGATTACTCATACAAATATTTGCTTCTCATTAAATTATTAGTAACAAATTATTTTTCCTGGAGAAGCCTCAAGTAATTTGTGTCACACATGTACTATACCCTCGCAGATGCAGAGATTCAGACGGACGTTTCTCTTCAAAGGTTGCCCACCCTTACTATCACCTGCAAGACCTCTTCACCTTCTCAGTAACCACCAGAACTGCACAGGTATCAAATACAACCATTTCTTCCCTTTTGTTAACAGTGCAGATCAGTAAAAGAGAACTGAGATGGATCTCAAAATTGTAAACCTAGCAAAGCAGTGCATATGTCAAGGTGTCACTTGTAATCTCAACTGGAAGCCTGAATCTCAATATAAAACTTAGTAGTATAAGTAAACACCAATCATAAATGGCAATATAGGAAATGAAATCATAAATTGTATTATTGATCTCTACAAGCCTAGCTAATAACATTAAAGGCAGTATGTCTCAGGAAGATCCTTCCCCCATTTCACTCTTAATGGTCAAGGATATGAATAAAAACTTCTATTCCTGCTACAGCAATTGGGTGTATTTTTTTTTTTTTATTTAGGTTAGATAATCTCCGTAAAAGAAAAAAAAAAAGGGGGGGGGGGGGGGGGGGGGGAGGAGGAATCAAACAGTAAAGATTGTTTTGTTTTGTATTGCCATTTAGCAGTATCAAGAGGTTAATTTATAGTATTAAAGTATTATACAGAAAGACAGTTATCACGTTACCCTTTCAAGAGTAATTTCTTCATACTCATAATCTGCATCCGTGCCATTGACCTATAAAGAAAGAAAAGTGAGACTTACAAAGAATTTTACACTTTACACTAACAGTTTGCTCAGCTGGCAGTTCACTCCCATCAAATCTCAGCTGATTCACGGTGACCACTGAACTCAGAGGGGACATGGGATTTTCACACTGCTCTGTACATGAATCAAAATCTTTTTTGAGTTTAAAAGTTAAGATTTCAGAGAGCAGGCTGCTCTATGCAGATACTCTAGAGCAGGGGCCCTCTGCTTCTGATTGCCAGGAAAACCACAAACCAACCAAAATGCTCTTGAGATCCTCAGATGTTCCTCAGGCCACACAGGGCAAGTTGAAATTGAGAAAAAAGGAAGAGGCTGTGGGCTAGAGAAGAACAGAGCAGTATTTTCAAACTGTTGTTTCTCATGGAGCAGAGAAAAATCAAAGACTGGTGCTTTATGCCACTTCTCACTAGAAATGGGCAAGACCCTTATAAAGCAATGTTTAATAACTGTTTATATTTTTCCATTATTATTCATCATGTTATATATATATTAAAGATCAACAAATTAAAACAGGACCAAAAAGAGAAGAGAAGTTTAGAAGAGTATTTCATAAAGCTAGATGAAAAGCCCCAATACTAGAAGTAAGCCTTGTCATCCCTAAGCTAGAAAGGACATTCTTTGGTGCCTACAGAACTAGAACAGAATCAAATAACAGTGGTAACAAATATCTAAATTAAGCAAAAACAATGAAATACCAAATTATTAACCATATTTAATATAAAAACATTATAAACTTTTTTTAGAACTACTAATTATCAAAAAAATAACTTTTTTTTTTAATTACTAAGTTATCTTGGAACTCAAATTCATTCCTCCAGTTACCTACGGCAACATATACACCACACAGCTACAGGAGATTCCCTATTTCAAGCCTTTTAGGATGAGATATTTAACAAGGTAAGAAATAGCATTTATACTATTACTTTACAAAGCACCTTATCTATTCTTAAGATATCTGGTAGTCTTCTGTACTTTTAATGTACTATTCAAGATTTTAAGGACACAAAACATGTACACAAGAAAGCATTTTAAAAATCTGTATAGTTTTCTAGCAGAGAATTAAAAAAGGGGACTTTAGTCTACCCTTTCTTTTCTTTGTATCTTTATTTAACATATTTAAAAGCTTCAAAAACTGGACATGCCACAACTTTCATGGGTTGCATACTGTCAAGCTCATTTATCCGTCACTACAGTTTTTCCTCAATCTCCAATTATTTTCCCCTTAATATAAATAGCAGCCATGTCCATTCCAGACATAACAGATTATTATCATCTTCCTTGTGCAGTACCTCAAAAATTATCATGTCCTTAGTGGTTCATTTAGTGGAAATGATACCGTGGTTTCAACACATGATATTTGTTCATTAAAAAGGGAAGAGGTCTTGACCTTCTGAATACATGAAACTGTATCTATTACTACACCGACACAAAAGGAGCCACTGTGATCACGAAGTTTATATGTTAGCTTAGTCCTTGAGCTATTTACCCACAAGGATGACAACATGTATTAACTGAACCAGTCATCCAGCATTACAGTACTTGGGAAATGGTTCATGACGACTGATCAGTAACAAGGACAGATATATTCATTTCCCTAGTCACTACTGTTAGGCAAAACAAAGCCAGTGTTTTTGCAGTGTTGTTTATTTCTATGTACAAAACTCCAACCCAATTTTGAAATATCATCTAGATAAACAGGAGCAAACAAGAATCTCCACCATTTTTATCTTCTGCTTTAGCTCAGTTCTATAGTCTTTTTTTTTTTCTTTCAAAATTTACTTTTGAATTTACATCAAATGATAAAAATCACTGCCAATCCTACCTTTTGCAATGCACTCAGATACACTAAGCCAGGCTTTATTTGCAGGGACTTCCCCTAGATGAAGTTCTATACAAATGCTGTAATTATGTCACAGCAACCTTTGAATTTGAAAAGCTATTAGTAGTTCAGCAGAATTTGATTAGAGCCTTCTGGCTGTACTGAAGTTAATTTCTCTGGTATAGTTAATCTTTTCATGTGCCATAAACCTGAGCTTTGTTCGTATTTCCTTGGGCTTTTATAAAGAATAAAATATGCTTCTTGGTGATTTTTGCTAACCTTGTTTAAGTTCTAAGAGGAAATACTTCCTCAGCAGCTTTGTGATTAAGATAACAAGAGCTGTTCCTGACCATTTTTTCCTTGATGACTTTCTAGATTAATATTTTGGTTTTTCCTTCTTTCAATAGAAAAAGCTTTAACAGTTAAGGGTTTTTTTGTAGCTTCATGATGTAGTTACCTCACAAGCATGATTTTACATTACTTACGGCTTAACAAATCCATTAACTACATAGGAGCCTAAAAGGATATTCCTCTACTGAACTTCCTGTGCTTACAGAATAGGTTAGATTACAGATTCTTATGGGCTCATATGTTTTGCATTCATTACAAACTGATAATTTAGCTGTCTTTCGAGTGCCAGTTTGTTCTGTTAATGCTATTTTCTCTTCCTATTTCTACTATCTACTGCCCTCCACGTGCCTCTATCAGATAGGGCCTTCTGAAATATGAATACATACTTAATAATCTCTTTTCTTCTTGGCTTAGTTTGTGTGCACCTCATCTTCAGCATGGTTTTTTAAACCGTATCTACATCACATCAATAACAGAGCCACACACTGCAGGCTACTGCTGTGATCTTTTAGTCAGAGGCATCGTCATTACACTTGAGACTCATTTATGAGCCAATTATGTCACTATGCTCATCTTTTGTCTTCTGCTTAAACTGTTAATTCATGCTTCTGCCTGTCTTGAGTTACTACAGCTCATTTCTAGCAACGTTGCTAAGTTATGAATGCTTCTGACAAGGACAAGATTTACTCTTTACTTGCTAACTCAAGTACTTAGAACAAACACAACATAAAGCAATCAGTAAAGGCATTAACACTGCTCAGTAAAAGGACAAGCAAGTGGGGTATAAGTAAATGCAGCAGGAAGGTACAGGAAGAAAATTCAGACCTGAAATCTATACCAAATTTACATACATTCCAAAGCCTCTGAAGTCTCTGTCAGTGGAATTCCTATCACAAAACACAAATTGTAATTGTTGTGCCAAACACAAATTTTAGCTTCCACATAACTACACTTACCATGTTAATGTTTCAAACACAACCAAGACATTGTTATGAACATTTAGAACACTAAAATCTTAAGTATAGCCACTGCATGAAGAAGTGTTTTTATGAAAGAACCAACAGAAATGGCACATTAAATATTAAAGCATCTGCCTGCACAGTTGAAGAAACAGACTGTTCTCTGAACACAAACTCTGGAACCTCAAACAACTGTGTTTTGCACTGTCACACAGTGGTACTCACACAGAACCTTCCACCTGCAATTTCCAACCTTTTTTTTGTTTGTTTGTTTGGGTTTTTTTGGGGTTTTTTAAAATGAAACAGGTATGTAAGGACTTCAAATGATCAGGACAGCTGGCGAAATCAAGCACCACAGAGGTAAAATCAGTTTTATTAAACAGTAACAACAGACCTACACAACAACATACATAAAACATTATCTTAAGTTGTAACTGAAAGCAAGTGTAGGCTTACATATGTTGGAGTCTCCAAAGAATCTGTATTCACCAGCACTGGAGGGGGGTTTGCCTTTAACAAAAGAATAAAAAAAAAAAAAAAAAATATTATACAGCATAAGAGAAAGCAATGCTAATGATAATTATACAATATTTAATTTGCTGTGTTTCTCAAAATTCTATTAAAAGGTAGCCTCAGCTTAAGAACCTCAAAATTCACCTACTGAAACACTTGTTTCTACCCTGAACTGCTTTTTCTTTTTTTTCCCCCCTGCAAAACAACGTTCTTCCAGAACTCTGAGCTTGTATTTTATATACAAGTTCTGTCATTTATTATCTTGTTTTTCAAATGAAAAACTGAGTCATGCCATCTTTTGACATGTCAGTTACTGCAGTACTTGTGGTATGACATTCAGAAGTTGCTTTATCAACCAGTATTCCTCCTTCTTCCTACAAGGAACACCTTTCCCTCATCCCCACTCCCCTTCCCTCTTCAACCTGCGAATTGGAAACTTACAGAAATCCAAACTTTGGGAGAAAGGGTCTAGAAAACTGACTTGTGAACGCAAATCCACACCAGACCTTCATCTACCACACAGCAGCATGTGCTTCCATCAGAAAATTGTTATGGATTCACAAGCAATAAGTAGTCAGATATTATTGCTACACATATGAAATAGTATAGCGTTCTTGCTAGCCAGGAACTGGTAGAGTAAGCTAACACTTTTACTCTCTGATGTTATTGAGATTTTCTTCTGCAAAAAATGTGCTTTCAACTGGAAAAAAGAAAAAAAAAAAAAAATCCATGCAGACTCACGGGATTTATATGTGAAATGCATCCAAATAAACAGATTTCCTATTTTTACATCAAGTATCTGCCTTTGAAACAGGCAGCATCTAGCCTTCTCTAAGAACCAACGAAACAAATATGCAGATATATGGAAGTTAATCTCCTTACTGTTTTCATGAAGCTAAGATTTTTTTTATATACATAGATCCATTATTTTTAAAATTAAGAGATTATTTATTTGTTTAATCTCTTATGTGTGCGCATGTGTGTGGAAATACATTTAGGGACAGTTTAACAAGCTGCAATAGAAGCTAGCATTAAACTCAAAGACCTACACTATTCATATTCTGCATTTTAATTTCAATACCATGACAACATACTTCTGAAGAATTCATGATTCCTAAAGCTTAATGACTGTAAAGATGCTATCAAAAACCTGCCTCACCCAGCAGTTCTCTTAGTAGAAGCATGTACAGAAATCGACTATTAGTTACTAGTATCCCAATAAAAATGTCAAAACAATGCTATCCCTCATGTTTTCTGCCATTAAGTTACATTCTAATTTCTTATTCAAGTGCAAGTTCTATTAAAATAAGATCAAATTTAAAAGATCCTGTATTAAAAATACCAATCAATTATTCATCACTATCCCTGTAAGAGCTTTACAATTAACACAATTTTAAGAAAGCCTAAACAAAACAATGCATTGTATTAATGAGAACCTGATGGAATATGAAGCATTAGGTTTCTCATCTCCACTGGATCTACAAGAGACCAGTGTGCATATATTTATTTTATATTCATGTAGCAACTATGAAAAGATTTTTAATTTAAAAATAGAAAACAAAACAAAGATTCATTTTCAAAGTTCAGTCACATTCTTTACATTTTACTTAATTTCGGATTTTTAAATAATATTATTAATTTCATGCAATATCCAAGGATATTTAACAAAAGCAGTGCCAGTGACAGCTGGCTCCTCATGAATCTTTTCTTGAGGCTGATAAGTGTTTTAATGTCTTAAAAAAAGAAGAGGAAGACTAACTAAACACAAATTGCTATCAGTAGGTGAAGATTCTATGTGAATATTATGTTTGAGGCACAAACTAGCCAACCGATGCAAAACATCTTCCATAACTTAAGAGACTGTTCTTAACACTCTTCCTGCATTTAACCAAATCCTCCATCAAGAAGCAGTAAATTACCATCATTTCCAAGCAGGAAGGAGAAAAGCTTTGTGTCAGGCATTCCAAAGGTGTGCCTGGACGCTGCAAAGACACAACACAACATCCAAATCAAAACATCAAATGTTTTTGGAGGATGACCTAGTATTCCACTCTGGTTTGCAAGAGCTCTCCAAATTCCCTAACACTTTCAAGCTGCTGTTCCAGGGCTTTTCAAATATTTAAAGCCATTTGACAAGTTTGTTTACAAGCAGACTAAGGGTTTGCTTAAGGGGTAAAAGTGATTAACAAAACACAGAGACATATCTATTGCACAAAAATGCATCTGCCAAATCCAAAGTTGATTATCATTTTCTGTGGTATTCTCTAATTGCTTAGAGTCAGCAATGATGCAGAATTATACAGCTAACTCCTGCAGATATTTCTATGCACTCAGAAGACAAAGGCACAGATCACTCAATTCTTACTTTTCTGCCTGTAATTGAGCATCATCAGTGGACAGTACTACTGTCACAGCAATGGCAGCCAAAGATAATATAAATACATATAGAACTAATTATTTTATTTTAAATTAACTTTAGCCTAGTGGCAATTCCCTGAAGTAAATGCCACTGGAGACTCAGTTATCTTTATCCATTAAGACTGACAGCAGAAGTCCACTGGTTGCACTAGTCAGTGCGCCTCAAATCCTGATGTGGGCAGAACCCCTCTATAAGAAAGAAATATTTCTGAAAACTAATCAAATCTCTGGTCTGTCTGTTGGGAAAAGCACGGGTGACAAATCTGCATAGACACACATCCACCAGAAATTGCAATATAAAACAGCCAACTGTAGAACTTCTTATAATTACAGGATTATGTAAAATTTAAGAATGCAGCAGAGATTTAAAAAAAAAGATTAGCACTTGTTGCAAGTTTAGCCATGTGGCTTGACAGCAGACCTTCAGAAAAAAAATACTGACATAATTATTACAAAAATATCCCAGTAATGTTCTGCACAGCTTCATTCCTTTTTAAAGTCAATAAACAACTGTCACCAAACAATTCCAAAAAGTGGCCCATCTTTTCATCATTTGAGACACTTGCACTGAAAGTGACAGTAAAGTTACCAAAAAAAAAAAAAAAAAATCAAAGCAGAATGCAATTCTATAAACGTCACTGCTACCTATCCTAAATTATTCCATTGCTTTGCCATGCCGTCGTCACATATTCCAAGTTATACTGCAGGATATTAATGTTAACTAATGTTTACTGCTTTCATTTGTCTTGACAGGGCTTGGTTTAGGGTTTTTTTTTTGTTTGTTTGTTTCTCCCCCCCCCATTTGCTTGGGGTTTCTGTGTGTTGACATTATGTGACCTAAAGGATGAAGGTCCAGAAGGGAAGCACATTTTATAAGGCAAATACTTTGGGAATTGAACCCTCAAGGGACACAACAGTGCTCCCAAGGACACCAATACCAACAAATGCCTGAAGAACATTGGAAACTTCATGCAAGTGCAATCAGTGAAAGACACACATTAAGTATTTGGATATGGGATAGAGAATTGTTTTCTCATAAATAAATAAATCAAGCAATAACATTCTAGCAAGGATGAAATGGCTCTAAAATTATTATGTGAACACAAAACGTCCTATTACTTCTTTCCATTCTTTTGGTTGCTTTTTTTCTTTAGTTATTTCACAACTTATTAATACACTCGCATATGAAAATCTAGATATTTCAAATTGACTGAAATCTGCTATAAAAACAAACAAAAATTAGGATGAAACTAGTGTATTACTAATTCGGCTATTTCACAGTTCATCTCAAACCTGTGTGTGTGAATACCAAAAGGTGAATTTAAACAAAGCAATGAAATAAATTGCATAAATAGAAGTTGAACAAATTTACCACACACACACGCAAAAAAAAAAAAAAAAAAAAAAAAGAAAGTAATAAAAACCTGTGGTGTGGTGGATGGGATGACAGTGGTCTCAGCAGGGACTGGTGGGACAGGGATCACAGGGACAATGGGAGAAGAGGAAGGAACAGCTTCTGTGGGCTAAAAATCACCAACAAAATGTCAAAAATAATGAAAAACAGGAAAACATTTTAAAACAAACAAGATTCAACCTTAACAGCATAAAAAAAATTCTGAAATAGCATATGGGTTTAGACTATACCTACAACTGAAGACAAACAGCCACTTTCACCACGCAGTATATGGCAGTGCATTCTCAGCAACATGCTAATGTCAAAGAACCCACAGTAAGACATATCCAGATCGCTCATTCATACTAAGCTACTCACCTTGCAGTACAGAGTGATGAAACTTTGGGGTCCAACAGAAAACCTGTTCGTGCCAACAGACAGACTCAGGCTTTTTGTGGACTAGTTTCACAACAGAAGCCCTTCACCACACACAACAGTGTGCAAAAGCAAGGAAACAGTGGCTAAAGTTGATAGCACTGAACAAGGTTAATACTCCTCTTTGATAAAGGGGTATAATCAGAAGTACATTAAGGTTTCTGAACTGGGCAAAAAACCCAAAGAAATTCTTTTAGTCAAATGTACAGAAGATCTTAAAATAGATTCAATCTACCTCTCAAAGATCTTCATATAGATTTACCATACACCTTCAGATCAGTAGAATTTTAGTCTAGGAATTATCATTAAAATAATAATCACGAAACCTACTGACTCTTCACCTGCAAAGGAACAAGATTACAAATAGCATTTTTAGCAAAACATTGATTCGAATCATTTTGAGATGTTAACATACTGGTTGCCAACAAGCTGTCAGCAACATGAACTACTGGCAACTATCACTGAAATTACAAGCTGAACAGCACATCAAAGTTCTTGCAACTTAGTTGTTACAAGACATTCTTGTGATCTCTAAATATAAACGAAGCATAATGACAAAGAAAATACTAAATCCTGAAAATGAACTAGAACACCAGAACATAATAGTATTAAGCATATTTTAAGAGTCTGAGGTCTTTCAAAACACAAAGCAACACACAACAATAGCATACACCAAATTAAAGAGTAAAAGCAAATATTAAAGAAACCTGAAACAGCCCAAGAGCAGCCACCCTTAATAAATGTACATACAGTATTTCTACAAAGGGTTTTTTCAGCTCCATCTACCCAAAATGAACAGCTGGTGAAAAAGGTTGCACTTACTGGAAGATGCAAGAGCAAGATTTATTTGGTATCTTGAGAGTTTACTACCAATGTAATTTAGGCATCATTACATCTACGGACAACAGCACAATCTTCCAAGTGTTACAAAAAAGAAGGGTGAGGGAACATCTAAATTGGTCTAGAAAAGTGATACTACACATTTGGCAAAGGATGCAGGAAATACTCAGGGCAACAAACCTCCAGTTACTGGAAGAGCGATGCAACCTTTAGAGGACAGATCGAATTAAATAGCTTGAGCTCTACAGCTCATTGAGCTCTACACATGCAAAAAATACACCACTGCTTCAAGTCTGCCCTGTTCCACAGTAAGCAGCTTCCCATGTATGTACATAGTAAAAATCCTGCTAACCACAATTTCAGATATACACATATTACATATCAAAACATTACACAGCGTTAGGGCTGAAAAGCTAAACATTAGCAGGCCAGAAAAAATCCAGCTTAACAGTTACAACTCCTACAACACAAGAAGGTCAAAAACAAACTGAAATTATTCTTAGATACTGACCATACACCTCCCTGCCCTTCCACTTAGCAAAAGAACTGACCGAGTCACAGCTCATTTCCTTATGGGCCAAACAATCTGCACCCCAATGGCAGCTTTATTTCCCTGCTTTCTCTCTTTTCTCAATTCTTAACTCCCACATCCCTCTGGGCCTGTCATTCCCAAATGCTTCAAGAATCCTTATAACCAGTTCCAATTTCTATCATTATTTTAAAACTGACATTGTTTCAAATTCCTTTAATTCTTTCAGGTTCCAGTCTCCTAAGCTGTTAGTACTGTCATCGTATTTTTCCTTTGTGCTGTTAGTTTAGCTTAAAAGCTGCTCCCTGCTCCTCCACATATCCTGGCTATGTTCCTGCTGAGTCTCCTCCACTACCATGTGGGTGAGGAAAGAGGTGACAACACTGGCAACCACTTTCACAGGATGTTCAACTCCAAACAAAGGTAAGACTGTCTTCACTTGGACATTTCATGAAATAAAGCAAACCAATGCAGGCACTATGGCTACCACAAGTGATGACAATGCAAGAAACTAAAGTATTTTTAATTGTCAGCAAAAGACGACCTGGGACTTCCTTGTAAAAGAACACCACTAATTTCATTTTAGCATGGCACATAATCAGTCTGAAAATGATTATATCATACAGGTATCCGAGAGCAGCTGAACAAGCTCCACAGTAGCCCAGAGTATCACTTTCAATGCTTTACTTCCCAGGAATTTTCAAGAAACATTTGTAATTTTTAGGAACCCTCCAAAAATTCTGAAAAACAAAAGCTTATCCTTGAAATAACTTTAAACAAACATGTCTCACTGAAATATTTAATGATACTGGTTTAAATGGACACAAATTAGAAAGAAGGTAGCGGGCCAGTTAAAAACCTTGGTTTGAATATACATGAACCACAGCAAACAATTATGATACACTACTATATACAGGAATGCATGACTTGAACAATAGCTCATGTTAACAGAGCCTGTCAGCCCAAATAAATGTGCCAACACCTACAAAAAAGTGGTATGTTTAAAAAAACTAACAATGCCTTTAAGTGATCAACTGAAATGAATGCCTCCAAATCTAACACTAGTCCAGATGTTGTAAAAAGGAAGAACACATCCATTTTCTCATGTTTAACCAACACAGAGTAACTCCTTCTGTGAAGAAATACCGACTAACCTGAAATTAAATCAGAGCACCATACACATCCTGAAGCAGATCAACTAAACCAGAAAATTCTATAATGCTGATTTTCATAATGTAGTAAAAGATATATTTTGGAGAACAAAAATCAAGCAAGCCAGACTTTCCTCACTTTCAAGAAATTACTGTAAAAAGTCCATACTGTACACAAAGCAACAATCTTACTGGGAGAACACTGAGCAGAAATATTTCTTTGCCAAACAAATTTCAATTATTGCTACTTTGATTTCTAGCAATAAAATATGAAAGAAAATTAAGTAACACGAAGTGTCTAGAATAGCACGGATAAAACTACAGACAGAAAAAAAATTGACATACTTTCTACAGTTGGCATTAGAAATACACATCTGTCAATACCTGTGCAATACATACCTTTTCTAAAGAACAATTAGAACACGAGCCATCAGACACCCAACCACTGGCAGCTTTTACTTTTGCTGTGCTTTTAGTAGGACTCTTTTTTACACTATCGCGTAGGTTTACAAATTTTCCTCTGTGTTTGGAAGACCCTGGCAGTGTGGATGAACTAAAAGATGGACAAACACTCAGTGCCTGCTGCTGATGCCAGGAAGGCTGCTTTGGCTGCATATGAAGATTCTGATGTATTTCCATTCTCGGGCTCCTTGTTAAATCAGTGAGCTTGAGTGTTCCCATTTCACCATCATGAGTAGTCATGAAACTAACACCACAAATAATCCTTTTTGCAAAAAAAATGGAAGTAAAATAAACCAAAACCCAGGAAGTTAAAAATATGATTGTTTTCTAGATTATGGTCATAAGAAGAAAGACTAAATGCTGTTTTAGCTAGTACTGCATTTGTGTACTCTCCTACTCTGTTTAAAGAGCACCATTGAACCACCACACAACAGTCAATTTGCTGGGCATAAATAATCAATGCAATGCAGAAATTATTGAACAGATGGCAAAAGTCATCTGACTTTATTAAAAAGCTATGAAAAGTTCTAGTTGTTTTCTTTCTTCCATAAGCTCATACTATCCCTAACATCTGTTGTATTCTACCACCTCAAAACTTGTCCAAGGTTTACATCTAGATATTTTCAAATTCCTCTACTTTTCTGAACACTTTAGTAGAGCTGAAAACTAAGGAATTTAAAGAAGCTTATGATGAAAAGCATATGAATTTTGAATGGGCTGATATGTCGTACAAGATTTTAACATTAAACTTCCAAAGAAAACAAATTTGTTCAGACCATAAAATTATTAACACAAAGTAATTCTTGCTATTGTTCAGAGTTGCATTTTCATGAAATACAGCAGCACAGTGAGACCACAATTATAAGGTGCACATTGTTTAGAAATTTAAAGAAATACAAGTTCTTTATTTTACTCATTCAGGTTTTAATGCCAAGGATGCACGATCTCTACATTACATTTTTACCCCAATTTTCACAAAAAAAAAGCTCCAAAACAACTCCCACTCCCACACCCAAAAAAAGCACGCAATGAGGAGCTAGCTTGATTTAATCACGCTGTTGAATTTTTACCAGCCTTTTTTTTTTCTTTCAATTCATCATTCTAAAAAGAGGTAAGGATCAAGAGTTAACTTCCCAGAGTCTATGTGAAAACTGACAGCTAAACAGTGACACCTATATTCCTAGCCTTACAGAAGGAAGAATGAGGCTCAAGGTAGCGGTCATGCAGTCTTCTCAACAGCAGACACACCACCAGTTTTTGCACTGGTGAGGCAGCTACAGCACACACCATCTGCCTCTTGCCCCATAGGTCTGCGCTATGAATATGCTGTGAACCTGAGTATCTGGTGCTGGATACGTTAAGAATGGACACTAGCTGATTGGAAACAAAGCTTGACTTGGTCAGCTGTACTATATTTAGATAAAATGGAGAGATATCATCAGTTCATAGCATTAAAACACGGTTATTCTCCCTCTCACTTTACACTTTCCTGCAGCACATCTGAGTATTTAAATAATGACTTAGCATAATTTTTACAGAATAAAAAACTAGAAATACAGACCTAAGTACAAAGATTTCCAGTTATTTATAGCATAGATATTAAGAGATAAATAGGAACTGACAGATGCTGCCCTAATCAACAAGAGCTGCCATGTCTCATCATCTACCCAGAATGGATGTTATCAAGTACTGCATAACATATCATTAATGCAATATTCATAAATGCAGAGACAGAAAGGTTTCTGACCAGAGACAGGAAGCTGGAAACGTGTTGGTCATACAAACATTCGCAGACTGCGCATGCACATGGTAGGTATGTCTTTTGTTTTTGAGCTATCAGGGAGCTGGAGGACTGTGTCCCACTAATACACATGGGCAGATGCACCCAGGTTGTTCTGTTCTAGATAACAGTAATCTCTAGATTTTGTAATTGAAAAGCAAAGGCAGAAAGGAAGCATGTTGTGAAGCTGCATATAGGTAAACAGTTCAAAATCAGCACATCACAACTAACTCTTTCTCCTTTGAGAAATTTCCAGAGAGGCATTAATACTGAGCAACTCTGAGGCACATTCCCCAGCCTGCAGGGACTATTTGGACGGACACCGTGTCTTGTATCAAAGCCTCTATATCACTATCCTCTTTGGCAACAGTGTGCCAAATGGCTGCTTTTGTAGGCCACAAATTTCAAACTTTTATTTTTCAGATGTTATCAAGATTGCTTGGCATTTAGCAGGCTGCATGCATTTTACTTGCATATCAATACTCTCTACTTTCTACTCAGCATGACATTGTGTAATTATTAAAACATAGAAAGGAAGAAGCAAGGATATTTGGGTATAAGGCTCTTCTCTTATGTAATAAATACATAATAAATACGTAATAAATCCCAAAATAGGTGATGTTCCAGATTCAAAAGGAACATCTTATTCCTGGAGGCATCAACTTTGCTGAAAACACATAGACCAAGTAGCCTCTTGATTAAAAAGAAAATGAGCTTTGAAACGTGCTAAGTAAGAAAGTGAGGGCAAGGAAGGAGATGCTGGATACCATAATTCTTGGAAATCCAGTTGTCTGGCTTCCTATATTCTCCTTCAAACAGGAACGGGAAAGACACAATGCAGAAGACAAGACAAAGGAATTCACATCTCTCCGGAGTGCTCTCAGACATGCTGGCTTCAGTGGCAAAAGAATGAAAATGATGTAGCAGATAACTGATAACAGCACAAGGTTTTTTCTGGAAGTCCCCATGCCTTTAGTCCCCGAGATGGTATCAGGAAGATATCAATAATTAAAACAAAACAGAAACTTGAAGGCACTTGCAGTTCCATGAGCAACAGTCCAAGCACCGAAACACAGCCAAGGAACACGAGGTACATGCAGAATATCTAACTCATCCAGAGCTGCACGGTGTGCCAGGGCAACCTCCAGTGAAAAAGCTTACACCACACTGAAATTCAGTGTTATGCAAGTATGGAAAGCAAATATAGCCATGGTCAAAAAAAAACATGGGGAGAAGAGGAAAGGAATACATAATCAATGCGTAGTAAGGCTTATCTAGAATGATCACTGTGAAAACTAAATGAAATCAAACAGACACCCCCCCCAAAAAAAAAAACCTAACAAAAAAAAACCAAACAAAAAAAAAACCACCACCAAAAAAATACCCAAACACTCACAAGGAAAAAAGATAGTAGAGAAGGCAAAAGATACTCAAAGACAGCAGTTAGATATTTGAGAGTCATGGGGATCATTCTGCCCAATTACATTCACACATGAGGTAAGGCAGAGCCTGCCCTGCAGTCGCACTGGTAGGAATAAAAATAATATAGTCCCTGGCGAGGCAGTGGGCTGTATGCATAATTCAAAGCGAGAAAAAGCAGTTACGTAACTAAAGCTGCACAGGTTTGGCAGCTCATCTTCTGACTGCAGAAAGCCTGATTCTGCGCGTGTTCTCTGCAGACTGTATGCGTTACCAGCATGAACTGCTCTACTCTAATATCAAGTGCTAAGTGATTTTTCATAACCAGAGGGGGTTCAAGATTAGGTTGTGCTTTCGTATTACATACTAACTCGGAACAATTTGTTGCTAACACAAAGCTGAATCATCAGTATTTCAGTCTTTCAAATTACTACATCAAATGTACAGTGCACACTTCTTTGCAGCAACCTGGTAAAGTGCCAGTAACCTTTTACAAGTTATTAGGTCAAGTATCATTTCTTTCCATATTCTGTACAACACCCACCCAATAGCTGGGTAACAACAATACCCATGGAAAAGGAAAACAGTACCAATATTTGACCAGCAATGTTGACTGCAAAGGTCTTTTTTTAAAACCTCAATGACCAACATTCACTACTTCAAAAAACAATTCTAATAGCTGGGAGAATCCTCCAAAAATAACTTTGTACTTTATCCCTTCCCTTGGCTTCAAGCAGATACCACAAAAATCAGCAACATCTGTTAATATGACTTCACTGATGAAAACAGGCTCATATTCATTACCTCTTCTTGAAAGTAGGAAATAGAATAGCTTCCAAAGTGAACAAAACTTTAAAAGTGGTAGGAAGAAACAATTTGATTCAATACCCAATGACAAAGCTAAATATAAAAGGCATATTTCCTTTCTAGAGATATATAATTCAAGGTCTGGCAGTGTAGTTTTATATCTTTTCTCTGAACTACATCCTAGAATGCCACAGGACATTTCACTAGTGAAGCCTGCTATTTTAAGAACTCTGTATCCATCTTCCTCAAAATCGCAGAAGTCAATACTTATTTAAACATACCTTCAGGGATTTACAGGCTGTTTGGTGGGGTCCAACAGTGGAAAGAATAAAGCACAACTGCCAACCATCCTCATTCAGAATCCATGCTAGCTGTATGCTGCCCAGAGCATCTCAATCTAAGCACACAGCTAGCATGAACACTGATGCACTCTCTCTGCATATTCCTCCCTAAGTCAGTGCTATCCTGTGGCCCAGGCAGGTCTTCAGTACCGCATGTCAGTGACTTGAGTTGTTTAAGCAATAAATTTAAGACGTGTATTTTTCCTTAGTGTATTTCTCCAGGACTTTAAAATAAAAATGTATCATCAAGGGCATTTGGAAATAAAACATACCACAAGGATTTCCCTACTGCCAAAAGAAAATCTAACAGAATGGAAAAGAAAAAAAAAAAAAAATTAACAAGTTTCACAAGAGCTAAAAAAGTGTAGAACTATCTGAACATAACCAATCATGTAAGTATTGACTTGAAATTCCAAACAACGCTCATACATCAAAACAGCATGTAACACAATCAGACATGCTAATATGCTGCATGCATCTGAATTCTGAAAACTGCAAAGACCCAATTCTACCCAGGCATTAGTACTGCCATTGCTGATAAAGCAGTCTAGAGGGTAAAGCACACCTAATACAGAGAATGGTAAGCAGAACCACCCAAAAAGAGAATACCGTTAATATAAGTATGACTCAAGGTTTTCTCTCTCTACAGGTTTGTTATTTCTTCCATGTAAGAAAGGTTCTCTTATCAACAGACCATTACTTTGCTTTAAAAATGTACTTCCCAGCAAACGAACTCACCTGTCCACCTTGCTCAGCATGTTAGTACAGTAACTCTCCAGTTTTGATATGGATGCCATATCTATTTCATACACAGTGGCTAAAATCAGTTAAAATGCATGCACTTTTTCAGCTCTAACCACTCATGCACAAATGCTGTCACAAATTTCTATCAGGGGTACTTCACAGAGGTGAAGGTGTCGTTGAGACTTTCTTATCCAAGTCAGCATACTCCATACGGGTTCTCAACAGTACATTAATTTAACATAAAACCTTAAGAGACACTGGCCAGGGTAAATCAGAAACTTCATTTAGATAGCCTCAACTCATGGGTGGTTACAATTAAACCTGCCTATCATTCTGCACCGATATAAGAGTATAGAACAACTTGGCTTCAGATTTGGGTTTCTGACCCTCGTACTCCTTCAAGAACTCTCCCTGTTCCTTGCTGTGATGGAGCAAAGACTGATTATTATGGTCTCCCAAGGATGAAGGAATAACAATTCCTCATTTTCCACCTTGGTGCTACTGAGGTTTCTCGTAGGAGAGTTTGGACAGAAAGCACAGAAATGAAGAAGCTGAGCCTGAAGCCTGTCGGGGTATGCCTACATGAAGATGGGTAGATTAGTACATAATCATTTTACTAAGAGATTTTGAAGCCAAGCAAGCCATCTCTGAGCTGTAACATCAGTCCAGGTAAGTACTGTAACAAAGATATGAAAGTTTTTCTGGATCCCAGAAATGAAAATGTTTACCTACCCAGCCCTTGTAGATTCAAAAGACCAGCCTGAATGCCTGTGACTTTACTTTAGGTTTCACTTTTTTCCAGAGTACACTATGGCTTTTGAAAATCTTATCTGTGTGAGCACTCTATTCTAAAGACACACAGCTAGCATGCTAAATAGGTCTGAACTGTAGGGGTTATCTGGTTGGTTCGTTTGGTTTTGTTGTGTTTAGTTTGTTGGGGTTTTTTTTAACTCAGTCAACAAATTGATTCTCTAACCTAGTTTCCTCCTCAAACCCCACAGCATTTTACAATGAACTCAAATGAACTTAAATCTCTGAACTTAAAACATAAATAAATAGCTTTGAAGGGGAAAAACAGTGACAGCAGAGTATCTGTAAAATCACAGATGGTGACAATGACCTGAACTTACAGACAAATTAGCAATTTATTTACTGTCAATTCTCTATTGCAATCTTCATCTACAAAAACAGCTGAACAGCAGCAACTAACCTCTCTCCTCTCTGTTAGGATCTAAAAATGGACCCTACAGGCATGACAGTCAAGGTTTCATATAAAAGAGACCACCACTGTCCACTTCTTACATCTGCTGTTCAGAAAGAATTACTTAGCTCAAACTAATTTGCCCTGCCAAATCCCTCAGGAACTGCTGAAATACCTGAATCTCAGTTATATTCCAAATATACAAAATGTACACAAAGTTAATATTGGTCTTAATAAAGGTAATTTGTGACTTCTGTTTTTCCAATACTAAACAAATGTCTAGCATAGAACACTATGCAGCAGCTTAGTCATCTGTATTCACTGCAAGCTCAAAACAGAATTAGGAGGTTCTTCATTTAGGTTCATAAGTGCTACTGGGAATTAATTTAATGCATTTAATTTGCAACTTAAAGCAAGGCCTAGAAAACTCCATTTAAAGTAACATCAGCCTTAAGCATAGTAGCTTTCATTATAATTCTAAAGAGTCCACAAAGAAGCCCAAGCAGGGTTTCAGCATAAGGAAGAAATCAGGTGCAGAGAAAAAGATTTTTTTTACCATAGAAAAATAATGGCAGCTCTAGGGTGTCAATATTTTAGTTTTTGAAATTCACAGTAGAAAGGGTATGCTGTGGTAGGAAACAGATGTGATAGACTCTGTTCACTCCTGAGAACACTATTAAATCCAAATACAGCAATAAAAGTTGGGTACTGTTTACATGCCTTAATAGATATGACACTTCTTATAAAATCTCAGAATACAATTTCCAATCATTCCTAAATTATTCAGGGAATAATTAAACCTTCCTAGACAGCATGCTTATTTTGTTCTTTATAATTCATTTGAATAGCGAAGATGTCTTATATCTATCTAGCTCTGATACTGCGAAGTGATCTCTCTCAATACAAGAAATGCATCGGTTAACTCTCGAAGCTACCCCACTACTCTTCTCCAAAAGCTTTTTGTTGGAGATTTTTTTTTTTTTTGGTTGAAAAAATGTGTAAGAAATATTATTCATAAAATATGAAAGAGATGCATGTGAACCTCACCTAAAGCATGATCTGTTTTTTCTTTAGGATAAGAAACATTCACGTTCACTTACTTTAAACACTCCACTGCCCTCAAAGTACTTAACGGTACGGTTTTGCATCTGCCCAAAAATCTCTTTACAAAAATGAACAAATTTGCCCTAAAACACTGAGCATGTGCAGTCATTTGCCTCACGTCAATAAACAGCGAACAGAAAACCATACAAGAAAAGACATCTATAACAACCCATTAATTAAAATGCATAAGCTTTTCCAGGACATAAATGTCAGAACATTTTGGAAAATTAATTACTTGATTTACACATAAAGTGGCTTTGTACTAAAGCCACTCCATAGTTTATTTACAAAAAGCTTTGTACACATAAGTGGCATTAGCATTTTACCTTTACACATGCTGAATTCTTCCCAAATGTACACTATTACTTTCACTGCAGTTCTGATCGCTTTATATTCCTATCGAGATGCTTTGCCTTTTCATTGCTCTGAGCTAAGGCTAAAATCTTTACTATGCAATTACTAGTGAGGTATCTCATCAGATTTTATTCATTCTTACACCATTGAAACCCTGGAAGCTCCTCAGACTTACTTCCATGACAACATGCAGTTATAATACAATCTCAAAATAAGTCCTGTTATACAACACATCCAGGCTTTAGAATGAGTCACAGGAGTCCTGCAACATTTCAGCAAAATAGGCAGCTTTTATGCAGTGTCAAACCCTCATTGTTTTCAGCAAATTAAAATACCATAAAAGTTTTAACAGGTGCAATGCCTGGCATTACTTGAGCAAACTTTCACTCCCCCAAGACACGGGTTTTTTTCTCCTTTACAATGCTGATTGCTAAAGATTTCCAGATTCTAGCATTTTTCAGTGTGAGGAAAAGAAGGTCTTATGCGACCTTACAATGGAAAACCAAACATTTATGTATAATTTTAAACTTATAACGTTGGCTAAAACAACGTGTTTTTAAAAACAAGGTTTACAGATTAGCTGACTTTTGGTCTGTAATTATCCATACACATTTTATCTGGATCTCAGGTTATGTGGATCCCACCTAGTGCAGAAGCTGCTTAATCTCTCGAGCAGAGCAGGAAGTCTGAGCCATTCTGGATTCCATACACAAACAGCCTATCCATCTCATGACAGGCCAAGCCAGATAAAACTGGAACGAAAAAGGAGCTATCTAAGCCCTTTTGTATCCAAACTGAGTGCAGAAGTCATTTAAACAGTTCCCCCCAGTTTCCATGAGGACTCACCTGTTAAGGACAAAGACACTGTAGCCAGAGGATGAGGTTCAGCCCTGAGATTAGGTGATAAACCTCATCTGGGAAGACAACACTGCACTGACTACCACATGGCTCTGCAGAAGGCACGTCTGAAGTGCAAGATTTGCCATTCTGTATCAGTGCCAGGGAAAACCTGGGATCACGTAAAGCCAGCATTTTGTGCTGGTATCACACTGACCAAAACGTCCATCGGCCATTGTTTGTGTGGCACATCCTTGCCTCGCTTACTCTGGATAGAAGAAATATTACCTACACTGATACAAAAAAAGCAGGTAACAATAACTCTTACAACTCAAAAACCCCACTTTCTTCATTCTATGTTCTATTCATCCTCAGAACAAGATACTGAGCTAAATGTACCTTTAGCCACACCCTTCTAACAGCAGTCAGGCCATGGGTGAAATTCTGGGTTTCAGACCGGTTCCTCAGGCCGGTGCCCAAGCTGCAACTTGCGCAGACCGCTCCAATGGCCCCCTGGACTAATCCCCACCTGCCTTTATGAAGAAATGAACTAAAACCAAGTAGGGCCAGCATCAGAACAGAAAAGATGAATCTGACTCTTCAACCCAATGGAGGGTATTTCCTTAAAAACAACCTGAATTCTGTTTCCAACACTGTTTTGTATTAAAAATCTTTGAACGTCCAAGAAAAGGTCCCATAACCCCTACTCTCCTCCCCTCATTAGGCTACACACAAGCAGAAGCTGTTCTTAAAACATGTAAAAGAAGAAAGTGGACTAATGGATATGTAAAACCAAATTATTAAGTGATAATGCTATAAACAGGTAACTACTTAATTGCTTTAAATTTGAAGAACTAGAAATCAAAATGTATCTTTTTATGCTGGTTACTGAGGCTCAAATCCAAATTAGCACCTGTCAAATAAATTTTCCAAGTCCTGCATTACAAGAAATTAGGTGAAAGTAATAACGGATGGTATAAAAATTAACACCAGACAAAAAGCAACCTGCCAGCACTCCTGCCATTTCTCAATTACATTAGAATACAAGAAGATTTTATAGTTTTATAAGATGCACAGGAATATCTGTATGGTACTTGGAAGAAGGCATAGTAAGACACAATAAGAATGTTTCTAATTTAGACATGCCTAAGGACAACAGTAAAGAATTCACCTGCTACTTGTTTCCTTAATAACATTCTCTGAAACTATTAATCTAACCACTAGTCCTTCCCAGATATATTTAAAGTTTAATTCCTGCCAATCTGATCATCTCATGACTGATGCATCACTCAGGACAAATCTATCAGATGGCATTTTCTTAGGAGTTTTGGAGATTTCTAGGTCAAATGATCATGACAGCTGGGTGACACACAAAGGCCAGAAAGTGAGATCCATTTCCATGCATTTAACTCACTTTATTGCCAAGTTTCAGAACATCCTCTAAAGATTTATTCAGGTTTTTTTCCTAGCATTATTTACTCAGAAACATCAAACACCACAATGCACTACAGACACAGATAAATTATTCTGATAGTTCATGTCCCTCTCCATTAAAAAATAATGCACCCACAACCTGCCATAGTGGGTGAGAGCAAAGGCCCAACTGGTCAAAAATCTCATGAACAGCAAAAACTGTCAGATGGGCAAGCAGGAGTTAGACATATGCCCAGTAATTTTCCCAGAAAGCTGTCTCAGAGCCTGACAGTCAAGGTCTTCCTGAACCAGCGTCTGTAACAGCTACCTGCCACCTGCCCCTTGCAAATCCATTTAACTCCATTTTGAAATCCTTCTCTTTTTGAACCTTCTCCACTGCAATTTGTGGCAGTGACTTCCACAATTTTAGCAGAAGTTTCAAAGGACAGTTGTGACACTTTTAGAATTAGAGAACTATTAAATAATTTCTAATTCAGAGCCTTATCAATCTTATTTTTTATTTTGTAAGTCTTTACCATATTCTCCCTCAAGATTTTTCTGGTTGATTTTCAAGTTAACTGTCCCTATGGATAACTAGAGTATTCCTCTTGACACTTTACTACCATTTCCTTTTTACTTACACTATGTCCTTTCTCATACAAAGCAAACAGAACCCCACAGAAAATTCAAAATTCAGATACACATGAAATCTACTCAGTGTCACGTTCTGTGTTCTTCTCTACTTCTCTTTTAGTAATACCTGACATTTCATCTACCCTTTTCACTAGTGCAGCGTACTACGAGTGACATTTTCAGAGAACCATCAGTGACCACTCCAAAGCCTCCTTCTGGAATAGAAATACTTCATTTGTAGCCTATCACTATATGCACATACACAGGACTAGCCTTCTAAATCTGTTCCTCATTCATTACTGTACAATGAATGTCAGCAGCTATTTTTGTGCCCATTCACTTCTGTCTGCTATACTCTGCAGCTAGTTCATTTAACCTGAAAATAAAAAAAATTAAAAAAAAATAAATTAATAATCACATAACTGCCTCACAGCTTCCCCTCTCTCCCCCCTCCAAATATTCACAAGTACAACCTTCTGTGAATCCAGCCCCAGTTGAAGGGACCTGTTTTAATCAGTTGAAAAATCTACAAAACATTCTTCCTCTTTATCTCATGGCACCATTAATTTTAACAGCCTTTGATTCAAGAAACATTATTTTCAAAGATTTTGGTAATTATAACGACCTTCTGATGACCACATGTTCCCATGTAGATTTTCATCTATGTGATCCCTGGTTTCAAAGAGTCTGGAGGATCTGCAAGTCCATCTTTTCCTTTTACAAAGACAAGCTGACTTCTCTTCAAAATATCTGTTTATTCATCTACTTGTTAGTTCATTTTTAATAACAAAGAATTTCTCAAAGTTTGTACAGCAAGGAAATCGGATCTGCTCAGCTGTAGTCTTGAGAGAGTACAGCTTAGCTCCTTTTAAAAAGGGCATCATATTTGCTTTTTTAAATTTTTTATTCTAGGAATACCCAGAGAGTTTAAACTAAAAGGTCACACACAACACAACAGACAGTTCAGCCACATTAAACACAAGTTCCTTATGAAATCCTGAATAAATGTCATCTGCTATTGATCACCTGTGCCTCTTAACACAATAATTTAAATTTTTTTCTATTGGCACCTGAATCTTCTTAATACAGTAAAATGAGTCATAGAACTACTCCAAGCTCAAAGGTGGAACAGCCTTAGCTGTTTTGTTTTTTTTTTTGCTTGGAGATAGGCATCCACTGTATTGTGCCAGATAAGCATGGATCACCAGTCTTAGGTCTGTACTATCACCATCAGCAGTAGCAGTATTTCACAGTCAATTTGCATAACACTTGATTTAACATCTAACTACTGAAGTGCTGCTCTGTAATGAGGCTTAATGTACTCAAATTCTAAGAAGCTGTACATGGAATTTTTCCCCCCATGGTGTTCATCTTTTAAGAAGAGTATCAAAACCTATAGAGTTAAAATAAAAATTAAAAGCAGCAGTAAAGGGATGTAATAAGTTTCCAAAAACTAGCTTCAGTCTAGCTTCAGTTCCCTGACTTGGAATACAGATGCCTTTTTGTACTGAATAAACAAGCTTTCTACTTTCAAAAATCTATCCCTATGTATTTAAAGTCTGTGAGCAAATAATCTCCTCATTTTCCTTCGGATGAACTACGCAGAGGTTCTTAAGTTTCTCATTTTAAAGCAGGTCTTCCTGAACACAGTCTAGAGACAGAAGCCAGAGTTCCCTCTCTTTCCTTCTCCAAAGGGAAAGCTGACTCCATTCTCACCTGCTACATCACACTGTGCAGTCAGACACAGTTACCTAAGAAAAACAAATTCCATTTACTTAGTAAGTTAAATTTGCTTTAAAGAAGAACTGTACACCTGAAGCACAAGCAATCTTTGCTCCCTACTCTGCTATGAAACCAAATGCTATTAACTGGAAGGCACATAATGTAAGTTACTCAACTAATTTCTATATGCATCAGTCTTAGAGAAACAATTTTAAATAAGCAAGCATACATGCTGTGAGGCAGCATTGATAAAGAGAATAAAGGAGGAGAGGCCAGAAGACTCATCCAAAACATTCCCATGGTGTGGCAGTTTCCAGTAAATACCACACAAAGCAGCAAGAAGAAATTGCATAATTCCATGGTCAAAGAAAAATCCTGTACTATACCTGCATCCCATAAAATATCTTAAGTCCTTTTAAAAGGCTGACACAACTACACAGACACTAGTCTCCAATACCAGTAATACTAACTTCCACACAGTTAAAAAACAAATGTTAACTCAAAAAAAGAATACTCCTAAGCTGTCTTGTAGTCATGAGAGAAAATTAATCATCATTTCTGTTTTACCAGTGTCCTAGTAAAATTTAAACTATGTGTCCTGACCCTTTCTTCTCTTCTATTAAAAATACAGATCTGGTGATCTGGATTTATTTAAATCATTTCCTAGATGTTGTATCATTTCACAAAAGAGACTGTTGCAAGGGACTAGAATATGCATTGCAAACAGTTTAATGGAGCAAAAGACTGAAAATTCACAAATGCCAAGATCAGCTTACAAAAGAGACAAAATGAGTCATAAATGTCTGTTATCTGTCTGGAGAACATGCCAGCTCAACTAATCCTAATGTGCAGCTAAACACACACACACAAAAAATAAAAAAACAGAAAAAAAGGAAGAGCAGCAAATGCACAACAGAAACAAGCTGTAGAGCAAACACGATGTATTAGAGAAGTGTGTTTCAGGCAGTGAGATGAAATTCAATACTTGCAACCAAAGTCACATGGAATAGCAATAAACAGCACAGAGACACCCTGAGGAATATCAAACCGGAAAATAACTCTAGAAGTGCTTTGGCTGGTGACAAAGATTTTTTTAAATTATAAAAGAGAAACTCAGAAAGGAGTCCTTCCTCTACACTCACTGCAGTCCTTCAGAGTGCTTTTCTGACACCGAGCCTTGAGTGTGCATGCGCATGTGTGCGCATGTGCGAGAAAACCTGGTACATGGAGGGAGCATTAAGCCTTTCAAATGCAAGTGACAGAACTCTACAAGTTTGGGGATTCCTGGCTGTTTCTTAGGGGATAAAGCCACCATATTGGTCATGATAGGACCTTACAAACAGGCAAGGAAAGAGGATCACAATCCACTGAAACAAGTGCCTCCTCCTACCCCACCTCTCTACAGTAAAACATGTGACAGTTTTTCTTAAATGCATGTCAGCGTGGAACAGGTGGCTTCTACCCACCAGAAGACAACCATCCATCTTGGTCAACTGCAGCAGCTCCCTATAGGCAACATTGTTAAACCATGATGAGGGTACAGAGAACGTACATGGCTCAGGAGGGTCAGAGGCAGCAGTATTGGGCATCCTGTCCTGGAGCCCAAGCAGTTCCTGAAAGAAAATCAAGCTAGTAGCAAGGTGACCGCTTCAAGTGGCCAGTGATGATCGCAATTATACAAAAGTAGTTTAAAAGACACCACAACTTCCTGGGTGTATCAAAGAGTAGACTTTTTTTTTTTTTTTTGTGATGATGGACTGCTTTCAGGGAGAACACTGACCTAGTTAACTTTGACTGGCATACAAATAACTGGTGCTAAGGCTGCTTTGGGCAAAATCAAAAAAAGCAGGTCCTCAAAAGGTATCTTTGGGATTCGGGCAAGACTTGCTAGATGGTGGTGGTATTAAAAAAAAGTCAGGTCTCAGTACTGAATTTGGCCTCAGTATTACAGTTCTCTAACCTTCCTTGGCAGATGGCACAAGGTTATCAGTCTTTGCTGTGAAAAAGGAATGGTCCTAAATGTTTTGTAAGGAATCAAATGGGGAGACTGAGAGTGCTGGCTTAACATGAACATGACATTCGACAAAGTGGTTATGTCCTTCTCAAAGGCTACTGATGTATTTGATACTGTTGTTGTTGTTGCCTATGTCCTTGAGGCCAGCACTGCAACTACAGTGCTCTTTAAGGCTCATGCCTGCCAGAATTTCATAACAGCACTTGGTTAGCAAAGCATCTGTTGCAGGAAGAGTCCCAACTGATCAGAAGGGTTTCTCTCATCTTTTAACGGGAGAAACCTTTAGCATTCCTGAAATCATATACAGAAGTATGAAATCTTCACTTGAATTAAATTCTAATTTGAGATTAGAAACAGCATTAAAGGAAGTATTCTTCCTCAAGGGAAGAAAGCATCACTGAGACCCTTCTGTTACAGAGACAGTACATGATAAGCGAAGTGTGAATGATGTGGTTATATTAATAAACAAGGATGAGGCACTTCAATTGCACATGAGATGCATCACATGAAGAGGCGGATGTTTTCCTGACATTTTCCTTTTTTATGGATCTGTCAAAGTAATACAAGAAATTAACTGTACTGGAAATGCTTCACAATATGCTTGTGCTTTAAGTTCAGCAAACAGTAGCATGTTAAGCACTAGTTTGAACTCACTCCCAGGGACAGCAGTGAAAGACATGTTCCTCACTCAGAACCCTGTGATGGCAAAAGTTGTGTGCATAGCCCAGACAGGTAGGCTTAGTCAAAAAGAGTTTATAAAAGACGTCTTCGTGAGGCATAGAGATCTACAGATAGGCACCTCCGGCATTTTACAACAGCACTGTTCTGCAGGCTTTCCGTGCACTGAAATACCTGGGAAGTTGACTCGGTGTCGAGGTGCACACAACAATATACAGTGCTATGTTGGTCTCAAAATATATCAGTAGAATAAAGAAAACTGCTCTCAAGAGATAGCAGAATCATATATATGAAACAGGAATCACTGGTTATTATTTGACAATAAAAATCACACTACGAAACTCAGATGAGGACAGGGAAGGAATAGAGAAATACAAATTACCTATCTGGGACTAGGACTTTACTAAACACCGAGCAGTTTACACAGTGTAGGAACACTTCTGAGAACTAGAAAAAAAAAAAATCTGACAGATAAACCGATTCAAACATTCATACAGAAAACTGAACTATAGAAAATGCTTTCCAGGGGGAGAAGGGAAAAAAAAAAACCACAAACCACCAAACCAACAGCACTCAAGAGGCTCCTGCTTCACTGAAAATTTTAATAAACAGTTGCTATTCATAAAGACAAATTCAAGTACCTCCTTTGTTTTGGAGTACTGGGGAAAGCACTGGCCCCAGAAGAGGTTCTAGAAAAAAGAATCAAATTCTTCTCAAATGAGACTGCATAGCTCGTGGGCACATAAAGATTTCAATTTGTCCTGTCTAACAAAACAACCATTCCTCTCCTTGAGTTACTATAAATCCCAGAAAGACTCCAGACAAGAAGTTTACCAAGACTCTGAGCTGGGTATAAACTAAAAGTCTCTTAGGTTAAACAACACATAATCCCACGTCAGCTCTCAAACACACAGATCATTCTAAAAGACAGTCATGTTTTCTAAAAATCATCTAAGACGTTTCTGTTGCGTTAGCTTCTTCAAACTAAAAGAAACATCCTGCACATCCCTGATCATAATTGAGAGTGCTCCTGATGTTGTAGACCAAAATAGAAGAACAGGAAGAAGACGGTATTCACATTAGGTTCAGTGGTTCTGTCAGACAGTCATTCACTTAGTAATTGTATTAACTGAAACATATACAGCAGCTTTGGCAGCAAAACAGAAATGCTATACCACAAGAACTATGCTAGAGCTGTTCAGTAAGCTGACAGCTGGTGAAAGGCAGACTGGCCTGTATTTGACTTTCAAAACACTTTGTCAATCAATACAAGCCTCAACTGAGAGGGCAACTATTACAATATAAAAAAAATTAACAAAGTTATATAACAGACCTGAAGAGTCCTACCTCTTTCACAGGCTGCCATGCACTCAGCTTCATGCAGTAAGACCCTGCTAAGCCCACCTGAGTTATTAGTTGGAGTTGAAAATAATGGATTAAGAGGAGATCTAGCACCTGCCTTGCCTGAAGGTTCAAAGTCTTGGGCACAATGTAGACAGAAAGCCCCTGCAGTAGCAGCAGTAGTCCATAAGCAAAACATTCTGTGTCCCCTTCTCCTTTGCTTACCAGATTTCTCACTCATTCTAGAAAAAGTAATTTTCTTGAGATACAATGGAACAGAGATATAAAGAAATTCTGTTATCAACTCTGAGAGAGATGGAGCAACAGCTCTGGGAAAACAGGTGAGAGAAAGCAGAACCTAAAACCCTCTGGCAGCAAGCAGTGCCTGCAGGTAGCCAGAGCACTGGTCCAGTTCTTATCATCACTGCCGTGTTGCAAGAGATGAACTGAAGGAACACACTGCACATGCCAATATTACCGTCACCTGCATGGCTCTGGGCAGGAAGCAGCACACCGCCATTACTCCATGGGCCTACTGGCTGACTTCATGAGAGGAGAAAGAATTGGCTACAGAGAGAACCAGCATGATGCTAACACATGACATTACATAATTCGTTATCCACATTCTGAAGTGTTATTCATTTTAATATGCTTTTAAAACTGCATCTCTTTTAAAAATGTCAACCAAACTTCACATTCTTGAGAAGTTTCCATCTCCACTGTACAGTTAGAAAGTGTCTACAAAATGAACCAAAGGTTTCAGAGACAGTCCTTTAATGCTCGAGTTTAAACTGTCAGGAATTTCCTGGATTTTAGTCTATTGATTAGAACACATGTATTAATACATTCCTCTTACAGAATAATTCATACTGTTTTTATCTCTGGTGTAATGTCCTCTAATGGCAGGAGAAAATTTGCAAGATAAATTAATATCATCACAAATGTGCAATATAACACAGCTAAAAAGCAAGAACAAGAAGGAAACTTAGTCCAGTAGAACTCATGTTTAGGTTTCAGGAGATGCTTTCTTATAGTCAAAATCATCCAATGCAAATAATATTTAAAGTTGATTTCTCACGTGTTCATCACAATATCAGCAGCAACAACTTCCAGGCAATGTATGCTTAAAATTTAAACTTAGTGAAAAGTCTGCATTAAAAAAAAAATCTAACAATGGCAACAGTTCTTCTATGTATTCATATAAATTTCCCCTACAGTTACTCCTGTAACTCCTGTAACTCCTTCCTTCTTTACTGTATCACCTCTTTAAAAATAAAATAAAATTTATTTTATTTTAATAAAATAAAAATAAATAAAAAATGTATTCAGTAAAACAAATCCTGTGAAAAAAGAACTGCACGTTATGCAATGGCTGGCATAATGAAGTCCCAGTTTCACTAGTAAACTTGAGGGGATGCTAAAACAGTCACACACCCACACCACAGTTTAATATTGTTCATGAAACATATCATCACTGTGACACATCCTGACATGCTCAAGATATTTAGTCATTAAAACTGCTATCAAATTCTCTGAACTTTCGGTTGCAGCATCTTCCTGCTGCAAGTTCCAGATTTAATTCCATGTCTTAATATTAAGGCCCTCAAACCCCGCCCCCTTTTTTTTGCCTTTCAACTTCTGATTAATTAAACCTCCACATACATCAGAACTACTTAATCTTCTCTGATCTCCCATATTTTTAAGATGATGTTATGATCTGAATGCCTAAAACAAATATAAGTACTTAAATATACCAAAATTGTACGAGCTATGATAAATACTGCTGTAAGGAATAATTTTTTTTTCAATCCCTGACCTGTAAGAAGTACCATTTAAAAGGGATTAGGGTAGAGACCTGGGGTTTTTTTAATCATTAACTTTAAATGCACCCTACAACAACTCTATGTTGTCTGGTTACACACACCATCTCATACATGTTATAACTATGCTCATAATATTTCACTGAATTTGAAAGGAATATTCTAGGAGTAATGACACACAATAAAAGTTTTATCAAGATCTTAAAATGAAGAGATACAAAGACAAGAAATGACTGGGCTCAAACAACCCACAGAAGCAGTTGATAAGCTCTGAAATGTAAAGTTAAGTGTTTGAAATGTGTAAGTGGAGTTAGGAGGGGGGTTCTGCCCCCCACCCCCCTTTTTCCCCTCCTTTTCCTTAAAAAAAAAAAAAAAAAAAAAATCAATTAGCACAGCATATTCAACAAGCTAAACAATTTTTCAGTATCAAAGGCCAGAAGCATACTATACGATGTCACATGCTAAGAATAGCCTAACAGCATCGCAGTTCAACGCCATGTGAGTTTCAGACAAAGCACAGTTTCTGAATTTGTAGCACAACATGGGCCAAACACTACTGACAGTTAAAATGCATTCTGAGACATGATAGCTGTATTCACTGTCAGGAATAGGTACTTCTCAGAGCTCTGGAAAGGCTTTGGGGAAACATGTGTCCTGGATACAGTTATTGTTGTTGATGCAATATGCATTAGGGGAGCCCTTCAAATCATCCAGTATTTTTCATTTGCATAACCATGTATTTACTAAGCTGTGAGCTTAGTTATTCACTCTTGTGACAGTGTCGATTTGTTCTGTGTTTATTTTTATCTTTATCTTCCATTTTATGCCACAGATTTGGCTATTTATTAAAGAAATTAAAAAAATTACTGACAAAAATTGGAAGATCAGCTTCTAATCAAATTCCCTAATTCTTCTAATTGAGTATCTAACTCCTCATCACAGGGAATGCAGCTGGAAGAATCAATAAAGGCCTCCAATGCCCAAACATGTTAATCAGCTTCCTTGGACTCATAAAGGAGACTGGTGTGGTTAGCAGGGCAGTGGTTCACCACTGTAAATGGAAGAGGTATTAAGCCAGTAGGAAGTACTGCTGCTCTACAGATAGACTGTAATGTCTGATCACTGAACTCCTTGTTAGTACAGTAATGCAAGGTCTACAAATCACTACAACCAGCTAAGGTTGTATGCAAAGCACCCTGGAGACTGTGGCTAGGGTACAAGCAGAGAGTCAGATGACCACTTTACTGTCTTCGTTTGTATCTGTTCACACCACCTGCTTCCACTGTTCCTTTTTCCTATGAGAGATGGGGGATTTGAATCTTCTAATACCATTTAAAAGGAAGTAAGGCACCCTTAATGTTTGAAAATGGATTGGTAGTCTTCAGGGTGCTGTGGCTTTTTACAGTAGCCTTTCACTCCTGACTAGTCCTCCATGCCACAATGCATTTGTGCACACACGCATTCTTTTGGGCATAAACCTAGCAATAACTACAGCAAAAAGCAGTGCTACTGTATCCATCACCACCAATTTCTTTGCTTCTACTCAAAGAATACCCTACCCCAAAATCCAAAGTCCTTTCTTTAGCAGAAGTCCTCTTACTACCTTTTGGAAGCCCCAGAGGAGGACAGGGGCATGCAGCCCAATCTCCAGTAGTAGTTTCCCTTTCACTGGTAATGGAAGGTACTAAGCAAGGTTCACCATTCCATGCCATCTCACCCCATCCCATCCAAGAAAGCCAAGTAAATGAAGGGGACATTAGGGACAGCTAAAAATGGGTGCTATGCAGCAGATGCACAAGAAAAGCCTGAGACCAATACTTTAAAAACCATCAGTCTGATTCTGTGTATGTTAAAAATCATGATGTCACAACAGTAAGACTATCAAGGCCAACGTCACAAGCAGAATTTCAACAGACAAGCTTAGACAAGTACATCACGTCTAATTATTTATTTGGACTCTGCAAATACGATTACATTCAAGTATCTTAAATGAATAAAAGTCATCAAGAATTTTCAGAATAATACATCACAGAAAAAAAACTGAAGAGAACTGAAAACCAAAATTGCATCACAATGAGAAATCTCCAAATGTCTTTTTCCCTCCCTGAGGCTAGAACAGCTGCAATGGGTGGACAAGGTATGAGTACAGTACAGCATCTTTCCAGAGGAAGAGGCTTCAACAAGCTCTTATGTTTTCAGTGCATCACTTCTGAATATGCTCATTAAGGTGGTTTGTTTTTTTTTTTTTTTTTTACAAACACTTCAAAATATTTTAAGTTTTTTTCCTTCCTTCTGGCCATGAACATGTATAAGCAGTTCTTTTTAACAGAAGAATTGTCAGACTTCTGGAAAAAAACTGGCAAGCTTTCCCAGAGGTAAGCTGTCTTTTTCATTGCAGAAAAATAGAACAAACACTGGGATATTCACAGAATCACAGCTTTGGTTTGAAGGGATCTCAGGATCTTTATCTGCTCCAGCCCACACTCAAAGCAGAGGCACTTCAGTATTTTATTTATCAGCAAGTTTCTAGTCCTGACTAGTCAGACCAATTGCAAGTTTCATGCATTCCAACATTACTTGTTCATGCATTAAATAAGAGCAACCATACTATTAATTTAAAGGCTAATACTGTATAATTTGGCTTTAAAAAAAAAAAAAAAAAAAAAAAAAAGAAAACCAGTTCTTAAAAGCTATTATATCTACCTAATGCTTCACCTAAGAGTTGTATAATGACCCATTACAGAAACTACAGGATTCCTCTTAGACCTTCATGCTTTACATATATTTGCAAAAAGAAAGTGAGAATCCCCCTCTAAGATCTCCTATTCATTGTTTACTCTAAAGTCACAAGAAAAAACAGGTAACAGTAAGCAGACTTCAGAAGAAATTCCAGTTTATGACCTTTGAAACAATTACCAACAAATACAAATTATCTTAATAGTATTGCTGTGTCTGAGGGTAGCAAATTTTTTCTCTTTTTTTTACAAGTTTTGTAGTACTTCAGGTTAAATGACATCTTGACTAAAGCTGAATTTAGCTTGACAGTAAGCAAAACAAATCTAATCTCACATTTTAAAACAATGCTGACATCACAGCATTGTTCCATAGATCCTTCTTTGTCATAATATCAAAAGCAATACTCATTTGCTAGTGCCAGTAAGTTTAAACTTCTCTCAGCATCAACCTTAAGAACTCACCCCAAATCCACACATGTAAAATTTGGCTTGCCTCTTTTTACATGACTTTCAATGATAATTAATAAAAGCATCACTTAGAGCAGACTGACAGCGAAGCTGAAAAATGTCATGTTTTTCTGCACTATTAGATGTATATTCTGTAAGGAAGGCATTCTTTCATCTTACTTAAGGCTTATTAGCAGCCCAAAAAACCCAGAAAACTGACACATACTAGAATTTCTTGTGCTGTGTATAATTAAGATTTTAAATTATTTAATCCTTTAAATGCAATTCCTTAACCAGGAAATATGCAGTCTTTATTTGACTTGTCATCTTACTGCAGCTATGGAATTGTTATTTCTTAACTACGTTACTCCCCTCCAGAGCTAGGCAGTAGAATGCAAACTGCATTTTTCAGTATTTCACTATTTCATTAAAATATCTCATATTTAAACTTGTTGGAGGCTCATCACTTGGTAAAATAACTTAAATAAAAATCAGACCTTATCTAGTGTTTCCATTTTCATGCTTTAATGTTAAAAATTATACAGAGCTCTGCAAAATAGGAAAATGAAAGCAGACAGAAAACAGCATTCATAAATCAGAGATTAGATGACAGCATGCACATTTAAATAATTGCTATTTCTGACTAGCAAGTAACCAGAAAACATGCAGACACAATAATTTCAACAAGTGGCATATTACCTGGGTGGAGCTGGCAGCAACAGAAATGCAGTCAATGAAACCATGTCTCCGAGTGAAAAATGCAACTATCTGCTGCCAACGGGAAGGCTCATTCCGTAACTCATCTGTTGAGCCTTTCTTTGCCCACTGCTTGTGCTTTGGGCCTACAGAACTGTGGCTTGAGCTAGTGTTGCCTCGACTGGCCCGAGAATAGAGGAGTGTGTTATTTCCGAAAATGTAATTCATCTCTGCAGGTGGTTGCCAGGCAGTCTTACTTCCCTACCAGCTGCTGAGTGGTGAATGAGCAGGGGAAAAAAAAAAATGCAGATAGAATTACAGCAGCATCGTTTACAAACCAGGAAAACAAAATTCTTGATAGCTGATGCTATTTTTCTTCCAAGCCTTTCCACCCCCTACATCCCTTCTCTACCTGTGGTTACAATGACTAGCACAATCTCCAGCAATTAAAAAAAATAAAAAGGCAAGCAAATGTTTTGCTTATTTTTCCTCTTTCAGAACCCACAGGATCGAAAGCTTGTTTTCTCTTCCTAGCTGACAACAGATATTTCAAGAGAATCTGGGTAGTAGGTACAGTACAATGTTACCAATTCACAGCTATGAGGATGGTGGTGGCTGATAAGAGCTACTGGGTGGAGAAAGCATAGATCAAAAATAACCAAGTTTCAATCACTGCCTGTAGTAAGATCCAATAGCATCTTTTCACTTCCTTGCTTGCATAAATTATAAACCTGAACCGAACAAAACAGGGAGCATGCAGCGGAACTGCACTGCTTCCCTGATTCTGTCTTTCTGAAAACGTTCCACAGAGCAAAAATACCTTAATGCCACGTTCAGAAAAGAATAGTGAAGAAACAGCAAACGGTTCTTTCTTATTTTTTTCCCCCTTCTTTGTTGCATGAAACAACTATAGAGGGAAGAAATCAAGAAAACAGTAATTTTGTATGCGTATCAGTGGATGTCTAGTGGGGTTATTTCAATATGCTTTGCCCCTTTTTTTAAAATCATTAAGATAAAGGATATTAAGATTAAAAACAAAGTTAATACTCTTGTTCTTACTCCATGATTAATGTGTCATGATCATAACACCTATTTCCAAAATTCTGCCTACTGTAAGCATAATATGAAAGCAATAAATGTATATATTTGTGATCAAACATCATTTCCCAGAAATAGAAGAACTGATAAAAATAATGAAGAATTCTTATTATGCACTAATGAATTTGCAGTAAGAATTATGTCATTTCCAATGCAAATCACAAGAGCATTAGTGCTACAAGGGGGCATTTTCTCTGCTCTCTTCACAGTAAAAAAAAAAAATCATACAGTAATTACCTGAAAGATTAGATGTAATTCAAGTCACCCGACAGAACTGACCAGTCACATCTTTATAGTCAACTAAAAAGAAAAAAAAAAAAAAAAAAAACCCACAAAAAACCAAACACCCAAAAACCAAACCAACCCAAAAAACCCAACACACCTCCTCCAGCTCACATCAATGAGATTACTCAGGAAATTGGTTAAGCTTTTAGTACAAGCTTGCCTTCTGAAATGTAATGCCAAGTTATGAGAACTGTTTGTGGTATACCTCTACATAAAATGCTCTAACAGTCATAATTGTAACACCAGGGCAAGCATTTCCAAAGAGAAGAAAATTCTCCATCTGATGAACAAAGGCAGAGAAGTTCCTTACAACACTGCCTCAACCCACCACGTGATTCTACAAACCCACCGACTCATGATGTGCATTTTAGTAGGGATTACCAAATTCCCCTATATACTTCTTTTTTTTGGTGCAATATACTCTTCTGCTTAACAAATTCTTACTGACAGCTATCCTGTGTGACAAATTTTTCCTGACAGCTTACATTACTAACAGAAATAATATGTACATTAATTTAAAGCTGTGGTAATAAGATCAATGCACCATTTACTTCTAGTCACTAGTACAGCTCAATAACATATCGGATACAAATATTCTGAGTACATCTTTCAGGCACTTTATTAATATCCATAAAAAATACAATGGCTTATCAGTGTAAATCATATGAAACCTGGTCTGACTTGTTTGGTGTCTTCAAAGCTTTGTTCATAACATAGATAATGGAAGTAGAGAAATGCCAGAGACATAATAGATGCAATGATCTCTTTAAATGCACAAGCTTTTTATAACGTGAATTCTTTTCACGGGAAGACTGCAGCTCTACCCAAGCCCTACCTTTTCCAGACCCATAGAAAATACCTAGTCTGAAAGATGCCTGTGAATTTCTTACTGGAGAAATTTCTTAATCCCTGGCTATGGCTAAAGATGTTTGGAACACATTACAAGTTACATGCTTCGAATTCTGAATCCTTTTATAAAGAGCTAAAGTGAAGTATTCTTCATGTTTTTCTTCATATTGCCTTGAATGTTGATACTGTTGGGCATTTTTAAAAGATCTGAGAGCACACGAGTATTAATATAGCTTTCAAAAATTCTTTTAAAGTGTTTTTAGGAATTCATTTATATATCTATATTTAGCTCTCTCTACAGGCTCCAAACTGAGAGTCACATGGTAGAGTATTGTTTAAAATTCTGAAAGGGAACACTGCAATACATGGACAAGCAATGTACCAAGTGCCTATTTTTTTGCTGTTTTATCAGTCTGTCTAACACGAGACAGGTTTGCTGTGATTTAATGCAGTTTCTTTCAAGGCTGATTCCTACCCAGACAACGATCAACTGTGGCATCAGTGAAAGAGAGACTCCAGAAACCAGCACTTCAGGAAAGGCTCGTATGGGGAGCGGGGGGAAAAAAAATTAAAAAATCCTAAAAGCAAAGCTGTGATGATTTAATTTCAATGGAGACAGAAATCCAGAGAAGTATTTCAGGAAGAGGTTATGCAATCTCACTGGTGATATAAGACAGCAATCTGTGTCACCTACACTCCATATGGATGGTAATGATACTGAGCAAGATTCGCTGATGCCTAAGAAGATAAAGTTGCAGTTATTTGTAGAAGAAGCCGGTACTGTGGTAATGAGACACATCCTGATTTTTAAAAGTTACAAAGCAACCTGAAGCTAAAGGCAAGGCATAATTCTAGAGATGGTACAACATCAGGATAATACAGGGGAGTCCAGACTAAAAGAATGATCACTTCTATAGCTGAAAAAAGGATGGGTGGGAATAAAAACAAGGGATTGTTTCAGTCAAAGAGCATTTCAACACAGGGTCAAACACCTACAAGTAGAAATCAGAGAAAGCACTATTTGGACAGAAAAATAAGTATCCAGAGAAAGGAGACAATCTAGGAATCATCAGCACAGAGTTGGCAGCTGAAATTGCATCTGTGAGTGACTGGCTCCAGAGCCAGGAGGTAGAAGAGGGAAGCTCACCAGGGAATCTCAGGAAGTCCTAAAGAGAGGTCAGAGCTTCCATCATCCCTTTTTCCATGTTCTGGATATTGAACTGATGGGGATAAAATTTAAATAAGCAATCCTCCGAAAAAAAAACCAAAACCAACCAAACAAAAAAAAACCCACTAACAAAAAAGCTGTATATGCAAACAGCAGTTATCTCGATTACCCTTTTTAAACAAAACCAACAAAACCCCTGAAGGATTTGAAAAGTATATTATCCCAGCTTTACTACCATCCTGCAGATGGTAATAACATGAATAGCCAACAGAATGTTGGCTAAAATGAGCACAGACCCTAAAGGAATCGAGTGATATACTTAAGAAGGAAAATTCAAGAAACCTAAAACCTAAAACAATGGCAGGGACTTATTTTATTTTTAGTATCACTTAGGCTTTTACTGGAAAAAATAAAGACAAAAGGAATGTGCAGAACTCCATTTAAATACCCAAATATAGATTATGCAACTTCAACTCTCCAGGGAGGGAAACAAAAACACACCACTGAAAATACAGACATAAATTAATGTTTACTTTTTACACTTTTCAGAATTCTATGTGTAATGAATTTTACTGGCAAAACAAATTTAAGTCTCATTAACAAGCATACATAGTATTCTAAGCCAAAGCCCATGAGTACACTACTCAAAATGGATACTGTGGAAAAAGAAACAGTTAACCCTTCCTGCTAAAATACATTAGAAAGCTTATCTTAGCTTTTAGTTGAGAGACAGGACTGAAAGGATAGCCCTTGATCAAGTGTGATTTACATAGTCAATAAAAACTAGATCTTTTACTGCTGAAACTACCTTATAAGTAAACACCCCAGCATGATTATTCTATAATGATACATTCTAGTATAAATATTGAATATCAAAGATTACTACATTATTACTCATACTACACCTCAGACAACCTACCAATCTGTGCACATTGAACTGCCTAGTCTTCCGTACCCTGTTCATGAATCTCCTGCCCATCTTTCTGGCACGCCAGACTGACAAAAACATCCTGTGTTTAATGCAAGTTTCTGTTTCTTTAGGCTTTCTTTAGTCATCAGAATGAACCCAACAGCATTGAGAGCTCAGGGAAAACCTGAGGCAAAAAGAGTATAACCGATTATTAAGATGACTTGATGTTGATTACTGTATCTTAGGTTGTTCTAATGTTCCATCTGTTACAGTTTTTCTTTCTTGTTTCTGTTGGCAAGTATTTGTGGAGCAGATCCATTGAGAGAAAGAGCAGATTTGGTCAACTGCTTCTTACTATAAGACACAAACTGACACCTTTGCACATATTTGTATATTCTTCAATTACAGGAACTTTATAAGTAGTAACCTATCAAGAACTTGGGAAAGACATTTTAATTAAAGATTGTAGGGCACCTCCTCTCAAGGGTGACCACCAAAGTAATACGACAGTCTAAAAATTAGTATTTCTGAGGGGATGTTCAAGTCTCTTTATAACTTCCAGTATTCTAGGTATGTTTCTAATTCCAGAAGTACTGTCCTCCTGCTGAAGATATCAAAAAGCTTTAGAAAGGTCTCTATTTAGAAAAAGGTAACAGATGGCAACTCTCTCACAGTCAGAACTAATCTTGAAAATTCCATGTCAACCTATCTTTAATTTCAAAATGAAAACAGCATCTTCAGGGTGATCTCACCTTCCCGCTCAGGCAGGAGCAGGATTCAGGAAATCATACAAGCAAGAAAACATACTAGAGCAAATAGGAAGTTACAATTACTTGAACTGATGGCTAACCTGGAACGTGCATAGTTCAAATTCTAACAACAACCAGTTTTTTCTGAGAGCAGAAAAACTGTCCTAATGCACAGTCTATTTTAACAGAAGCTCCACAAGCTCTGAAAGACTTCTGAGCAAGCACTTGAGGGAGTGGGTGGGACTGGAAGGAAGACACACCAGAAGATAAAGAGAATGGAACCTATCAGGTTTATCAGTACAAGGTTCAGGTTCATAGGGAAAGGAAGTTGTCCTGCATTAAAAGCAGCATGTGTGTATATTCACATTTATATAAGCAGTTATTTCCCATACAGATTAATGTGAAAGAATTAAACAAAGGTGGTTACTTCAGTTGAAGAAAAAGGGCAGAAAAGACAAGCAGTGGATGATGCAATACCTTTATTGGTATAGCCAGAAAACAAAACACTATCAGTACCTAAAAGATTATTCTGAAGCCAGATATTGACAGTAGATCACTGTGTTTAGGGGCTATAAGACAACTGTCACTTGCTAATTTATATTTCTGAATAGAATTTTATATTTCTGAAATAACACTTCCCTAGTCATTTTCATAATTTTAGTGGCTCGGCCTTACTGACTGTAGTTTTATCGGTGTCTCCTGACTTAGTTCTTCCCCAAACTGAGGACTGAAACGGATTCATCTTTCATTGTACAGTAGCTGCCCTTTGCCTCTGACTACTTACTCCTCTTCTATGACCCACTTCTAGATTGATAAGATGCCTTCATCACAATAAGGAACAATGCAGTTTCTAGAGTGGTGAAATAATGCAGTTTCATTCCCATTTGCTTCTGCAGATATTTCTTGTAGTGCATTTGGCTTTTTGACTGTAACTTGAGTAGTGACATAATTATTCCATTAATCTGTTATAACCCTGAGCTCTCATTCCTTTGAGATGACGTGATGAGAATACATGTTCTTCTGAGATACTTCTGGTAACCTCAATCCATCAGGATTACCCATCTTCTTTCTTACCCTTTACTTTCCTTTTGCTGTTGGTTTGGTGATTTGGGGATTTTGTTGTTGTTGTTGGGTTTCGTTTTTTTACAATTACATACCAAGATTATTTTTTTTTGTTTGTTTCTTATTCTATGACAGCTTAGGTTTCTCTGCAAGCTTTTTTGAAGAACTCTATTGTGTGGACCTAAAAAACCCTAGAAACCTACATCAAGATGATGATCTTTACGTACATGCTCCAAGTGATTTGTGCAGCAGAACTTCACAATGCTTTCATTGCTTTCTCATCTGTAATTTCTCCACATAATCACTGATTCTGCTCTTCAAAATAGCTTCATGATGTTTTGTCAGTATAGAAATGAGAGTGAGTTCTCATTTCTCCTCTCCCTTCTGGACGCTATTTTAAGAACAAGTACCACCTTACCATATTTCATTCCTGTGATACCACAGTCATTTTAAGTAGACTGTTATACAGCACTGCAGCACTAATAGATAAGCAGTTTCATACTGAACTTAATTTAAAACCATTAAGCTTAAACACCATTAGGCCCTGGAAATAATTTTCCAAAGATGTCTAAATATGTGAAAAAAAAGCAGACATACACCGAATGGGCACAAGACATTTATTTTGTAGAGTAAAAATACAGTGCATGTAGTAAACCACACTGCTGTACTAGGATTACAAAGCCTGTCATGTAGATGGTTTGGGTACTGCTGATACATATTATTAGAAACCTTTTTGAAACAGTGTGTACACTACACTAAGTAGGGGTATCTGGCGAAAAAACAGGGGCCATGACTTCTAAGCAAGAGGAAAGGTAAGGCTGAAGAGCATACCTCTTACCCAACAAGGACATAATCATAGCACTAGCTCAAATGAAATGCCCAGCTAACCTACTGCCTGCCTCAGTAGCTAATTGTGTAAGCGTAGAGTAATCCTTTCCTCCCCACTACACCATCCCAAGCTCCAACAGTTCAGAAATTGATAGAGCCAAAGAAGGTAAACTGTTTACTGCTTTTATTCTAATAAAGGGCTACTTTCTCTGTAATGCAAACTGAGCTCAAATAAGTTTAATACACTGCTAGGTATACACAGATAAAGCAGAGGGGCCTGACATGAGGCAAAGCTACTGGTTCAAAGGTATTCAACACATTTTGAGATGAGCTTTGCACACAAGTACCAGATGCTTCACTTGGGCAAAAAGATTCTTGTGGTTAAAATTTGGGGAGAGAACTTTCATCTTTTTTCAATGGGGAACAGTACTTCACCTTAGTTTGAAATACTTCATTGTTCAAATGTAGAAAACCAGTAACTACTTTGCAATTAATGTCATAATATTATGAAGTCATAGTTTTATTCACTGTTTATATAACCACAAAAGACTCCACCACTGTGCTTGAAATGGGCAAGCAGCATTAATCCACATGCCTAAAACAATCCTTACAAAGATCTTTGGTGTAGGAAGTAGGGATTTTTACTGCATTATCTGAAGCTCAGTACTCTAGCAGAATATCACAGCACTCAGCTGGAATGACAGGTCTTTGCATGAGATCAAACAGGCAGCCGGTAATGAAAATGGCCAATCACTGCACTGCCCGATCTGCTCAGTATTGCCTTTTCCCAGCATTACTTGTACAGAGATGATTATTTCTGTGAGCACACAAGAACAGTAAAGTAGCCAACTGTGTTGCATGAAATACGTACAAGAGTCCATAATTACGTAACCAGAAGTTCAAGATTAACACACCTCCCCACCCCAAACCTATTTCTCACAATTCCTGGATTGTCTCACTACTTCACTGATGACTGCACAAAGCTGATGATGACTGCACATTCTGATGATGCCAAATATTCAACCAGTAGGAACACCTTCAGTTCTTTATGGCTGTGCTACATTAGTCAGTAATTAAAATTTTACTGCATAGCATGAATAAGCAATTTTAGATACCTTACTAGACTAATAAAGCTAGTAGTGTTCCAACTAAAACATTTATGTCCAGCTGTCAATGTGTGCTATGTGTGTAAGGAACAAACCATGTGCAAGCATTTTTCTCACACCCTTTGATGTTATGGTGAAAATCTCCAGAGAGAGATCAGCAAAAAATATTTGGTTAAAAAAAGAACTGAAGACACCTTCCTGAACCAGCAGGTCTAGCTTCCTGTTACTGCAGGCAGCCACAGCATAGTATCATTTATAAATTTAGCAAAGAGGTGGAAAATTCTCTAAAAACAACCTTCTGCAAATTGGGGAATGGGAATTGGGGATATAATGGAACTGCAGTGAGTACTGTAATATTAAGAATATATTACAGCCCAGGATAGAGATGAGTATTTATCACACTGCTCATGGTGTATCTTTCCAGTACAAGATATATTTAGTAGTTTACAAATAATTGCATGTTTTCTTTAGAGCTTCTGTACTACTGGTGAAATAACAGCCCCAAATACCAACGTAATACACAAACATAATAATAACATAAATAACAACCCAATCGGGGTTTACACTTAAATACTGAATTCCCACATTACATTATGAATATAGAGCTATAATTATTTTCCCTTTCATGCACAGGTTTTTTTTAAATAAACACTGAGATTTAAGATAGATTTTTTAATTATTATTACTCTTACATCATGATGCCCTGTTTTAAAGCCTTGTAATAATCTATAACTCAAAGGTTTTTTGCCTTGATAGAAAAGTCCAACTTCCACCCTACATTTTAAAAACTTGTTTGGCAGTGTACCATCACTATGTCAGATTTCACTTGCTTGGAGCTATTTAATAAAAACAAATGTTAAAGTGAAAAACGCCAATCTGAAGGTCTGACAGAAAGCTAAATTCAGTTTTATAATTGAAGTAAATGCTGTTGTAGTATCACCATCTAGTGGTCAATCTTGGCCGCAATGCACAGCTTCAATTATATCAAAAATTCACAGAATCACAGAGAATTCAACTTGACCCCGTGTTTTTTCATAACTCCAAGAACCTTGCATTGTAATCACAAGTTTATATACGAAATTTGGAAACCTCACACCGAAGAAATAGTCTTTCCAAAAAACCAAAAAAAAATATTTGTAAAAGATTTGAAGGTTTGACCCATTTTCATTGTTACAGAAATATAGATCCACTTCACACAGTATTAAGTAGGGAACAGAAGACACAATCTCCTCAGTCAAGTCTACTTCTTTGGTGCTCAAGATGTATGAACTGACAAAGCTCCACCCTAACAAAATAAAAGCTGTAAGCCCTGCCTCATATTTAACCTGCAAGCATGCAGTACCTTAACCTGAATCTGAGGGAGCCCACCCCTCTGTCAAGAAGATAAACCAACTTGAGTTACTACAGTACTTAGAGTGGGATATTTGATAAATACTAGTCACATACTCATCCTCTAAATATTTGGGATACACATTTGTCTTTCTGGTCACTGAAAGCTGCTCTTTGAAAACGATCCCCCTGTCCAAGCAAGTCCTAAAAGCTGCTTTAAACCCTAGAAAATTTGAAAATCTCTCAAGAACAAAATGCAAATTACTTAAAACAAGGCATTTCTCTTCTTCACCGCATTCTATTCACTTTCTGTATTATTGCTCTGGACTGCAGAGGGCTTGCTATAAAGGAAGGTATTCCTCAAAATCTGATTCTACTGCCATCTGCAGCATTTCTTAAAAAGCAGCATACAATCATAAAACCACAGTCTACAATTTGTTCTCCAAATTCAAATTTCAAATGTATTTAACATCTATATTTTTTAAAAAAATCTTCTCATTATTTCATGGGTGCAATAAATGTAACATCCTCTATCCCATTTGGTTTCCTTGAGCAAATATACTATTGAACAAAGCTAATCAAGATCTTGTATATTAGCAAAGACCTGATTCCTACACAGCACATCAAGCCAACCTTCCAAATAAATTACACAAATGAATTACAGAGCTGTTGTTACCAAACTCATCTTCAGCACGAGCTATGCCAAAACTATGAGAATCTTGCGGATCATCAAGCCAAAAGAGGAGGACCAGCCACGCTAATATTACAATAGCAACCTGTTTTTTTCTGACATACTCAAGTTCAGGTTTTAACAGCCTTTATTCCAACAACTTTAGCAAACCATCTGCTAACCAAAAAGAAATTTTGTGAGTGAAAGGGCATTTTATTCTAAAAGGTCCCATGAAGATTCCCAGGGCTGTGAAACTATGGATGCACCCCTCACTCCAAATACCTTATGACCTCAGACTCTAAGTGATTTATGCAAAGAAGTTAACTTCAGGAGAGAAGCAAGCCAGCAGCCAACTTCGTATCAGAATTCAAAGTTCCACAAAAAGCTGGTAAACAACTGGAACCTGGAACACCCACCCCAGCTGTCAGATGGACGAAGCTCAGAGAAATTTCAGTTCTAGCACAGATTGCTTTGAAATTAACTAAAAAAAGAAAAAGAGGAGTCACCTGAAAATAATCAATGTATGGTATAAATAGTAGTATCAGTAGCACGGTGGTAATTCTCATACACACATTCTTTGCTATCCAGTGGTATTTCCCAGTACTTACGAATTTGAGAAAGATAATAGTAATCCTCCTCAGAGACCTTAGATACACAGTATTTTGAAAAGACCTCACCATATTTTGTAATGATATTTACACACTGCTTAACATTATTTCCACAACAGTTTAAATGAGAGGTGGTTTCTTTCCTCTAGAATGGTGCAGCAGAGTTGTACATTCAACATACCCCAAGAAAACAAAAAAAAATTCAGCTTAGATCCCATCTGAGCAGAGTAAGGCGGAGTACAGATATCCATGCTGGTTTCTGTAAAACTGTTCTGGGTTTTACATCAGTGTCTTTACAGAAAGTTACAACAGTTAGATAAAGCTCAACTAAAACAGGTAATTCAGGGTTCCATGTAACGCTCTAAACACAAGCCTCACTTGGTTTTTTTCTCTCTAAGGTACAGATCACTCACACCGCAGACAGGTAAGAAATTAAGTCATCTTCCATGAAATATTAATATTGCCAATATCAAATCCTTACTTCTGTACTTCTGTAGTTGGCTATTTGCAAAAATAATCTGAAATAAAGTCAAACACAGGAACTATTCTGAGTAGTATGGTTTCCCTGAGATCCAGGCAGCCCAAAAGAAATCAAGGTAATTGCAGCCCTTTAAAAAAGTACAAAAAAAAAAATTCGTACTTTTAATCAAGTACAATGAAGTAATACCTCGTCAGTTCCAAGAAACAGGTTTTCAGTCTCACAAGCCCATTCTAGAGTTTTATGTTTTATTTCTCTGAGTTTCTAGATTGTGAAGTGTGTTATATGTGATCGGTTACTACAGACAGTTTTACAGTCTGCCTCTTTGCCCTTTTGATCCCTTTATGCTTTCTGAAATGCAAGACTAACTGTGCTATGAAGCAGGAAGAGCTTGTGAATAAACAGAGATGACCTTAAGCCCCCAGAGGCAGAGGGGTATTTTTATTTCTAATGGCTGCACACAAAAATGTGTTGTATTACTTTCTGAATATCAATAAATTGAGGGAACTATACACACAAAAGTGTGTTATTGTGTGTCTACTTTTATAGGCAACAGAAGATTGAGGTCCTAGCTGTTCTCAAAATCAAAGGTTTGTCATATTCTCATTCCTAGAAGGCTCTTCAGAGGTTAACAGAGCTCACTTCAACAGGATTTTTCATTAGGGCTTAAAGAATTCAGCTATTTTAGCTCCTAAAGACTATGGAAACACACAGAGTTCATTATGCAGTTAAAACTAAAAATAAATAACTGTTCAATACCAACATATACATTTGAAAAATTCAGGGTTCCATGTAACGCTCTAAACACAAGCCTCACTTGGTTTTTTTCTCTCTAAGGTACAGATCACTCACACCGCAGACAGGTAAGAAATTAAGTCATCTTCCATGAAATATTAATATTGCCAATATTGCAATTAATATTGCCAATATTCTCCACTTTTTCTTGAAAACAAGCCATAAAGACTCAGAAGTGTTACAGAAAACAGCATTTAGTCTGGCACACTAAAAAGGTGGATCACAACTGCTAAACAAACTCGCCTGCTACAGTTGGTTCCTTTATAGAATCCGTACAAGTGAATTACAGAGTTGATACATTTAACAAGATTTCTCTTCATAATAAAAAAATAAATAAATCTAGAATGTAACTAGGTTCAAAACAACATTTTTCTTAAATTATAGTGGCACTTGTTACAGTACACTGCCAATTTCAGTCACAAAGGATTCTACCACACCCCAACAATTCATATGAATAAAAATACCAAGCTATAACCCTAATACAGTGTAAGCCCATCTCATCATTCTAAAGCCCAAATGCTCACTGGTATCAAACCATTTCTCCACTTTTTCTTGAAAACAAGCCATAAAGACTCAGAAGTGTTACAGAAAACAGCATTTAGTCTGGCACGCTAAAATATTACACTATTCAGAAAATGATTAAGCTCCATCTCACTACTAAGCCAGTAAATAAAATTGCCTGCTACAACCCTCTCCAAAACCTCACACACAGTTTGTTCTTTTTAAATCCGTCTTGAAGTTACTGGAGTTGTCTTGAGCATAATGGTGCTGTATGCTGAAAACCTCCAGAGTTATGCATTATCCTTGGTTTATTATGTGTTCCTCTCAGGTCCTCAATTAAAATGTTTACAAGAAGAAAACTCAGAATTGATTCTACAGGATCCTGACAGAAAACCCAAAATGTAACTGGCATCAGTAACAATAGTGCCTCCCAAAACTACACCCAAGACCGTAAGTTACCTCCATTGTCATCTGGGCACTTTACTATCAGTCATGTTTAGTCCGGACGTGTGGAACTAAGTCAACGCTTTAATGTCTACACAGTGAACTCCACAAAAGAGCAGTTCCATAAGAGAAGCAGGTTTATATCTCATGCATGTTTTTCACTACAAAATTATATTCCTGGAGAGTGTATCAAAAGAGTCCACTCTTAAACTTTAAAAATGCCTACCTTTACTGGTGAAATATGAGAATGGGAAACAAATCCATGGACATTCTCAATCTGTGACAGATTCTTCTCTGATACATGAACCAGCTCTGGACCCGTCACCTCATTGGTAATGTGTGGAGAGCTGTGCTCCTGTGGAGGTGTATCTTCATCCTGGTAGCGGTATTTCTGAAGAGAAAAAGGATAAAAAAAGATCAGTCCACCACAGAAATGTGAAAAGATTATCCAGAAAACCAATGTCAGAAATAGTTATTTTTTATTGCCTAGAAGCTGTAATTAGTATTTTCAGTTTAAAGACTGATCCTGTCAAAAATATTCGAGGCTTTTTAGTCTCACCTACTGACCTATAAAGCTACCTGTCTTTTGCCTATTTGCATCCAGTAACATGTCCCCAGAGCTTTTTCCAAAGAACTTTTCCCTTTACTAGTTTTTTCTTACAAGCTCTTTAACACTATTCACTAATAGCAGAAACTCTCACTACCAACTGGATTTGTCACCTTCTCCTGCCTTTAAAAACTATCAGCCTCAGAAGCTCTTTTCATATTTGCAATTTAGCACATCTGCCAAAAGCACTTTCTGCCAGCTAAAGAGTTTCAGCTTTTATACTGAGGTATCAATATAGCAATTCATTACAGCTAACTTCGTGATGAAACATAAAATGTGGGTTTGCCACTAGACGGATTAAGCTTCCCCAAGTAAGTCTTCAAACAGAACCACAAAGCATTATGCAATCTTAGTCTAAGTAATTTGCATTCAATTTCAAAATGCAAACAAACCAGAACCTATTACTGAACTACCAGGGATGGGTTCTAGTCAGACTGTGCTATATCCATACTTGCAGATCACTACTAAAAGGGTATTAATGAAATCAGGAGGATACATAATAGTCACCTGTTCTCTGGACTGCAGAGTTAACTGCTCATCCTGCACCTCCCAATTCCAGAGCTGACATAAGCTCAAATTCCAAACATACTTAGAAACAAAGAGACCTTTGTGGTCTCTGCCAATTCTGAAGCACTTTAGGTAGTCCATGCATTTTATCACTAGTTAAAAACAAAGCCGAAAGCTGAAGTCACATAAATTTTTTCCATCAGGGTTTACTGTGTCCGTAAAATGCATCCCAACATTTTATAACCACATTGACTTTCACACACTACTACTACACTCTGGAGTATATACATGGTTGTTACTAGTTTACAAGGAAAGCACGTCACATCATTAAAGGCATGCAAAAACCTTTTAAAGATGCAGTAGTTTCCAACTTGAAAAAAGCTATTCTATTATTAAAGTATATTTAGAAGACACTTCCTTGTTGCTTTACACAGTTCTAAGATCTACTACAGTTTAAGTCAGAAATAGTCATCATCTTTGTAATCCACTTCTACATCATAATCTATTGGATCACTGCAAGTAACCCATTTGTCTATAAACATGTGAACACTACACCAAGGCAGTACCTGATGAACAGTGTATAATAACTAACCCTTAACAGTTATGTGCAAGTAAGATTTCAGGCTACCACAAAGATCCATGCCCTTCACAGAAAAGTTCTGCAATATTATGGTGTTATAAAGTCTACAGGATAAACTACAAAGAAACTGTCTGAAATGATCCATCATTTATCCCACTCATTTCTTGCTCAACCACCTCTGTGCGCTTGTCTTACAGTAAGACTTAATTTTCCATCTACCTAGCAAAAAACAATCTCTAAGCATGGTCAAACAGGACAGCTAAACTCCTAACAGGAGTATCTTACTCTTCCTGGTCTCCCAAACCCTGGGGAAAGCACCATACCCATTCCCTTTCTTTGGTTCCAGCACTCAAATCAGTAGAAAAGTGACCACTTTCTTCTCCTCCTTTGATGGGTAAGACTCCTGCCATCCATCCATTTCTGAGACTGACTTGTTTTTAACTTGTCAAAACAAAATCCCAAAAGGAGTTGACATAAACTCTCTAGAACAGCCATGTTAAACATCAGAAACAGGGAAGAATTATCATTTAAGGAATAGTGTTGGCCAAAAATACAAGTGAACATTATCAGAGTATAAGTAAGATCACATTGGAAATTAGACAAAAATATTAGAGCTTCAAGAAGCACAGAAAATGCCTTGAAACTCCAGAGAAAGTAGGAATTCTGCTAGCCTAAAGGAGCCTGCCCCACTGGTGAAGGAAGAAGTTTGCTGGATTTCTGATCCTAGATGTTCCTGCCAGATCTCAAGCTTTGATTTGACTATGAAATACAAGAAAATGGGACGTGAAAGTGGATTAAGTTCCCAGATCATCTCAGACAAGACCATATGGAAAGCAACATGCGGACCATTCCAGTTTTATTAAGGAAAAAAAAAAGAAAAAAATTAAAGTCACAGGTCAATCAAAATTAACTTCCTTTACAGAACAGCACAGAATCACTTTGTCCAGGTATTTGGACATGCCTGAGTGTAAAGAGACTCTAGATTTCACTAAGATTTCAATAAGAAACCTAAGTTTACATTGTAAAATATATCAGTGCCTATAACAACACAGTGTGTATGAAGTTTTAACAGAACAGTACAACATTTAGATCAAAAATGAAAAAGTGTTGTGGTAAAGGATTCTCTCCCACCCTAGACACTGACAAGGGCTATAAGTGTTTCAAGAAAACATCTTAAACGTGAACTGCTAATTGGATTTTGATGCAATACTCAAGATTGATTTTACTATTATTTGCAAAATATTTCCCTACTTGAAACTACTAAAACCAAAATTTATATTTAAAATACACTGAAATACTTACAGGATAATGTTTCAAAGTGCAAATAGAAGACATGGACACAAAGTGCATAAAAACATAAATATCCACAATATCCTAGTTTAGAAGGGCCAGACAAGCAGTGGATCAAAGGGAAGATATTTTCTTTCCAGGTGTGGCAAAGCAGCTCTGAACTTGCAGACACACTGCTGCAGCTGCTCACCTCAGAAGTTTCCCAGCACTCAATCAGGTGGTAGCCAAGCAACTTAACTAATTTTCACAAAGCTTTATGGGCTGTTGTATAATTTATAATCATATTTTAAAGTCCTAAGTAATCAAGTGCTAAACATTTAACACATACTTCTGACAGAGATATTGCCCTAAAGGATTCAGTTGCAGGTATACAGGTGTGTCAAAAGTAATTTAAACCATTTCTCTTCTGATGCAAAATACTTAAAAAGATTTCTTAACAATATATTTTCAATGAGTTTTGAACTGTCACCAAGCACTACGGACTGAATTAGCTACTGGTGAAAACTACTGAAAAATCCATTTACTTTAATAAACTAGCGCTAGTTTACATGAGACGAGAAGACGGTCCAAACTCAGAACAGTGATAGCACTCGCTGCGTTAACTGATCAGGCCCACAGCCTCCCTGCTTCAATTCACAGGCCTAGAAGACTTAAGACAAAAATAAGGATGAACAAAATAGCTGCAAAGTGCAGGATAAACAAGGATTTTATAGACTTTCTAGATTATATAGATTTTATAGCACTATTTTTCAGAACACAGATTACTTGTTCACTGAAAAAGCACAGAAAAACTTCAGAAATCATGCAAAAAAAGGTTCACTTTATTCTGCACCATTTCTTATCTATATTTTAAAAGGAAGGTATTTCAAACTTTCATACATAATCTGCCCCCTATAGATAACTAAATTGTGGCTGAGTTACTGGAGGGTGGCGGATGTTGGTTTGCTTGGTTGGGTTTTAAGATCATCTAATGAGAAATATTACTGAAACAGAAGTGAAAGGAAATTACTTACAGAACACTTAAACAATCCTATGCCTCGCACAGGTGACCCATATCCACAACAGCATGCAACGCTGTTATTCCGGAGATTCAAGCCATATAGAAGGCCATGTTCAAGGACACAAAATTAATTACAGAAAAATATCTTAACTACCAGATAATTTAAAGACAACACATGCAAGGCAGCAGTAACTACAGTTCTCTTTAAAATGCAATGTGTATCACAATCTAATTCATATTAGATACACACATCAATCCACTGTGCTAAGTGAAAACAAATTTGAAAGCACACTAATGTATCATCTCTATAGACAAATAATAATAATTTAAAAAAAATCAGTGCTAAACGAGCTTTAATATAAGAGCAAAAGGATGCTTACAAATTAAAAACAAGTTGACCTTCCAATTCTAACCCTCCCTACCTACACAATGATACAACTCATTGCATACTTCGAACTACAAAAACTACAAACAAAACCAAGGAAAACATGCAGCTTGATTTATATAAAAAATATTTATATAAAAAACATTGATTTATATAGTCTGTCCCTAGGGAAGTTTTGATTTTCACTGTAGAAGTCTAACCCACGTTTTGAAAGAGATTAAGTGAGGACTTCGACAAGTAAATATGATCATTGGAATTTGATAAATATATAGAAGCTAATAGGGTCAGACCCTCTTTGATGCAGTATGAATAGGCAGCATGAAAAACAAAGTGGCTTTAGACTATTTGCACCTGGCTCCCCAGGTTTACATACTTGTCCTTGTTCAGTCACTGCTCCACTTCAGAAGTGAAAATAAATCTTAAAGGACCCTTCAAAAGATCATTCCAGCAACTGAAGTTGTTGGGAAACAGTTTGACCTTCAGCATAAAAGTACCTGGATGCAGCATGTCACAGCAGATAAACAAACAAACAAAATCTAAATACCCACAGCTCTCCCCATACCTCCCCAAACACTGACCTTCACTACTGCTTCACTACTCCAGAACTGACCTTCACTCAAAAGCTTCGTGAACACTGGGAAAATTACGAAAGCCAAAGGAAGTCTCTTTGCAGGTAAAGAATGATTCACACTCAAAAACTGGAAGTCTGTGGCTAACAAAAGAAACTTCAGCAATGTAAGAAAAGAGGATATGTATTTCTGGGTTTTCAGAACTACTTCACTGATCATGGAAAAGGACATACAGTATAATTTTCAATTTAGGCCTCAATGTTATGATAAACTGAATTACTTGAAATATTTTAACAATTTTTTATCCCCCCCTCCCCTCCCCTTGGATTTATTTTTTTTAAACACAAGTTTGGTACTTTGAGTAGCTAACTGCTTCATTCTCAAATAAAAGCGCAAAGTTTTCTTTTAACAATCAGAGCTAAGTCAAAAACACAAGGCATTTCACCCCACTTCAGACAGCTTCAGTTTGACATTCTATCTAGAATAAAACTGCTCATAATGTGTTTATTTAGGTCGTAGTGTTCCATCCTATGTCAAAATGCACAGCGAGTGTTAAATGTGTTTATGTAATGCTTCATCTCACAGATATCCAGAAACAACACAACAGTTCAAGATATGTATATACATTTACAAAACGCCAGAAATATTTAGTGAAGAAGTTCACCTGTTCCAGAAGAGAGTACAAAGAAGGAACAGTCAGATTTTGTATGTTCTTTTCATATGTGGTCAAAAAACAGTAAAGGAAAACACTGTTCTTCACAGGATTCCTTGTGTGAGATGAATTGTTTCTTTAAAGGACTGAATAGCTAATCCTGTATTACTGTTTCACACTGTCATTTAAATACTGACTCAGTATTCAAAGGCCATCTTCTCAGAGAATAAGAGTATTTAATTTTTAGTGCAACACAGCCCTGCAACTTTTCTTCAAAAATCGTGAAGTGCCCAGTGCAAAAATCTCTCTGCACTACCGGCAGTCAGAACTATTTAAACATAAATCCTTCAGTTCACTGGGGATTCAGACAGCAGAGAATGCCTACTCTGTACTAACAGCAATACATGTTTATTTGAAGAAAATTAAAGCCTGTGCATAAATAGATTAGGGTATCTTAAAACACATTACTGCTAGATTAACTGTGCTCAAGAACCATGGAATGGTTTGGGTTGGAAGAGACCTTACAGATCATCCAGTTCTAACCCCCCTGCCATGGGCAGAGACACCTTCCACTAAGACCAGGTTGCTCAAAGCCCTGCCCAGCCTGGCCTTGAACACTGCCAGGGATGGGGCAGCCACAGCTTCTCTGGGCACCCTGTGCCAGGGCGTCACCACCCTCACAGGGAAGAATTTTTTCCGAATGTCTAACCTCAATCTCCCCTCTGCCAGTTTGAAGCCATCCCCCCCCTCCTTGTCCTATCCCTACATGCCCCTGTAAAAAGTCCCTCTCCAGTCTTGCCGGTCCCTTTAGGCACCGGAAAGCTGCTATGTTGGTCTTCAAGATACACTATTACCAGCATTCAGCCAAAGGACACTACTAAAGACATTAATTAAGAATTCTGCCGACCGCGTTTTGTACGAGGTGCTTAACCCCCCCTTCCCCCGCCCCGACACCGGCCGCGCGCCCTCCGGCGGGCGGCCCCGCGCAGCTCCGCGCGCTTCCCGCGCAGGCTGCCCGCTCCGCGGGGCCGGGCGCGCCCGGTCAGGGCAAGGTAAGGAGTCACTAATGCGTTCGGACAGACAGAGCCACTGACGCGCGAGTACAGCAGGAAAACGGCGCCATCGCTGAGATACGACACAAAACGCCCAAAGTGGACTCCGGATTATTTGCTGGATATTTTTAGTTTGGTCTTAAAGCGAACAGCATCGCCCCTCTGCAGTTCAACTGGCAAAATTAAAACCACAGCACTTTCATTCTCTGCCTTTCTTCCCAAGTTCATTATTTAAACATGAGAATATCTTATAAATAAAAAAGGGATGTGCAGTTCTACAAAAAGGAAAGAAATTTAATTTTATAGCAGTTAGTTTCCAAATTGCATCAATAAATATATACATATCTGCAACTGAAAAATGCTTTGAACACATGAAAGATAAGTAGATTCAGACAAGGTACACTCTTCCCTCTGGGAAATAAAGCATTCAACTTTCAGTTTCATAATAAATCATTCACACCATCAAAAGATCCATAAAAATTTAGGCTCCTCCCTCCCCACTTCGGTGACATTTATTCGACATCAACATTTTGTGATATAGACACATCTATCTAGAAAAGCACCACACATATGCATGGATGTACACATGTACACACACACAACTGTTCCCAACTCATAAAATAAAATCTAGTTCAATTATTTTTTGTTAAAAACAACAAACAACGACTTGGAAACACTGAATATGCAAAGTAAGTTTTAGAGAGAAACATTTCTGACTGTCTCACAAGTAACTTCACACACGTACCCCTTTAATTCTAGAGGGGCTTTCCAGTACTTGGCCTTCTCATCACATCCTTCACATTGCGTGTTAATTTTACTGGTGGAAAAAAAAAAAAAAAAATGCATTTTTGCCATAACACTGAATATATTCTGTTTACTATTCTGAGGATTACCAAATTATGTATGTTTTATTACTCTGAACCCTAAACAGTTGATGTAGTCCTAAAACGACTAAATGCCCAAGGGCACTGTTAAACCCAAACCTGCCACTAACAATTGCTTCCATCAATATGATGTCAGGAGGCATTTCCAGCCCTGCATCTCAGTGCAAGTCTCCTGTGTATTTAATTCTCTTCAGCTGAAGAACATGAAAACCAAGTGCAATAAAACTGATTACATGATGATTAATGCTGATTAATGGAGAATGACGACATTTTACATGCGGCATTCAGTAAATTCAGAATGTTGTTCAAAGGGATCTTTAAGCAGTAGGCGTGATAATTCACTACTTCTGTCACAACCACCAAGAGCTCTGATAATCAAGTAAGGCATGGCACAAAACAGACACTATTTAACCAGAAATTTAAGGCACAGTTACATTAGACATAATGGCAATCATTCATTAAATGCAGCTTATATACTTCCAGGAAAGTCCTTTCACAGACCCACCTTACATCCAAACATTAAAGATATTGTGTTGTTGGTACACGCTACTTTACAGTGGCACAGCATCGGAGAAAAACAATCCAAGTTTTTTATGCTAGGAGACATTTTTTCAGACCCTGTGCACTTCAATCGATCCGTGACTGAGATTCCAGAAAAATGTCTCTGTAAGCGCTGCTTGCTGCCTGTCTTTGACATTTAATCTAGGTCCATAGTGTTCAAAAATAAGCCTTTACAGAAATAGGTTGAATCCTCCAGGAAAAATGTTGCTTCACATTAGAAACCAGATCTTAAAAAAAAGGCAAAGGAAAAAATCCCGTCTCCATGTTTAAAATCCCCGAGTCAGCTTTGTATTTAGTTACATTAGCGCCAGCTTGAAGGGACAACTGTCTCACGGCCCAAAGTAACACCGGGATCCGCTCAGCCAGCACCCCACGTTAGATCCAAGGCAGCTCCACCTGCTGCAGTGCGAGGGCTGCTGGCTCCTCCATGAAAACAGAAGCGACTCCAGCAGAGCCACTATGCTCAGTGTGCGCTGGCTGCTGAGGGGAGGGGCGAGATGTTGCAGCAAGGGACTCATTGCACTGCCCGACAGAGAGAAACCCAACGCTTCCTGCAAGGTGCTTTCGCACTGCACCAATGAGCATGTGAAACCCCGCTTTAAAAATCAGCTGTGCGTAATGATAAACCCAGGGAAGCTGTAAGCATAACAGCAGGGAATTTGCTGATCTGCAGTTTACACTAGCTTTTTCAAGGAAGAGTCAGCAGATCACAAAATGAATGGCTATGGGATATTCAACCCTCATTTCAAACACTAAAAATTCAAGGTTATTTGACACATGTCAAAAAAATGTTCTTTAACTGCCCAGTAAAACTCCTAATGGTCTACACCAAAAGCAATAAAGAAACAGCTACAGAAATACATGAATATTCTTCAACTTCACCACACAGTGAAATCAGAAGCTGCTATTTTTTCCCCCAGTTATCTCTAGGAAATTATGAATAATCTGGACTAGGCATCGATTTGGTTATGAGGAGTTCTTGGTAAAGCACCTCAAGCACAGTGTCCATGTGAGCACTTCATAGATTGAAGACAAAAAGCTTTCTTCCTTAGAACTGAAGCAAATATGGTCATGATCTCCTTAAGATTTCTTGTCCTTTGTTGTGTGTAGCAAGTTTAAGACACAAAATTCTTTTCTAAATGTTTTGTTTGGGTTCGTTGCTTTGGGGGGTTTTGGGTTTGTTTTTTTCTTTTTAATCAAGCCTTATAAGGATTCAAACTTTATTTCCATTTTTAAAAATACAGGGGTCCCTGCAGGATTTATGTATTTTAACAAATCGCATTACAGAATTTGATCAAAGCCACGTCCTCTGTGATTTCTTTGCTCTTGTACCATGACCTAATAAACCTCTGCAAAAAGCTTCCATGCAGTCCTGGGGTAAAGGTTAGACTTGATGATCTTAAAGGTCTTTTCCAACCTAGCTGAATCTATGATTCTATGATAGCAGCCACCATTTCTATTTTTAATTGTACTGAACCTTATTGTTTAAAAAAAAAAAAAAAAAAAAAAAAAAAACCAAACCACACACGTTAGACTTCCAGAGAATCCTTGTTAGGTCCCCCTTTCTTTAGGACATGGCTGTTCACCTAAGTTTACATCTGTAGCAGCCTTCTGTCATCTCCCTTTTACTTGATTTGGTTTACCTGATAAGCACCCCTTGAGGTAGAAAGTTTAATGTAGTGTGAAATTGGCATCCGCACTTACAGCTCAGAAATGAGTAACTTCATGAATTATACTGAGACAGTCATCTTTATATAAATGTGCAGACTGATGAAACCAAAACTAAGGCAAGATGTCTGGAGAAAAATGTGTAACTCAGCCCACAGTAAACCTCAAAATAAACTTCATTTGCATGAGGACCTCTTTCTTGGTAGAATATCTGAGGACAGCATTTCCATACTAATAAGCAGAGTTTTCTTTCCACTGCGTGCCGTGACCTACGGTTTGTCACCAAATAGCCTTAGACATCATTTCCCACAGCAGGTCATCTTCTGCATGCAAGTACAGCAATAGGGGCAGGACCAAAGAGAAAAAAAAATACATCTCCAACACTCTGCTTCAACACCATGGAAAACAAAACAAAGACTATAAAAAAAACCCCCCACCAACAACAAAGAATACTCCTTCTTTGTTTAGGTAAGTGGAGTTTTTCTTGCAAGAACACTGAAATCCAAGGGTAGCCCTCAGTAGAACAGAATGATGAACCTAAAACTTCTTTATTTTCCTAGAGCTGACTGGGGGTCACAGTGCACAGTCTCTTGTCTGAAGAAATAGGGCAGAGCACAACTCAACACCACGTAGGAAAAAGGAAAAAAAATGCACAAGGGGAAAGAAAAGAGTCACAGGGTACTGCCTCTTCCCAAACACAAGAATGTTCCCATCCCACAAAACCACCTTTTCTATGCACCACAGATCAACAATCCATCTTACTTCCGTATCTCTAATCACATTGTAATACTATGATTTCTCACTAAAATAATGCACAGTCAAATGTACGGCAATTTCATAACTACGAATAAAGTCAAAGAGCCGAAAGCAGTTTTTGAATGTTACAGAAATAGCTTTTTGGTATGCAGAAAATATAAGCTCTAATGTGCCATGGGCATAAAAGAATCAATAAGAGGAAGATATAGTCTACACATCCACAAAGGATTCCATCAGTAAGATACAATGAAGAAGAGAAAGCTTAAGTAACTTCAGGCAATTAGATGTACATTGTTGATGAAGACTAGATAAAGCATCCGAATCTTTCAGCCATATATTTGCAGCTATAAACAAATAAATTAGTTACACTGTATAACTGTCTTGATCTTTATACAAAGACAGAACTTTTTACATATCTTGCTGCCCACAAGATTAAAAATATAAATGTTTAAGATTGTAAAATTAAAATATATTCTTACATATTTTGCTGACTAAATTCAGAGATTCAATTGATACCAAGGTTTCATTTGTTCGAAACAATTATACTCAAAGCCTCTTCAAATACACAGTTGTGAACATAAAACTTTCTGGAATATGAAAATATAGTATGTTACGTATAAAGAAACAAAAGCAACAGATTATTTAGAAATCTCCTTTTGAGCTCTGAAGAGACATCTCCACTTATTTAACTATTGCTCTGATTCAAATTGAAGGTTGGATTAACATTTCAAAACACAAAAACCAATTTATTACCACAAAAACTAAGCTGTTGATAAGAAGAATACGGCCTTAACTCCTTAACTATCTATCGATACTCCCTCCCAATTTATCAGTCTGTATCTTGTCTTACCACATACAAGCTTAGCTCCTACAGTCAGAGCCCATGGCTTCCATGCTGATTATACAAAGCAACAATTTTTAAACTGGGAGATTGCAAGATACACACAGAGCCAAGGCTTCATCCAGTGCTGCCATACAGTCAGGAACACATCAGCATTCACTGAACACAGAAAAACAAAAACCTAAATTTTCTTCTTGCACCTGACATTATACAAATGTTAACATGACAGTTTTAAACGGAACAATCTAAAGAAACCAAGTCAAAACTTTTAAAAATTCATGTTCACTCAAATGTGTTGCCAGTAAAAGTGACTGTTTTCATCCTTATGAAAACACTACAAGAAGTGAATTACCTTTATTTCAAGGTTGGCTTGAATGTTTAGTTGGTAAGAACCCATCTTTATGCATGGCTCCCATGTGCACAATAAAAATATCAACATTGTTAAGATCTTTAATTAATGAGCAAGTCTAACTTTGTTATTATCATAAAATAAGAAAGCACCTACTTGAAGTCACCCCAAGCAGTACAAAGCATCAGATAGAATCAAGAGCTCTGTGGCATCAAAAAAACACACTATAATGCTTTCAGAAACTTAATGCTTCTGTTAGGCACTTGTCAGCTATTCTTGACCGAACACACATAGTACCAGTTTCATCGACCCATGCATTCCACCCATATCCTTAATACAGCAAAGGTTAGGAAACAGCAATCTCATAAGCAGTAAGACATAGAGCTTCTAATGAAATAAGTAAGTGAAGGTCTAACTTGACAAATGTACCAGCTGTTCAGGCTGCCAAACTGAAGGGGAAAAGGCTATAACTTCACATTTCTTCAGACAGAACAATATCCCCCCCAAGAGTCACCACAGGCACCCATCAAGCTCGTAGGACTCTAGCTTAGGTCCCTCTATCCCAGAAGCCTGAACTGGTATCCTTCCAGGATATTTAATACAATCCACTAAAATACAAAAATAAAAGAATTCTGATGCTGAAAAGCATAATCTAATAAACTTACTTTAACCTCTGCTCTGCATAATCTTAGCCTGAATGGTCCTGAAAAAACACACAGAATCCCAAAATTCCACTCTGTAAATCAGCTTGGATACTGGTTTAGGATTACCTCATACTAACAGAGAATACTAATGTAATGGCTGTTAAGAATTCCTTACTCAAGGACTAGTAACTTTATAAGCATTTTCTATAAAGTAAATGAAATTTGAACCTTCATTTCATAACAACCGATGTCTGGTGCAAACTGCATCCATCAGCACCCATGAAGCTCTCTTTGGCTTTGCAGTTCTTGCTCCCTGAAGTATCAGATGACCATCCAAAGCCAATTTTGAGAAAGCAGCCAAAAAATGTACTGCTTGTTCCTGCATGTTTCTAAATTGCCAGAAAAATCATTTGCACATACTTTCAGGCAAACAGGTTTATTTACTGAAAACACCATGAGCTGAAAATTCCCCTTCTAAGGCTCTCTTTAACAGGTATCCATACCTTAGATGCACCTTTTTGTGAGCTTGGCAGGTGAATGTGTTTGCAGGAGTTAAACCAGCAGCCACTGTTGCACTTCCAGTTCAGAATGGGGATGTGCATCTGCCCTTCTTAAGAAGCTTAATAGTCTCATATACAAAATTTGCACTGCCCACTCAATCTGACCCATTTGTGCTGAAAATAATCATCAGTGACCTCTCAAAAAATACAGCTGTCCATGTCTTCAGTTTCCAAAGTCTTGAAGAACACCACAACCTCATTAACATTAGAAGGAAGGTGAAGTGTTAGGAAGAAGTGAAGAGGAATTTGATTAATAGTTGTGTTTTCTAAAACTTGCCCCACAATGGCATTTAATCCCAGAACAAGTCCTATGAATAGAAACTTTTCAGTGGGTGTTTGTGATTTTTCTCCCAGTTTATTCCAAGTCTTAAATTGGAAGCATAAGACAGATCTGGGACATGACTCCGACAAGGTCCTTCATAAGCCTTGCTATGTCAAAAAACAGGTAAGAATACTCTCCCCAGCAGAGTGACTATCATTATGGGCATTTTTATAAATTTGCTTTTGGAGTTCCTTTCAGTCCAAAACAGAGAAAGAAAATGAGAACAAACCTAGAGGTGTCTGTGTTATGATGCCTTCTATATGCAAAAATAATCAGGCTTCAGAATACCAGCTGCAATATAATGAGAGACTGAAGAGCTTTCAGAAGCAAAACTTCACCAAAAAAACCAGAGCTTCCTGACAACTAACACTGCACAGAGGTCCTCTGTATGCTAACTGTGATTTCAAAGATATTTAATGCTATCACTCATCTGTCAGCCCCTACCTCTTAGTAGTTCTAACACCATAGATTAATTTCAGCCAAATTGACTGGAAGGATAGAAGTCTTTGATGATATCAATCGTTCACAAGTTTCTTAGAAGCAGGTAGCAGGCAAGGGGATAAATATTAAAGAATGCCCACCAAAGGAAGGGGGAGCAGGGAGGAGGTAAAGCTGCCTAAGCAACAACAGGCAGAATGTGTATAGTGAGAAAGATACTAACAATATCAGAGGGGGGGAAAGTATAGTAAAATGCTATACAGTAGCTTATATTAACATGGTAACACACCTTGACAGAAAGTTATAGGAAGTCATGCTTTGTAATGCAGGTATGAGACCATTTCATGTTCTGTAATTAAAAAGGCCCAGAGTGGAATCTCTTCCACTTCTTCTAATGTTTTGAAAGTATTTTAGCACTACTAGAACATGCCTTTACATCTTTAGTTTCCACATAGGAAGTTCCTGAGAATTAGAGAAGTTAAAGAATTGGCTAGTATGACCACTATGAAATCCAAAATCCAAAGTTACTTTTTCCTAGCTGGAAACCACCAAAATAAGAACGATTTCAAAACAGACTAGGAAAGGACTGAAAATAAATGGTTCCTTTTGCATGACAAAGTTTGATCCAACAAACTAAATGTGGCAGATAAACTGAATCCTACCTGACCTCCTCTGTTAAATTCACTGCAGAAAATTAATTTTATTATATTGGTAACATCTCTGTAAGGAAAAAAGAGAAAAGGGTGACTATTCTGAGTAGACCATACTACAGTTAGAATAGAACTAAATTAGGACATCCCTAAAAATCAAAAAGTACTACATCGCTTCAAACATATTTAACATGTCTGGAAACAGTCTGTCATAGGTAGACCCTGAATGGCAGGGAAGTACCCACCCAGTTGCTCACTCACAGACACACACATACGCTGTAGGATGAGTAAGAGAATCAGAAAGGCAAAAGTGAGGGGAGAAAACTCCTAGGTCGGGATAAATAAGTGGGGAAAAAAACCCAAGCATGCACGCAAGTGAGGCAAGCCAAATTACCAACCACCTCCCACCAGCAGACCAATGGCCAACCTGAGCAACAGCTACTTTGGAAAGACTTCCCCCCAGTTTTATTTCTGAACAAGATGTTAAAAAATAGGGTGTATCTTTTTGGTCAGTTTGGGTCACATACTCCAGCTGTGTCCCCTCACAACCTTTTGCACACCCCCAGCCTATTGCTAAAGCAGTAGAGTGAGAAACAGAGGCGACCTTGACACTGTGTGAGCACTGTTCAGCAATAGCTAAAACATTGGTGTGTTTATCAATAGTAGGTCAGAACCTAAAACATAGCACCATATGGGCTGCTGTGAAAAAAATCAACTCTGTCCCAGCCAAACCCAGTACCAGTCTGACCTGAAAAGTCCTTTAAAATTAAGAACTGTGAGATCTTTGCATTCAAAAAACATTGCTAGAATCACTTAGAATAAAAGTATGTGATTATTCTAAAGTTGCCTTTCAAGTGTTGCTCCCATGTGTCCACAGAGAAGAAAAAGTACACACATTAAGCCCTAGATAGTTCCATCCAAACCTCAGAAAGATTTCTACTGAAAAACAGACACTGAATCCCAAAATGAAAACTGATAATCTATAACAGCCTAATAAGTAACAGACCTTCTGAGAGAAAGCTTTACACCCTTGTCTCATCCCTTCCCCACACCCTCAGTGAAGCTGCTACCCAGTTTGTATTTGAAATGGATAGACTCTAAAGTGATAAAGATTGCTAGCCAAGCAAGGTTACACTTTTCAAGGCTATACCCAGTGAGAAAGATTGAATCTAGCAGGGTGTGGATTAGCTGGGACTGCTCTTCCTGGTATAAAGACCAGGCTGGAGCAAAGACCAATTTATCACTCTGGATTGTTCCCTGCAGGACCCAAGCTGACTAGGCTAAGCATATCCTCCAAAACATTTTCGTTATATCCTCCGTATTGTTTTCGTTAAGCACCTAGTGGGGCAAGACATAAAGTTAGTTTGATTCAGACTGTCATGCAGGAACTATTGGGGATGGAAGGAAAAAGAGACGACATCTCTGAAGTTTATTTCAGAATAGATAATGTATGAAGATCCTTCAGCTACTGAAGGATTGCTCAGAATCGGAGTCATCCCATCCTATCTTTCTGAAAGAGTTCCTTTTGGAGCAGCACTTTTCAGTACAATAGTGGAATACCTTTTAAATGGTCCGTGCAATGTAGCCAAGAAAAGTAGCTCTGCTGCTGAGTAACTCTCAAAGTATTAATGAAGCATTTGTGCCTTCCCTAGAAAAATAAGGGCACACAGGTGAAAAAAGTGAAAATGAGGAAGGGGATGTACACAAATAATAGATGCCTTTTATCTGGTGAAGCCTCATACTACTCTAGATTCATTTCAATAGCCATTCATGCTTCCTTAACATCAAGAGAAGACTGCAATTTGACATGTTTCTGCTCTACTGCTTTGAGACAGTACCAACAGTAGAGGCTAAGAGCCTCTCATAGCCAGTGAAGAGGAAGTGCTTGCACAATACTAATAACTGTGTTTCTTCTTTTCTCCACTGCAGACAGGGACAAGGTTGTTCCCAGAGACAAACACAAATCAGCTCTCCAGTCCTGCTGCTTTAGAAATGGATCACATGTGAATTACAAAATCATTTACTGAGAGCAGGACAGAATCAAGGCAGCAATACTGTTCTGTTGATGCTCAAGTATCTGCCACACGTTTCCGAGTACAGAGGACTGCCACTAGGTTCTATAAGAAACAACTGTTTCCAAAAAGGCTTTTTTCATACAAATGCTTAAAGAGGAAATCCTCATAGTATATTTCTTCTGTCATTCTAACAGATTTGAACATTTCAAAACCAAAGATGACTCCTCCTTCTAAAAGGGAAAAGATCTATAATACTACTACTGAATTTCGGTAGGTCAAAGAATTTGCTAGCCTACAGTTTCAATTCACTGCAACTCCATCGCTTTCCCCATCTTAAAATGCAGATCCTTACAGGGAAGGACTTAGACTGCCATCTCCATCCAGATGGGAAAGATACTGGTGGTTTACACTTTGTTATTAACAGAGAACAGATTAAGGAAGACTGTTACAGCCTGCAGGCCGCTGACCCTCCTGCCATTTTCTGGGACACTAAAATGTAAAGGGAAGAGTTGCAAGAAGGCACAGAACAGACAGGCAGAAAGCAAGACTTTGAAAGGCTTCCAAAAGAGCCTCTTGAGGCTTTCTCATCTAGAAATCAAGGACTCACAGGCAGGGCAGGCAGACCGTTAAAAGGATTGAAAATCTGCTGGTCTACCAGGCTCAAAAGGTGACTGATAGCATGATAGTTGGCTCACAGCTTTAACAAGCAGAGCACAAGAGGATAGATACTGGGACCCATATTGCTCAACATTTTCACTAGTTGCTGGCACAATGACACCCAAGGAAACTGACAGGTGACACTGCTACCTAAAGTGGCTAACACAAGAAATTGCAGGACCTTAGTAGATCTCTCTGACTGGGTCAGAAGGCAGTACATGTAGCTCAACAAGGAGGTGTGCCAAGTTCTGCAGCAAGGATAAGACAAATCCACGCACTGGTACTGGGACTAACAGCTGTATCAAGCAGCATCTAATAGTTCAGGCTGAGTAAGAGACAGAGCAAACTATAAGGAAGTTTAGGGTAGAGCCAATACTGCTGAAAAGTAAGTATCAATTTTCTCCAGGTTTATAAAAGTGTTTTTCTAAGTATTTGTGCTGCTGTTAGCAGATTCATTCTTTTATGCAACGATCTTTACTATGGTAGCCAGTGCAGCAACACTCTCAGAGCTTGCAAATAAGGAGGAAATAAGTAAGTAACAAGCTGAGAAAAAAAAAAAGAGTTGGGGGGTGGGAGTGGTGTTACACCTTTTAAAAGCTGAAAAGACAAGTTACAACTTAACCATCATGACAGAACAGCTTAAGTGAGAAGTGCTAACTTGGACTGAATTTGAGAGTCACAAAGGAATCTCAAGTTACATGTTCTTACAGCAGGTTGAACTATGGTAATGCTAGCTAACACAAATTAAAACACTTAACCTCAACAGTAAAAATCGCTGCCAAATTAAAGCCAAACTTTGCCAAGAATTCAAACAGTGATGCACTGCATACTTTCTTATTACCAAGTGCCATTACCCTGACCCCAAGCTTACTCCAGTTTAGCTTGGTTATATTTCACTTGCTTTCAAATCCTGTTTCTCCCCTCCTCCAAACTTCATCACAAGAGAAGGCGCACGGAACACTCCCTATTTTAACAAAAACATAACACTAAGCGCTTTGACTGGCAATAAGGTCTGAACCTGTTGAAAGCAATCTTCAGAAACAGGTAACAAATATTTGTCTACTATTAACTCACAATTGTTAAAGCATACAAACATTAAATCATAGTTTTTAAGCTTAGTAAAACATTTGCCATATTAGCAGCTTAAATCAAACTGAACTTTGGTTTAGGTTTGTACCCACAGTTTATGAAGCAAACTTTCAATCCTACTTACCAACCCTGGAGCCTCTGCATATTAGAGCATGTTTCTAAACCACGGTACTTCACCAGGAATGTAGGGCAACACACACACACCAGTCCTTAAGAAACACCAGCAGCTACTGGCAAACTAATTGCACAACTCTCCAAAATTGAATATTTCTTTTTGGTGTGTTTCAACAAGATACAATACTTTCCTACAGAAACTAGTGCCCTACTTCAGCTTTGAAACTATTTCAAGACTTCGGACCCAAATACCTGAGTGATTATGACAGCATGTTATAACAAATATAGGTCATTCTCCCCTTCCCTCTCCCCTCTGTTGCCTCTAAAACACCTGAAAACAGTACCTTAACTAAAAGACAGAGGTTTTAAATCACCAATCTAGCTCAGAAGATTATAGTTCCAATTTTCAAAAAAGAAACTTGGAGAAAAAGAAACCTGCAGAAAGCATCACTTCTTTGTACAATTTCGAGGTGTTCATAAATTGCGACTATTGAAATCATTTCTGACCATCTCATCTAAGAAAAGTAGCAACAAAAACTGAGAAAGTACAGAGAATAGCAGCAAGGATTAAGACACTCAGTGGCTTTCGTTTGAAAATATTAGTGACAAAGCTCTTCACCTTATAAAGCAAGCAGCTGAGCATGGGAACATGATATGAGATCTTTAAAAAGGTGAATGGCACAGAAAAGGTATATAAAAAGCAGTTACTAACTATTTAACACAGGAATTTGCAAACAATTAAGTTATCCAGCAGAGGTTTTAAAGCAAACAAAAAACCCTACTGTAGAACTCACTGCCAAGGACATCAGATGTTCACAAAGGAACTACGAAATAGTAAATCAGATGTAGACCAAGGTCTAATAAAAACGTATCAGTATAATCACTATGTCAGAAAATCTTTAAGACATTGCCTGCTGGCGTGGGACAGCAACTGAAGTGGGCACTTGCCCTTTAAAGTTCTTCTTTAGATGAATTACCAGTCACTCTCAGAAACAGTCCTAGGCTATATGAAGTTTTTGGTCTCGTCCTATACATGTCTTTCCATACATTATACTCTCCTCAATTTCTGTGACCCATCTTTTTTGGAGAAATGAAGAATTTTGCATTATGGTTATTATGTCAGAAGATTTCCTTTTTAGTCATTACCAGAGGCTGTATGTACCTGAAGGTAACTTCAGGTAGTACATAAGAATCATATCTCACAGTAACCTAACAGAGAAGATATTTTTGATACGAGTATGGGCACTCTAAACTACTTAGGAAGCAGAAGAGCACTTATCTTGCTCTCCTTCCAAAGCGTCACAGTCTGATCCATCAGTGGAAGCAGTCAGGTCACAACGAAGCAAACTTCAGTTGTTATACCACTTCCACCATTGAAAATAGGCTCTGTGAGGCAATCAAGGAATTCGAAGATACTACCCTCATTTCCAGTAAGAGGTTTAACAAAAAAACAAACAAAAAACAAAAAAACAAAAAAACCCCACAAGAACAAAAAAAAAAAAAAAACCAACATACCACACTTTCAAAAGCAGCTTTGAATTTGGACAGTTCATGTCCAGCAGAGTCTTGTAATTTTGTTTTCAAGCTATATTTCCAACTCTAGACAAAGTGGTCTTACTAATGTTTGGCACTTGAGCAAAAGCATTAAAGCCAAGATGTGAGAATGACTTCTGTCACCTAAACCAGTGCTAAGAGAGTAGTAACTCTTGGGGGGCGGGGGGGAGGTGTGTGGAAAGAAAGCCAAAAAACCCCAACAAACCCAAACCAAAAAAAAACCCCAAAAGTAGCTTGCTTGAAGCATATTTTAAACCTGTACAAGTTATCTGTTGCAAGATGAGCTAAGACATCACTTCTGCAAGTTCTGTTACACATTGTCTGAAATTAACACAAAGTGCAACCAACAGGAAGCAGTAAAGAAGAGGAAAAGTGTTGCTGCACGTTAAGAGAGATGGGATGTATCAGTGGTTTCTAGAGAACAGTTCAGCACAAAGAAAGCAGAAAGGGTTAACCAAGGAATAATTACTGCTACATACAGTATGGGCAACAGCACAGTCAGCCCCTTCAGCAACACCAGATCAGCTGGAGAGTAGAAAGCTGAAGATGGGAGAGACCCTTGCCAACTGAACTCGCTTTGCTCTTGCTTTATAGAATTTAACAGTGCTTCATTTTTAAAGAGTATTTGTGCTCTGAAGGATGCGATTTGTATCACCTACAACTGGCGGAACATCAGAGACTTAAAGCAAATCAAGGCTTCCACTGAGCATCTTGAGTATTGGTTAAAGAGATGCTAATACAATGAGAAACAGGAACAACAAAAAGGGAAAGAAAATTACAAAAGGTTTAACACACTTGTGCACTGTACTGTCTACATAAGCCACAGAATACAAAAGGCAGGTCAGAAAGTTTTCACATTTCTAGTATTTTCATTTGATGTTATAACAGAAGTCACCATTCAGAGTTGAGGACACTTTCACAGTATTTGGGTTGCTGAGGACACAGAAGTTTAAATTCAGAAAGGAAAAGTATACAAACAGCGCTTGTCAAAGTTTTCAAAAACATTTAATAGAAAAAACAGAAATCACCAAAACAAAAATGGTTTCGTGTTGCCAGTTCTCATATGCCAGGAAATCATTACCTAGGCCAATGAGGGCTGGGATAATCCAATTCTAATAAGAATAACCACATGCCTATTCGTTTATAGTGGATATGGAAGGACACTAACTGTATAAAGGAATTCCCAAAGTAACACAGGAATTAAGAAATATACAGTAATTTCAACCAAGATTTTACAGCTTCATGATCAGCAAACCAAGTCTAGCTCTGTAACGTGTAAGATAATACACATTCTGTGATCCTCTATCTTGCAAAAGGATGTCCTCACATACTTCAAATCTGAAAAGGTTGAAAAAGCCTTGCTAAATTCTCCAAAGTGTAGATACCCGCATTGTCCTGCTTTTATTAATGTGATAAAAGCTCTTTATAAACAGTAGAGGGCAGCATTTCTCCATTTCCACCCGAAAGCATTTATCTACTTGCTACAGGCAGCATTTAAAAATAAGGATGTAAACCACAGGAGTCCATAGTAAATTATATTCCTTTTTCCAAAGTCTTCATTTTACAGAAATACACTTCACAGCCTACCAAGTCAAACCAAAAAATCCAGAGAAAATACAAGCTGATTCTGCCAGAAAGTTTTTCATTTCCTTCGTGATAGTCCCAATCTGCTACCAAAGTTGTTCAAACATGCTGTTTATAAATTGCAGTGCACTGGTGAAGTGATGCACAAAAACGTGTTTTCATTTTATTCTCTGAATGAATATATGAATAAACATTTTAACTAACTGAAGAGTAAGTAAAAGTTTTTAGACTGCCAGTGAGTACTTAGGGACTTGAAATAATCCTGTTTTGAAATTAACTTTCCTGTTTAACATTATTAGATAGCTACTTTTGCAATCCTTTGGACAGGAGAGTTACATTAGAGTAAGCTACAAACAGTGCTTACGTGATTTTAGATGACTAACAATACTCATTTCTGGATCCAACCCAATCTGATGCTTTTCCTTCAAAATTATGCAAAGTGAGACAGATTTTTTCTGCTAGGTCTCTCAACGAATCTACATCTTAATAAACAGCTTAATATGATCTTTAAAATCGTCTAGCTAGATCATAATGAGCTCGTGTTATCTACATTATTGTTATAAAAGGTTTTTATTTAATCAATTACTTTAGCAACAAGGAACATTTTGATTTCCAGATTTAATTTATTTGGGCTTAACTTACTGCTCCCATTTCAACATCTTCTCATTTGAAAAGTCATTGCCGTCTTGATTTTGGAAACATATTCCCTACGTCATCAAGACAAGCTCCTCCAGCAATTTTTTTATTCCCTCCTTCCCAGACAGCACTTCCCTCACCGCTTCTAATAGTACTTCCAGCTCTGTATGTATAATTTGGAGCGGCGCTTATACATATAACACTGTATGAAACAGTATCTTTCTATCTCCCCAAAATACCATGACGGTCTCCAAAGAGTATTTCACAATCAACCAAAATAAGATCAGGAATACAGTTCTAAAGACCATGCTGCTTCAAGCCCAACCTCAGACTTCTCTACAGTCACATGAATTCCAGTTACTTGCATAAAACTTGCATAAAACTGTACATCAGATCCTGTAAAGAGCGTGTCAGGAAGTGAGGAAATTGAAAAATGGATGCATTTCTCACCACACAAGAGATGATGCTTATCTCAAGAAAATTTTCTACAAACAGCTTTTAAGATGCATTTATTAATAATGGGTCACTAAGTTAACCGCTTCTCACCTTAACTGGAATTTTTATACCATATGAAGAGTCAAACCTCAATAAAAATAAATAAAAAACAGTGGCCGGATAAAGTATTCCCTTGCCATTTTCTTAGAGTGAAGGAGAACAAAAGCAGCATGTAAAAAAGTTTCATGTAATAAAACAGTCCTACTTTTACCTTCTTGACTCGAAGTTATTATCAATCTTAATTACAAGTAGCAGCAGAAAGGTGGTTTGGTTTAGGGGGGGTGGATTTTTTGCTTTTGGTTTTACTTTTTAAAATAAACTGCAACAGCATTATCACCCTGGACTGAAGGATTATAACAGACATTTCTTCAATTTGATTTGGGGGGTGAGGGGTGTTGAGGAAAGCTGCCTGATTCGAAGACTATTGCACTTTTCTAAACTAAAGCTAAAGCAATCAACATAGAGTTTTCAGACTCAGTCATGTAATAAATAGTTATATTTTACCATATGTGAATGAATTTTATCAGGGTTTTTTTCCCCAAATAGCAAAATAGCAAACTGAGGAATAAGAAAGAAGTCTTCTTTTGGGTAAAACAGTTAAAAAAAGATACAGGAATAAACTAGGAGTCAAACATGCACAATTTTTAATTACTACGCATTTACGAAGACATAATGTGTGTACAAGAGCGAAAGGCGATGGTTCAATTACAGAAGAAAAATGGACCAAGTTCCTCATTGTAACATTCCAAGAACTTCAAGAGAGTTATTACAAAGATAAATAAAAACCAAGTGCAAGAATGCAAGAAGTGTGACTGCTCAGTTCCAGATTCACTGCTACTGCATTTAGCCAACCCACCACCCCAGCAGTTGCAAAGGCCCAAGTCAGAAGAACCATTGTAGCCTGCTTGAGAGAAGAGCTCTGGAGCTTGAGCCACACCACTTGCAGATCATCTGTCACGCACACAATGTGCAAACAAGGCACTCCTCAGTGGCGATGTCTTCACCAGGTAATAAAGGCACCCCAAAGGCAGGTAGCTAAATGCAACTATCACACCATTTTTCCAAAAGGAAAGATAGAAGAGGCCACAGAGGAGTGAAAATTCATTGCAATGGAGTGCTCCATCTCAATGGCACATTTGAGAGAAACTTGAATGGTAGCTGGCACACTCAGCCCTGCCACGATAAGGAAGGAACAAGAATGTCCTCAACATACACGTGGGCAAAAGTAAACCCACGTTAAAGTACATACAAAGACCAAAAGAAGGAAGTAATTATTATTCTCATGTTTTCACACAATGGAGGGAGGGAATAATTCCTCCAGGCAATACTGGAACACACGAAGGACCGTTCATTCTTTCTTGGGCATTTAGATGAGCTCATAAAATGCTGATGATTCCTGCCCACATTGGCCTTTAAGACAGCAGCCCTTAGTTACACTTTCAGTATGTATTAGAATTTCATTAAACTGTGTCCTTCCCTCCTCCAAACCCAAGAGGTAGCAGTGTATGCTCTTCAAAGAGCCATCTCTTCCAGAAGAAAGAAAAAAAAAAACCCACAACAACCCACCAAAAAAAAAAAAAAAGAGAAAAAAGAAAACCCCCCCCCAAAAAAAAAAAAAACACCACACACAAAGAAAAACCAAACCCAAACCACCACCATAAAACACCAAACACAAAACTCCAACAAACACCAAAACCTCACAAGGCTGAATCACTTAAACAGTAATAGTCTTCACCTGAGTAAGTCTTCAATGTTTTCCTTTTTTTTTGTCTGGTAAATACCAGTCCTAGGAATAAGATTCAAGAAATGTTATTACCACTTATGAAAGTATGAGTAATACCCACTGACAATAAATCAAGCTATGATTAAGCCTCAAGTAAAGCATAAAAACACACCTCATGCTAATAAAGCCCTGGTGCAACTTACTGCATTTACAAAAGAGAAGTGATCAAGGATAGTGCCAGCAGTAAAACAAAACTGACTAGTGGCATACCAGATGATCAGCCAGTGAGCTCAGCCATCCTGAAATCTCTCAAGTAAGAGAAAAAGCCTTCTGGTTTTTTGCCATCAAGAAATCTAAATACCTCTGCCTACTGGAGGAATCGTGCTGGAGACCATATGTCCAACTACGAACAACCCTACGCTTATTCACCCACTGTTCTTCCCACTGTTTTCATTACAACAGGAAACTATGCCAAAGCTGTTCACTCTGAGGGTCCAGTTTCATGAGCACCAGTCAAACAGGACAAACATTCTGATTCTGCTGCAGAGAGAATCATTGCTATCTTGCCCTTCTCCTTCCAAAAGTATTGAGCTGTTAAGTCTTATTTTACCTGCCTTTTCACAAGCAGCTGAGTCAATTTAACTAATAATACTTTCTAACTCACCATCACAGCAGCTACCTTTGAATGACTCTAGTGCTCATTAGACTTCCCCATGAGCTGCTTTCACTTACTAGCCAGCAGAAAAGCATACCAACTTCTACTAGGTTCTTAGTAGGTGAGCAGTGAAGAAGGTAGAAGCACTCTCAGTTAGCAACCCAATAAATCAGTTCACTGTCACTCATGAATCATAGAATAGTTAGAGTTGGAAAGGACCCTAAAATCATCTAGTTCCAAGCCCCCTGCCATGGGCAGGGACACCTCACACTCGACCATGTCACCCGAGATTCTGTCCAACAGACAAGAAGCCATGGATCCGCTCCCATGGGAAACAGGGACAGCAAAGCAAAAACAATCATTAACAAATCCTACCTAGAATTAAAACAACCTGGAAGATTACTCAGGTTATGATCATCAGCTCCTCCAAAATAAACCCACACTGTTCCAGGCAAACAAATGGAGTTGTGAAAATGCTTTGAAGGGGTCTTATTTATAGGAGTCATTTCAGAGTTATTCTCCTATCTTACTGCTGTATTCAGCATCTCCAACCTAAACATACTCCACATGTTCTCAGAGTCAGTCCACAAGCTGTATAATTCAACTGCTGGAAGTATTTATATTCTACAGCATTTCTTTTATCTGCTCTTCAATCAATTCCTAATCAAACATGCCCAGAACTGGTGCAGTAACAAAAAATAACCCAGTTGTCACTTATCTGTGGTATTAATTAGCAGCTTTTACTTTTAAAACAGGAGGGGAGATAAACAATAACTTAAACACAACAACTCAAGAGCTTCATGTAAGATTGATCAGCCTCATATAAACACCTCAGGTATGGAACATCCAGTTTCTTCGAGCACACAAACTCGAAAAAATACAAACTCCGCTGATGTCTCTGCCTGAGAAACTATACAATTCTAATAACTTTTGGTTTATCATTGAAATGACCCTGCATACTTGCAGTCATTTAGAAGCAAACACATGTAAACAAAGATTACCTCTGGAGATGCTCTGTATACAAAGCACATGCCACAGATTTATACTTTTGTTTTGTATTTTATGTGCATTTTAGCAAGACTAGACAATCATGTAAGAGACAAACAAAGATTACTAGAGAGCAACTGCCTCTGGCCCAGAAAGCCCTTGAGTCCTAAACTGTTTGTGGTTGGGAGAATATCAAATAACATGTAAAGTGAAAGAGAACTCTGAATTTAAGAGAATACCCTTAAAAAGAACTTAAATGCAGGAAGCTTATTATATCCTTGTAATTGATACACAGCAAGAACAAACTTTTACTAATTATTTGCCTTAAGTCTATTTTCTCATGCCTTCTTAGTACAGCTTTTCAGATTTTGCATATCAGGCCCCTTTTATCATTTCCACTACTGTCAGTCTCTGCCGCCTTCAACTTCATCACTCTTGGTGCCCTCATTCACCACCTTCAAACCTATTCATCTTCAAAACTCAGACAAGCCACCTTCAGCTCCATCCATGGAATCAGAAACAAAGTATTTCTTTAGTTCTTTAGCTTCAACCTTTGGATTTAACTAAACTCCTGCTATTTTGTGCTGCATTGGGCTTTTTTATTTGACATGTAGGGGTTAGAATCATGACCCCCCACCTAAGTGCATTCTGTGTATTAAAGCTTCAGACTTTTTAAAGGCTTATTCATGACCATAAACACATGCAGTTGGAACATCATTTCTCCTTGCATGACCACAAGATCACTAGTCTCTGCTTATATTCTTCATTGGTTTTGTCAAATACCCTTTAAAGCCACCTATGGCATACATTATGCACACACTTTTTCTCCTATTCCAAATCGGTTAGCCAATCCTTTAGTCTGCAGACTGCTATCCTTGATTTTTATACTTACCAACTAGTAGGCAGCTGTTTTCTTGGCATTGCATACTTCAAGATTACATGCAAGAGTAATTTCATACCATCTGCTGACACTGCCAACATTAGTGATGCACTATTTTTTTTACTTCCCAAAGTTCTTATGATGGCTAATTCTGCACACGTTTCCTCAGTGTTATAACCAGATGGCGTATCAAAGCCAAGTGTGTATTATTAGCACCACTCAACTGGCTCACCAGATAACTATTATTTATACACAATCCAATCAAATATGTTTGGAAAGCAAATTGCTTTTTCATGAGGACACGGGACGTTGGCAAAATGAAGTTCCTTGCCAAAACCCATCATGACACATCATTTACATGTGCCAACTTGGAAGGGCTGTTGAGGACTATTTAGCACTCAAGGTATTTCTTAAGCTTTTTGTGTTATTATTTCCCATATAACTGCATTTCCATCTCATCTACAATTTTAAATTCACAAAATTCTATATTTTGTTTCTCCGCTGTGAGAAAGCATCCTCCTCTGGGCCCACCAAGTAATTTCTGCATCAAGTTTATACATAAAAGCTTAGATTTTAATAGTTTCCATTTTCATGCAATTGCCTCTATCATATTTTATTTCCTACCAACATCAGTTTTTAGTTTTTATGTACATAGTACCTCCAGAAGGTTAAAACTTGAATTGTCGCCTCTCTTTATGCTTTTTCAACCACTTGTTAGATCGTAGCTGGAATACAGGAATAAGTACAGTGGAGAGCCACCAAGATGGTCAAGTGGCTGAAGAACAACTAAGAAAGGTTCAGGGAACTGGGCTTGTTCAACCTGGAGAAAAGGCGGCTCTGCAGGAGCTAGTAGCAGCCTTCTAATATCCAAGAGAAGGTTACCAAGAAAAAGTGTGGCCCTTGCTGTGCACAGCAGGTGGAAAGACAACCTTAAACTGAGAGAAGGCAAGAAGGGCTACAAAACCTAATCGAAGCCCTATGTAACCTGGTCTGAAGGTGATGCTGACCCTGTTTTAAACAGGTAGTTGGTAGATCACTTCCTGTGCAAGAGATCCTGTCATTCCCTTTTCACTTGCAACTAGTAGGTAAGGTGGCACAATTCACTTCAGAGAAATTACTAAAACTAACAGTAGTAACAATGGGACTCTGAATTACAGTACACTGCACAACAAACTGAGGAAACCTGCAGGAATCACATGCAGTGTCACCTTTCCCGTTTAGCCACCCTGGCTGTAGCTGTGCCTCTGTGTTGAAGCACTATGCAGCCTCCCACCTTGCACAGCCACATCACTGTGCTCGCCCAGAACTCATAACAAAGTTAACATCTTGGTGACCCTTCATCTTTCTCCCTTGGTAATAGGCTGATGCATCATACACGCTTCCCCTCTCCCAAGATACCAGGTTTTGGCTACTCTCAGAAACAAGGTACTGGCCTAGACCGATGCTGCTGTGGTGTAGTCCAAGCAGATGCTTTTTAGTATTTCAAAATTAAAATTGTACAAACAAATAATTCGTCTGCACCAGTCTTACTAGGAATATTAATCAAAGACATTTTACATGGCTTTAAATTCAAGTGTTGTACTGAAGTACGCTACTGAACAAGCAAGCTAAAAATGCTCAAAAATTGGTTTTTTCTGGAAAAAATTTTCATATTTTGTATTTTTAAGTACCATGAACTCATTTAAAACTGTTACTTAAATAAAAATCATTACTGTAAGCTCAGCCCACGTGCCTGCTCTTAATAGTATCCATGGTTGCAGTGATGCAAATTTGCCTACCTACATCAAACCAAATGTGCCCACATAAGGAGAAAAAAATATTGTATTAATCACTATTCTTTGCACTAGATTAGAACAAAGTAAACCAATTAGACCTTACAAGACAGAACAGAAAGTGGTTTAAGGACCTGCTCACCCATCATGACTACATCTTAATTCGGAATTAAGTAAAACAGAATTACCAAAGATCATTTTATAAAAGACTTTTCAAGTTCATTAGAAAATTCATCTCACTGACCAAATTCTTCTCTTCCCTAGTCAGAAATAAAGAGTAACAATGAGTTATTTCAAATATTCCTCCACTCAAGGTAGAGAAAGGGGAAGCATTTAACACTATTTACTAAGCCTATCATACATTTCTTTAATGCTGATTTCAAAATTGCCTGCCTTATATGCATTCATTTTCCTTTCTTTGAGGACAAATAACCAAGGAATGTATTTTTCATTAGACTACAACTTTCAAGCCATCAGATGCACACATGTTCACAGGGAAGCAAACAGTTCTTTTGTAAGCTCCACTTTAAATAAACAGCTTTAGGTGAAGCGACAAGGTACTACAGCAGTATTCAGGTAAATGAGGCCAAAACTTCACATGAAACAGGCAGGAAGGATTAAGTGCTGATAACTCCAGGTGGAAATGCATGATCAGTCTAAACCCATGTAAGACTATGCTGTGAAGAGAGGATGATCTCTTCTTCTTCCATGCAGCATTTCCATGAGTAGTCTTACTTGCTTAGCACACACAGAGCTAAGCTAATCATACCAAAACAGTATTTTTTTTCCCAGAACAAATTTTCTGTTGGCTTAACTTTCCACATAAATTGTCTTTATGATCTTAAACAAGTAGATATGGGAAAGAAAACAAATGCACAAAATAAAAGTAAAGTTGAGCAGTTCAATTATATAAATGACAGCACTGCCCATCCCTTTTTTAAAATGAGCACAACAAAACTAAGGTACATGCTGATATAACCAAACTAATATCCAACCCTAATCTCACTGCACAAAGAGACTATTCTAAAAGAAATAAAGCAGAAATGCCCCAAATGAATGTTATTAATCAAGCATGATTTTCAAAGGGTATGTTTCACTTCCAAATAAAACCCCAACAGTTCAGACACCAGAAAGTCTCCTTTGCTGGTGAAAGACAAGGTAACTTCATTCATTCCGATCAGCCTGTGCTTCCTTGTGTCAAACAGACTGATAAGCATCTTGACCTTTTCTCTTATACAAGCTACCACTGAACCCACATAATACTCTAAAGATGTTCAATTTTATTATACTTCTTGAGAAGGACATTTGTATGAGCAAGTTTTATGAGTTCATATTATCTGAAGAATGCTAGAAATCAAAGGAGCTTGTTAAAAAACATTAAACCTGCAGCTATTTAAACATCCAGAATAAAAGAGAGCAATACAGAAAAACAGTTTACTACCTGCAGGAAAATAAAAAACTTCCAAAACAAAGAAGACAACACACTACCAATACTAATTCTATTTATGCATCAGACTATCTTTAGCAGTTACGAGTGGACTGTATTAAAAACAATCATACTTCAAACTTCATCCCAGCACAGAAGTGATGACACTAAGCTGTCTGGGTGTCTTTATTTCAACCAGCAAGATGTCAAAATAACAAAGCATCTTGAAATACATCCATCCATAACAGGACTACCCAGCTAATCATCTTTTCTTTGACGATTATTTTTAAACATTTCTTGATAAAGGTGATGTAAAACAGAGTTTGGAATTCCTCACTCTGTAATAAAAAGCAAACTACTATTCTAGCACATATAGAGAGTGCATTTTTATAGAAGAGAACCTTACTGCAAAATGACAAAAAAAAAAAAAAAAGAATCATTCTACTACACTTTAGTTTTTTAACATGTGCATAATTAGCTCTTAGAAGAATCGATGTCTATGATTTTTCTTAGCAACAACTAAAGAATCCATTTTGGCAATCTGTGCAGTTAAAGTAAAAAAAAAAAAAAAATCAACACTAAAAAAGCTTCAAGACATTTTCATTACAGGTAGACAAAAACTGGACGAATGATTGAACAAGAACTTCCAAGATTGTAGGCTTTAATCAAAAGCTTTATCATCTTACCTTTGTTGTTACAATGCATAAGCAATCCATTGTTTCAGCATAGCAGGTATCTTTCCAAACATTTAAAACGTTTATGTTCAATCACAGCTAAACACCATCTCAACAAAATGAGAAAGAGCACACTTATTTAATAGTCAAAACAGCAGAATGTGTGCCAGGTTTCCCTTTGAATTCATTCAGAGGTAGAAACACCGTGGAGAAAAAGCAGCAGGCTAAAATACAAATGCTTTAAGTTTCATGAAAGATTCTTAACCTGTTTTGATTATCTATGGCTGAAAAACTTAAATTTATCCTTGAAAATATCCTACAAAAGATGTCAAATCCTATTCCATACCAGTTAAGTACCTCCTCGTATTCTATTTCATATACTCCTCTTTCAGGATTACCTAACACATGAGCATCACAGGGAATCATTTGATGCAATGCAATACAAAATTATTTTACAGCAAAAAAAAAAAAAATCTCAATTCAGCTTTTCTTAGCTGGTTACAATTTCGAGAATGAAGCGTTTGTTCAAAAATAGTTTTGGTTGCAAGCAAGTATTTCTCCCCTAACGTCATTTCAGCATTTGCAGACTGCAAAATAACTGATTTCTTAGGCAGTAATGAATGGAATATTCCATGTAGAAGAGGGAGAGAAGAAAGTGGCAAGGAAAGAGTAATGCATATTGCAAGAGAAACGCTATTTTGAGCCTTGAATTAACCTAGAATTTCATTTTCTTTTGTAAGACTAATGCAGTGACGAGGCAAAGTTTGTATGCACAGGCATTGTCTTCTCAGTCTAATAAGCACAGCTGGGAAAAGTCAAACACTTGGGCACAATAAAACCTGCTACGTACTATGAAACACTAAATTGACAGTTTCATACATTAGTAAGAACCTTGTTACATTAATTTCCCACAAGTGGCATTGAAAGCAACTAGTTAACTCAGTTTCCGCTACCTTGCCCTGTTAGGTCTCCCACTAATACCTTTGCTGCAAACACAATGAAGAATATCGAAAAAATTCAATAAATAACTTCAAACTATTAGATCCCATCTGCATCATTTTGCTTCTAGCCCAAGATGTACAACTACCCAAACTGACTACACTTCTTATCAGCAAACTACTTAGGATAAACTAGGTACATATCTAGAGCATTCTCACTTGATTCTCTGGCTCGGCTATATATACAGTGCAGGGGTGGGAAGGTGAAGGAGACCAGAAATTTTACCAAATAAGGAAACTACTCTTCCTAAAATTAAACATTTTATTTTGCAGGCAGGTGGCACCTTTACAGGACAAAAGGGAAGAGAAGGACATTACAAATTACTTCTCAGATTTAAAAAACAAACAAAATAACTCTCAAAACAAACCACACACCAAAAAAAACCAAACCATTAAAGAAGAAAAGCTTGATTGCGTGCTAGATTGAATGCTAGTAAAAACAAACCCATTCAGCTTGAATGGAATTTCAAGGGAAATCCTATACCATTCAGCCACCAAGACCAGGATTTTTGCCTTGTGTATGTCCAAGTCAAGCCAGAGGTAGTTTTCATTTTTACATTGTCTAACAAGTCTGTGAAGAATTTCTACTATGAACACCTAGGTGAAGTTTTCACTGCTACGGAGCATCACTGGAAAAAACATGCATCTTTCAGATTGATAAGGTTCAACCCTGACAGAAGTCTTAATACTGACTTCAGAAAGCAGAAAAGCACCAGTTAAGCTGATGGAGATTTCCTCTTTGTCAGAAAAGGTGGAGGACAAGGGGGAAATTACTCTCGCAGCACACAAGGTACCCCACATACAAATTGTCCTTGCATTTCTCAAGTCTTCTGTTGGGAAGACTGTAAAGTTCAGAAAAATTAACAAAGCACAAGCATCCAAAAAGGTACAGAAAACTGAGGAAATGCATTTTTAGGTGACTTGGCACATATCCAGTGTCTTGCTCGGAAAGATCTTCAACAACTGGTCCAAGGCATGCAGTCAGTCCACCTCTGTTTCTTGCAGTCTTTGCTTTAGGAGCCCCAAGAGCAGACACAAACTCCACTCGTCCCTCATGCTCTGTCTATAAAAGGCAAAGATCAATGATACTTTCTCATCACTCAAATCTCTCTCAGCCACCTTGGTTCAAGATAAAGCTTCTGCAGACTAATCTTGGCTACAATCAGCTTACATTCAGGGTCACCCACTTTCTTCTTTTCTCTCAATTTTTTATTCTCTTGCCTTCTTCAGCAGTCTTTGAGAACTAAGGATTGTCATCATGCCATTTTCTTCCCCTCCCACCATCCTTTTTACAAGACCCTGAGGCCTGTTAGACTTGTAAAAATCACAAAACCTCTTTCAGGTTGCTGATGAAGATTATATGATGGGGAAAAGAGAACTATCCAGAGAGGTGGGGAAAAGGCATTTCTTTGCTGACGATTTGTGGTTCTGACTGCTCATCATGACTGCTAAACACTTCAGAGCAGAGGACACAGAGAAAGTCATCTCATAACAAGCGTGCTTGACAATAGCACATCCACTGCACTAGAGTAACACGTCCAGCCAACTGACATTACAGCCCTTTACCGATCACTGCACCACTGCAATGGATTAAAAGCTGTTCTGGTATGTCTGCACAGTTCTCTCAAGCCCTATCTTTAGCTAAGCACAAACAACAGAACGTCCACATGGAGGGAGGGAAAAAAGACGATCACACACATACACCGTAGTGGTAGAGCAAAAAATTCTGTAGCAAACACCAGTACACATTTTCGTAAGTGTAGTACACAAATGGATAAGCACTCAGAGAGTACTGTATGTAAAAAAGTATTCTCTAGCTCAAAAGCAGTTTCTGCAGACTTTTCATTAGAAATACTGCACATAGAAGAAAAATATTCAAAACTGACTAAGATACAAACAAGCATTGTCATACAGCTTCTTGAAGGCAAGTTTTAAAACTCCTTGACTGGTCAAGCACGTGTTACAATTTGGACCTCAGAATAAACAGAGTTTTTTTCAAAATGAGAACTAGGTAAGGATACCAGAACTAAAACTACTGGAATTAAGCAGTTTAATAAAATAAGTTAGAACCTTCTTTAAATTGTATTGTGAGAAGCAGCAGGAAGATGTTAAAGCGCACACCAAAACTTGAATCAAAATCTTGAAATTCCCCATTTTTAATGCGCTGAAGAGTAAGGCACTGACACATGGTATTGCAAGCCATTCAAATCACTGTTATTCTCCTGAATTTGTGAGAAGCATTGCGATCTGCTCATGTCATTTGTATTTACTGAAAATAAAACTTTCTGTCTTGTCAGCTCCAAGTGATCTCAGTAACAATCAGCAACAACTATTCTATGCAATTTGGCCAGAAGGAAGAAGAGCACTTCCATTCACCACTATTTGCTCCATTAACATTAAAAAACAAAGGGCGATTCTCATGCAAGAAACAAAGGGAAGGTTTTTTCCTTCCCTTGCATTATCTACAGATTCTTTTGGGTTGTGTTTGACAGTCACTTTTTGTGTCTTCACAGGCTTATTCTTTTTCTAGTGTGAGAGATTCTATCTACAAAGTCACCAGGTAACTAAATAAAGGAAAATTCATGCACAGATAAACCATGCATAGAAATAAATCACACAAGTGAAAACAATGCTTTGGAAGATCCTGATTTTGCAGATAAAGAATTTCTTCATTTATGCACAAATTTAAGAGTGCTTGTGGTTATTTAAATGCTAATTTGCTCTCAGATTCTATAAGGAAACCTGCATAACACACAGCTGTCACAGGTGTAACCAGAGAAGCCTGCTCCACTCAGGTATGTCAACTGCCCAACCTCAGCATATTTGAGGAGACATTTCAAAGACTCAGTAAAGATCAAGCGCTACCATCACTGCAAGCATTTTCTCAGCTCCTTTACTAAAGAAAACATTAAAATTTTAAGACACTGTAACCAAATTTATCCAGCTACCTTTGAACCTGGCTGCAAGATGCAATTATTACAAGAAAAGAAAAAAAACCCCACACATTAAAAAACACAACATAATGAGATACTGAATTCACACCATATTTTTTGTAAGTTCTCTACTTCTGAATTGCAAAAGGTACGGGTTTTTTACAAATAGCAGATTTTTATTGCTTGTATATGCATTCTGAACTGAGCATGGGGCTTGGCATTTTTTTGTTTGCTTTTGCATTCAGTTTGACAAGAAGCCTGCCCCTGGAAGGCTTTTTCAGCTTTGGTTCAAAACTCACATTCTTTCATTTGCATGAACAGCCTGGATTTCAAGAACTGAAAGCAAAATACATAGCAAGCCAAATATCATTTCCCCACTGGAAAGTTAACACAGACAAAGCAATGAGACTCCTAAATGACCCAAGACTATACACTATTAGGTGCTCAAATAAAACAGGCACGTTATTTCTGCAGAAAAGTAGTTGACAGAAATAATGGGCAACAAACACAGATAGATATAAGCATAAAGGACCAGAATGCTAACAGTGAGCACGACAATGACATATAGCACATCATCATGTCAGCTAGTACTGAGTCTTTACAAATATTAAGGCAAAGAAGGTTTTGAAGACAGTGCAGTGCATCTGGGACTTTCCCAGGAACAGCTTGTTACTACAACAGGTACAATTTGACTGCTTTTGGAGAGGCCAGGTGAGAATATTGCAGTTAAAATTCAGAAACAGGAAAACAGAACTAGAGTATCGTCAGGCATTAATAACGTGCTCTTCATATACAGATATCTCTTTCCGAGATTTCCTCCAAGATCCCAATTAACCCCTTGGTGCAGCATTCCATTTTTAATATAAACTACTACTGATTAAACACTGATTTTTTCATTCCACTAGAAACCATACACCCGAAGTTCTTGCCTCTAGATTATCTCAGCTCATCCTATTAAGAAGTCACACAAAACTATCGAAATCTTACAGCAGTTAAAAAGACATCACCACCCAACTCCCATATTGTAGGTGAAAATTAGGATAGTTTAACTTTATTCCTTTTCAAAATACTTGCATTGACTACTGTCTTTTTACAGATATTGAGCAAACTGAGCATGAGCCTGCAGTATACCTTCATAGTGAAGGGGGCTAAAGGAGCTGCATTAGCAGAAACACAGTCAGTAGTATCAAGCAGAACTATTATTCCTCTTCACTTGGCACTTCTAACACGGCATCTGGAATCCTGCATTCAGTTTTGGGCCCCTCAATACAACAAGGACATTGATAACTTAGAGCAAATTCTGCAGAGGGCCATTTAGATGGTGAAAGGCCTGGAAGATTTGTCCCTTAAAGAGAGGTTGAGGGCACAGGACTTGTTTTAGTCTTGAGAAAAAAATTCAGTGGAACCTACAAGCAGCCTTCCAGTACCTACAGTGAGGCTGCCCAGGGGACAAAAGCATAGTGCATACTGCACTATGGAAAGACATGAGAAACCACGATTAAATTGAAACAGATTTCAACCAGAAATACGGAAAAGCTTTTTCAGCATGTGGACAATCAAGCATTGGAACAGATCAGCCAGAAAAGTTCTGCAGTTCCCATACTTGGAGGTTGTCAATGCTCAGCTGGTTGAAACCCTTTGCAATCTGATCGACCTCACAGGTGAGGCTGAATTATTTTATGATTCCAAGATCTTTAGAGAGTTTCACTTCCATGCTGCCTTGGCACCAAAATCAGCTGACGTCTACAGCTGCAGCTATTTTCCTTACTTCCTCTTTTGCTTTCTTTTTATTAAAAGAAATTGGCAAAGGCCTTAGAAGACAGAGAGCCAGACCGTCTCTCTACACACCAGACACTAAACACATGGGCATGTGCAGATAAATGGGGAAACCACAGATCAGACCAAAGCACTTCAGCCACCATTACTCACTAGAGAGATCTGTTAGCCCAAGACACTCCAGATCCAGTTCCACCTCCTATGACAAAACATTTCTTTTGAGTCAGTGTCCAGTGTTTTGCATTTTTTTTCCCCAACATCCATCTAAAATGAAATTACTGTGGCTACTTTTAATTTAAGCTAAACAGCAAACACTTTTTAACTTCTCAGATTTAAAACGATCACAATATTAAGACATACCCTACAGATTAAAAAAGAAGAAAAGAATGTCACAAAACAACTATTTCCCTAGCAACACACACAATTAGGTCCAAGGAGATTTCTACCAGTGATTCAAGTTTCACCACGTATTTCTCAAAGCCAAACTGTCCCACCTACAGATGGCACTACAGATCACAGCAAACAGCTTAACAGACTGCTCCCTCCCGTACACATACTTCTCTCACACGATTACCAGCGTTAAGAAATCTTGCTTTAGATTCGTTAGCTGCTTTGCCAATGCATGCCTAAAACTCATTATTTAATTTTTAATAAGAAGAACGTATGCACCTTTCATCCTTTTCAAATTGAATCTACACTCTTTCTTCTTTTGCTAATTGCTAGTACTGAAAGGATTAACATTCCTTTCCTGATTATCACCGTCTTCAATCTTTTTCTTTTTTGTTTGTTTTTCTCGGTGGCTTTTTTTTGTTGTTTGTTTGGTTTGGTTTTTTGCCTCGTCATCTTCGTGTACTGCAGATCAAAACAAATAAAACTGTCAAATAAGGGTCCAGGAAACATAAAACATGGAAAAGAAAACAGATTGCAGCGAACAGGAAAACTGCTATCTGTAGCTCTTTCTCTAATGCAGTGCCTATGGGGATTACAAACTCCGGTCTTTTGATCCAGAAGTAGGAAGGCAAAAGCAGAACTAGGCTACATCCCATTAAAAGTCCTCGGGCAACCTAAGCTTGTATACTACTATGCTATGTATATACACAAGCACACATTGCTAAAAAGTCATTCCCAAAGTCAGCTGTGTAGAAAGTTCTTGTAATACAATCCTTAATCACTTTAAAGGAGCATTATATTCCCACTCAAGAAACTCACAGATATACTATCAAAGTATCAACTGGAAGAACACACATTTGCCCCACAGTAAGTGCAACACCACGTATCATTAAGGTAAAAGAAAGAGCATTGAAAGGTATTACTTCCAAGGCCAATAATTTGCAAGCAATTAAAACCTGTCCAATTCTTACCACCTACCAGCCTGGCAAGCAACAGAATAGAGCTTAAAAAGTGGCTCTGGTTGTATCTGATTAATGAACTAACATTGAATTGGGCAGAAGCCTTGCAAGTCTAAAAGTCACAGGTTTTGTTAAGCAAACAAACAAACAAAAAAAAAAGCTATGAACAAAATCTGGTCTACTAAACTCAGGTTGCCTCCAATATCTAGTAAATTTCAGCAAGCAAAACAAATCACTGAACACATACTGTACCAGAATTGTTATGCCCTTAGCCTGATTAAAACCAAATATATCCCTCAACTAGGGACCTGAAAAAGAAACATATTATTGAAACCAAAATGCATTAAGTTCTACAGGATAAAAACATTAATTTTCACATACTACACATAGCAAATATGTGGAATATAAACTGTCAATACATCGTAATTTCTCCTCATAATTTTTATTACATTTCAAAATATTGAGGGAAAGGTATTGCCTTACAGGTGTACAAAGAAAAAAAAAACAGTCACTGAAGAAAAAAGAATTAAGGCCTATAAATGTACAAGATTATATGTTTACTGTAGCAATTTTCATATATATGAGAAAGCTAAGCTAAACTATGACATCCACATATACTAGAGAAAGCAAAAGAAATCAATACTGAATTACCACTCTTCAAAAATGACCACATTTACCACTATAATGTGGAAGCAGTATTCTAACAAAAATGCACAAGGTAACATTTACTGTAGGTGACAGAGTGTGAGAAAAGTTTGGTTTCAGTTTCACATAAACTAGGATCAACACCAATACAGGCAACTATGCTTTTAAATACTCCAGTAAATGTAAACTCTGACCTTCATATACAAAAGGTCAAACAACTGTTTGACTTTCACATGATACTTGAGAGAAGAAGTCTGAAGCAAGACAGGTGGCTTTGTCACAATGCTCAAATCTGGGCCCCTTAGAAATAACAAAGTAATTCACGCTGTGTCAGGTTCTGTTCAGTAACACTATATACCATGGCTACCGGACCATACTGGAGAAAAAGTTGCAATATCTAGCAAACAGTTCAGCTGGGAACATACACTTTTGTCTATGGTGAGACTTCTCAAATACGGATATTCCTCCTTACAACACACTAGCGACCTTGCCATGATAACGTGTCTGTTGTCATTGCTGCAGTGTCATGGACAAGCCCTTGTACTCCTGGCAGTCTATTAGCACATGAGAATAAAAACTAAAGATGCACTTGCATAATTAAATTACACCTTCATATGCATCTTTATGTAAAATTTAGAAAGACACAGAGACACCACCACTCTCTACCTGATAAATTAGTCTTTCTTATTGTGGACATCTCAGTCACAAAATAAGCTAACTTTTATAGAACTAGTTCTACAGTTTCGGGGGGGGGGGCAGGAGGGGGGGAGTGGGGGAGATGTCAGGAGAAGAATAATCACAAAGCCTGGATTTAACAGTATGCACTATTCTACACTTCAGATTTCAACAGGTCTCCCCTGTAGGGGAAGCGCAAAATGTGCCACAGCTGGAACACCGTAACAAATCTCATAGTAGGAGCTATCTGCTTCACAATCCCAGCTGCTGGAATTAGAAGCATGTTTAACAATAACAAATGGTTTGGTAGGAATTTAAGTCCATTACACTGTTCCAGGGTGTATTAGAGGAAAAAAAGGAAAAAAGAAACAACATTTAAGACAGGTATGCTGCCTTTAAAGACCTTCACTAAGGGAAGCTGCCCATGTACAGCTCTTCTGGTGCTTATGAAAACATTTTAAACATTTTTGCAAAGCCTTTTACATCTTTCATAGGCACAAAACGTTATCTTCCTTTTTTACATTTGCCTACAAACACAGAAAAATTCAGTTTCCCAAATAAGTGTTCAGTTCTTTTAAGCAGCATCAAATCTTTCCATCAGTCTTCATTTCTTTTCAAGCTTTAGATCTTCCTTATCAATCTCTTCTAAGCACTCAAAATCTTCTTTTTTGCACCATAGTACCTTAAATTTGACAGCATCTCCAGCAAAGCCGTATGCAGACCAAGTAGAACAGAACAGTTTTGCACCACACTGATGTCAATAAGGTGTTTCTTTTCATGTATTAACATGACATGGTTGACTCACCTTGAGATTCAAAAATGACCCAGATCTTTCCCAAGAAACAAGTTATTAACTCTTCAATTTCTACAGGTGCTACTTTAATACAACCAAACTGCAATGCAAACCAACACCGTACTTGGTCCTGCTGAACTAGAGCCCCCCCATTAATTACTTCAAGTGCTCAAGGCTTCATTCTAATCTGAGCTTCTGAAGCAGCAACACACCATTCTTCTCCCATGGTTTAATTTATAATTTAATCAGAATATTTTCACTAATAACTCAAAGTACGATGCATTTTCTAGAAATTGATATATTATCTCAAAAGATAGCCTGTTAAACTATGCCAAAAGTTATACTGATGTCAGAATTTATCACATGTACTACTTCCTATCACTAGAACCATTACCACTTTAGAAAGAAACTTTTTGACAAAACTGTTAACAACTATGATGGCTGTTATTTGGTTTTTTTATCACTTTCAAGGAGCTGCAAAAAGACTGTAGAATCCTTCCCTGTAATTGTTAAACTTGGATCCTCCTTTCCTAGATTGCTTTCCTAGATTGCTCCTACATATGCCATTTTTAAGCGATAGAAAAAGCTCCCAAGCTTCCCTGCAGGCTGCAGCACTAATCCTTTGGCTGGTCTCCCCTAGTGCTCTTCCTGAGCTCTACTGCCATTTCTATTTCATTTTTACCCATCTGCAATTTTCTGAAACTTCAAAAGGGCAACTGTAGTGACTCTTCAATTGCCTCATTAAGGTCTTCGCACATGCAAACATAAAATGCATTACAACCAGCTTATTTCAAAACACCTCGGTAGACAAAATAAACTTTGCCTATCCTTGCCTACCCTACTGTCTACAGATCATTTTGCTCCTGGCTTCTAAGAGACTCCATTTCCACCATACCTTCAGAAAGAGAAGTTCTATGGCTCTAAGCCTAAAATTTAGTTGATGTCATACAATAAATAGCACAATGGTGTTTTCCATGCTATTCCTCCTATACCTTAGCATTATTCCACTTTCTCCAAAGATTACAATTCTTAGAGAGAATTTTCATTAAGGTGACTATGATGACAGTGGCCTTTTCTGTGCAATTTCAAGTAACTAAGTTTCCAAAAAGACATATAATTTCTCTAGTGTATAATCAAGATTCACAAAAAACAAAGGAAAAATATCCATTCCTACCCCGTAAGTCCAACTAGACTTTTAATGCCTCGGTGTTCAATTACTTACAAACGTGAAAAATACAGTATACCTACCTGCTCATTTTCTTCATTTTACTGTTCTTGGCAATACGTAACGTGTTCCTAGCTAGGTTGATGTTTTATCTGCTCATTTTCTGCTTTGAGAGAACACAACATGACTCTTGGATTTCCTCTACAGTTTCCTTTAAGGCATTTTTTATACGAGCTTCAGTTTGACAAATTTCAGGAAAACTAGAATAAGCACAAGCACTTTTTTGTTTTTACCTGCACAAACTCACTAGCACATCACACACTTGCTTATGTTCTGCAGCTATGTGAACTTTCTTACACGGTCCAAACAGCATCTAACAGAGGTTACTCAGTAAGGCAACCTAAGCACCTCACGGTGCTGGGTAGCACAAGCTCCCAAGCTTCCCTACAGGCTGCAGCACTAATCCGTTGGCTGGGCTCTCCCACTGTTCTTCCTGAGCTCTACTACCATTTCATGAAAATGGGTCATCACAGCACACTACTTTCATTTATGACTGAGAAACACACACCTTTTCCAACGCTCAGGATTGAGGGCACACTTGAAAGAAAGTTCACCCCTTTGGGGACAAACAATAGGTCTGATGCAAAAAAATTCAAGCAATGTTGTAACTAACTTGAGCAGAGATTTCAATTTAGCACACATCGACATGCATTTCCCTGCTCAGTTTCCTCACCACTCTCTAGTGACAACTGGATTCATGTTAAAAAATATATATATATATTTCCTTCCAGAACACAGCTCTATAAGTAGCAGAGAATTTCTTATGAAGAGACTGAAAAGGCTACTATCAGAAAGCTATAACTTCAGATTTCCCAAGCTGCTAATGAAGTAATGACTGAAGAGTTGTCAGTATGGATGAGTATAAGCATACTAAGCCTGCCAGCAAGGTTCCAAATTCAGAACATAAATCCAATTTAATGGTCACTTAACAGCACATTTGACAACCAGGTTTATAAATTTTTGACTAAGCAAAATGCACACATCTGTTATTAAACATTTCAATAATTAAATCCCCTATGACTATTGATCTTAATAATTTAAGTTTTCTATGGAAATAAATATTTTATAAAATGAAGGAAGTGTAGAGAATAATGTTGAGCTAATAGTCACAAAAAGAAAAATAAACCAAAAATATCTATATCATACCTCTACACTTGGGCTAAGGCTGCTCGGCAGTGTTTCTGATGTCACTGTTGTGCTTGGAAGGCTGGAGAAGTCCCAGGTATTCACAGGCTGTATTGGTTCAGATGGCTGAGAGTGATCAATACATTTTGGATTGTTCAATAAGGTCACTTCATAAAATTCTTGAATATCTAAAGATGTCCAAAAAAAGAGAAGTTAAGCTTTATAGTTACGGTAACATTCTGATTCTAACAGTATCTTCCCCCTGCAAAACAAATTAGATACCTACCACTTTATCTACCTATTACAGATGAAGCTGCATTGCCAAGATCATACAAACTTCCTTACAGGATACACAACCACTCTCTATGCCCCATATCTCAGAGCCAATATGTCCCCACTCACTCTGGGCTTCTGCCACCAACCCCAATAGCATGATCTGCAGCAGGAACACAGGAAGCATACGGAATAACTGCAGTAGAATAGTGGAAGAGATGGCTTGTCTATACTTCAAGTTACGGTATGTGTAATTTCAGTTACTGTAGCTTTTGGTTATCTGAAATCTATTGTTCAAGGGCAGTATTAGAAGGTCTTTTTTGCAGTATATGTTTTAATTAAATGACCACAGAAATAAAAGTATACCAATGACGTCAGCAAGAGAGAGAAGTTGCAAGAAACTAGGAAAAAGGAGATTGATCAGGATGTGCCATCATCTGCTTTTTCCGTCTAAGTAACAGAAATTGGATGAAACTTTTAACACTATGAATTACAAGTCATACTTATGAATTAATAAACACCTTTTTTTTTTTGTTTTTAATAACCCTGAAGACTCAACTGGAAACTTCTGGAGAACAAATATCTGGCTGTGTTAGGGTTTTTTACTGACATCCTATCCACTACATGAAGCACCAATAAAAATAACACAATCTAAAGCAGCATCAAAGGTATTTCTATGAAGTATAAGATATGAAATTTGCTACCACAACTATAATTACATCCATCAAAGCTCACATTAAAAAAATAAGACGTCTGAAAAGTTACAGGCTAAGGAAAGGGCAGACAAAGGAGGAAGCTGTCTTGTAAAGATTGTAGTCTCTTCTGTGAGGTATAAAGCTGCTAAAGTGGAGTTGTAAATTACACCAAGTTCACAGAAGACAAATACACAGATACAGTTGGTCCAAGAAGTAAATAGGACCCAGCCACGAATAAGAAGGACGCTGATCTGCAGAATCTTGTAGCTTTTCAGCAGCTGTTCAGAGTCAGTAGCAGAGACACAGTAACTAATTCCTCTATAGACCTGTTCCACTAAAGACAGACAATGCAAATAAAAGAAGCCTTACTGTTGCTGGTGGTCCAGTCTTAGATTTTTTATATTTTTTTTTATATATAAGACATTGCACTCCTGCTCTCTACTAGTCCAGAAAACTGCAATTCTCAAATTCCATTTGTATCTTTTATCTAAGCAAGAGTCAAATTCCTATCAACTGCTTACATTAATTTTTAAAGTTATACTTGCTCTTAGCGCTGCTGATTGGAAGAAGTAGCAGTGTGGGTTGCAGAAGAGGTTAAGTGACCTAGATATACAGGAGCAAAGCAGCCTAAGAGATACAAATTGCCTTTAAATCTATCTTTCACATTAGTTCCCTCAGTTGCAAATTTGTCTTGTAGCTGCATTAAGAGTAATACATCAATCAAGCACACTAAGGTACCCCCCCCCCCCCCCATAAGAGTACTTTGTATATTAAAATAAGCAGTGGTTTAAGTTGATTCTATAGTTGCAATCACCAGCAACCAAGCCAGGAAGATCACTACATTATTTATGGGAAGGGGCTATTTGTGCAACTGTTTTGCAACAGAAATCTAGGGCACCGATTCTCAATTCTGCTACTGTTCTTTTAAGTCCCTGCCAGTGGAGGTAGCCATTTATTCATACTGCAGAATGACTTGTTTCAAAAAGCACATTATTTCCCAAACATGTTCTCCACTTCTCTATGAAAACACCACAATGGGCTTATTACTGAAAGATGTCAGAAATATATACACCAGTTAATATGAGGATTAGTTTCTGTTTATCCTGAACTTGCTCCAAATCCCCAAAGTTTCTAGGAACTGTGTCTATATAATAATATCTACTTTTTTCTTTTTCCTAACATTTATTTATATTTTTGCTATTCAGAACACAAACATTAAGTACTTAGGAGTGTAGGCAAGCAGCCTATGCACCCTGTGCTTTAGGCCCACAAGGAATGGGTGCTAGACACTTGCATTTTTTAAAGACAGAAATTCAGGCCATACCTCATTCAACCTAAAAAATTTCTTCTTCTGGTCTACTGCTATGTATCAGCTCTCAAAAATATTTAGTCATATGAGCATGCTTAAATATCTACCTAAGTAATGTTAATCTGTGGATGTATTATTAGCATATGAGAAGTTCTAGCATTTTCCTAATTCTTACAAGTAGCAGGTAATAAAATACTGATTTTACCTTTTTTTTTTTTTTTAGCTATATTTCTGGTTAGATTCCCTCTTAAAGCTAGGTGTGCTTTTAAAAAAAAATAAATAAATAAAAACGTTCCAGCCCCTTCCTCCCACATTAATTCCAAGACAGATTACATCTCAAACTAAGTTACAGAAAACTAATTCAAATCAGATATCACACAAGAGTAAAAGAAAACACAGACGGGGAACATTTCTAGCTAGAGTGGAAACACCAAAAGAACAGTCAACTGACACTGAAAAAAAGAGGGGCAAAATTACAGGAAAGCCAAATTGTCAAAAGGTGATTTATGGCAACACAGAAAATCATCCTGGAATCATATCAGCTTCCAAGTAAAACTACACTAAGTGGCCAAATCATCAATGCATGTGACGGCAACAGGAATAAAAGTCTACAGGAAGCAAGTGACAGACCACCAGTTCTGAAAAGGAGGACTCTTATGAAACAGGAAACTTTTTTTCTTAACTTATTAGTAGTGTGAAAAACTAAACAGTGGTGACAAACACAGTATTTTTTTCAGTATTCCTTACAGTAGAAGTTGACCACCTGCAAGCAGTTTGCTGGTATACTCCCCGCTCCCCCCCTGCCCCATATTCTTCACTCATCTTAGTTTTGTTCTTTGAATAGGTTCATTCACCAGTAATGTGATACACTAGAAGCTAAAACTGCTCACTATTCAAGCAAACAAGAAAGAGTTACCTACCAAATATAATTTCAAACCCAAATCAACTTCACAAGGGAGTTCAAGGTTCGCTAAATCCACAACACAGTAATTGAAAGAACAGCAGAACTGCAGAAGCAAACAAATTCTTACAGCATCTCGTAAATTAAGTGTATTTGATAGCACTTCAAGAGCCTACAACAATTCTATCTAGAGGATCTGCCTCTGAGGACAAGGATTCCAACTGCAACATGACACCATTCCTTCAGATATATTTCTTCCCTGCTCCTTAGTAATCAGACACAAGGCCTCTGCTTGCCATTTCTACTGGAGTGTCTGATACTTTTTGCTATATATTCAGAAAGTGCACTTGTAATCAGGGTAACTTAACATCAGCACATATTCTAAAAACCTCACTGTCAAGGCAAGCTCCCTACAAGCACCTTTCCTACAGAAAGGAATATGTAATTTTAGTATAGTCAGCCAGTAAAATAAAGCTGAGCAGAATTCTCTGCATTCACTTACGCATTAACCTTTTGATAACAGTAACTTTGCAAGTCAAAGATCAGATACCTATAATTGCATTTTCTTAAGGGAATGGTGTAACCCTGTAAACAAGGTGTTGGCATTGCTTGTAACAGACCATAAGCCCCATGTTAAGCTAATAACCGGGCCTATGGATTTGTCTTGGCCTACCTGGAGCTTTGTTTTAGCTTGTCCAACTTTAACATCAATTATCTAAAGACCAGATGATTTATCTAATCTGAATAGCTTTTACTTAGCTTCAGACAATTGTGTGATATAATACCTATTTTTATAAATATTTATGTATAAAATACACACAACTTACACATTAGTAAAGAATACTTAAATATTTAAGTATATAAATTTGCATATAAATGTTCTCTATATTCCATATATACTTGTATGTAAAACCAACAGGTGTTATGTCATGCAATTGTCTGAAGCTAAGTAAAAAGCTATACTTGGGTACACGCACACACACAGATTATACATAAAAGACCGTGTGTGTATTTCTGTAGCTAATAGGCATCATAACAAGTACTTATTCTGCAGAGAATGAGTTACCCATGACCCCAGAACAAAAAGCTGCATAGAGGAGCCCAAGCATAAAATGACAGCAGAGGCCTTGAAAATAAAGGCACAGGATGATATCGGAGACCTCGAGACTAAAAACAACTCACCAACTGCTAATTACTGGTGAACTTGGCAAAAACAGTTTGAGGGATAACAGAACAAAGAACAAGCATTCAGCATATGTAAACCAGACTGTATATGCAAGAAATTCAAATGTAATATGGAACTGCAAAGTACTGAAGAAAGAACAAAGCACAGAGCACGTCAGCAGTCAAAAATAACCTCAAGAAAACAAAACTGTGAGAAGAAACGATCAATCCCGTACAAACCCACAGGAAGCATTCCCTGTACCACTCAGTCTCCCATTCCCTTTTCTTCCCTCCCAATATTTTAGTATGCTCTGGCTTTCTAACAATTATTAAGCAACTTACTGTATTTTTTAATGTGATGTTGTTCTTTAGGTAGCTGATGTTGGACCTTTAATATTATGGTATAGAAGGAATCACTAAAATTTCACGGGAATTTATTACTTATCTCGTGGAAGGAGGTTGTAGCAAGGGGCTGTCAGTCTCCTCTCCCAAGTAACAAGTGACAGGAGAAGAGGAAATTGCCTCAAGTTGTGCCAAGGGAGGTTTAGATTAGATATTAAGAAAAATTTCTTCTACATATCCATTTAACACTAGTAAACCAAAACTTAAAGTTTAAGATTAGTTTGTATTTTCAAAAAGAAAATACAAACACAAAGAAAAACTTCATATCTATTTACCAAGCAATGACCAGAGTCAACTAAGTATTCTCTTTGTGTATTCACTGGTCACCTTGTGTCATGGTGTGTGCATCTGGTCAAAAATACATGTTTGTATTCATACTGAAATGAAAAGTGAAATGAAATGAAAATGAAATGAAAAATGAAAAGCAAAAACCAACCTCGTCACAACCCATGTAAAGTCCCTTTCAAGGTTTGTTGTTTTATTTTGGTTTGGGGTTTTGTTTGTTTAGGGTTTTTTTCTTCTTTAAAAACAAACGACTGCTGTGCACAATAAAGAATTCTTACAAATGAAAGTTACAAGCTGCAGTGCAACTTTCTCACCATGCAAGTTCTATTCTATGAGAGCCTTTGCTACAAGCTACAGCATCCAACTACTCATCCTCAGCCCTTTCACTTTTTTCAGCAACTTGTGTCCCACACTTTCAACCTTCCTTCAGCACGCAGTTCTTTGTTAAACTCAAATTCCAAGAGATGCTACTTTCCACTTCTAACACAAATGCTCCTTAATTTGCACTGAACCAAAACTGTCCTCATCTAAGCTCAGATCTAGTTGTTTGGTTTTATTCCTATAGCTGCTTTTTACAGTCAGACATGTTCAACTCCTTGCCAGTTTGTCCACTTATGCTTTCCAAACTGTTCATTCATATCTTCCTTGTTGCTTACTAATCATCTTGCCATATCTGCACATTGCCTCTTTCCAATTTTCCTTCAGAAACCTACAGGGTCTTCTTTACGTTCAGAACTAAGGTAGGAAAAATTAAAAATCAAAGTTGTCATCACACAGCCAAAAACTGGCATAATAATCTTCTGCTCTTCCAAATTCTTTTCAGTTTAATACCACCTCATGTTCACTTAGTCATCAACCTAACCTTAAAAATAAACAAACAAAAAACCCCACCGAAACTACAAATGAACTCCCAGTTATCCCGCTGTCTACAAACACGTCAACCCCAGTTGCGTATCAGCCACCAGCATAACATAGTATTTTTCTTAAAAGGTTGCATTTACTACTACCTTTAGGGATCAAAAAACCTGTCAGGGACAAGGGAAATTTTACTGTTAAGTCTTATTTGTAGGATGTCCCCTAAATAGTGTCCGTACAGGACTCAGGAGACTTCTCTCCAGACAAATGCATAAAAAAAAAAAAAAACAAAAAAAAAAACACCAAAAAAAAAAACCACCACACCCCAACACAAAACGAAACAAAAAAGCAAACCAAAAACCAAACAAACTATTTTAGGGATGAGTTCACTCAACATTTCAAGTAGAGCTTTCACACAGGTACTGTGTGCTGCTTCTAAGCTCTGTGCTGTCTCCTCAACCAACAGTAAGCTCAGAGGCTCCAAGGTAATTATCTGACATTGTTAGCAACACAAGGACGGGTAGCACCACATCCCAGCATCTCCACTAGTGGTAACACTTGCACATTTCCCGCACCTCAATTCTAACACGTTTCTGAAAATGGGACTTATATTTGCAATGCTTTTACAGTTTCTCCACACGTTTTTCTTACTGCACCTCTGTCTTAGGCCAAGCTTTTAATTTCAAGCCAAAATAACTCAGCTTTTTTGAGCACTTGTCTGGGAAGATATTCACACACAACAAGATTCCTATAAAAGCTTTATCAAAAAGCTCTAGAGCTGCCCCTAATTTGAAGAAGGAATATGAAGCTAAGGAGGTTATTCTAGTGCCAGCCCTACACCTTTTGTGGTCTCTTTAACACTCTTGCAAATTTGGCCTAGTTATAACTCTGGAAGCCATCTGTGCAAAGAGACTAGTCAGCTGCTAGAGTTCAGTTTCCCTGAAGATTCACACCACCTGCATGAAGACAAGCACCATCCTGCAAAATACAGGCAACCAGACGCACAGGAGGCACATGGTATTCCAGCTGCAGAGCTGAACAAGATGTTCTGCCCTTGCTGCTGCTGGGGTCACCACGGAAGCAGGCCTAAGATTAAGGCCAAATATCCCATCTCATGCTTTCCCCCTTTCCTCTACACTGTACTCAAGCACTGAAGTAAATGTTGAAGGGAATTAGGAGAAAAGCCAGGTACCCAGCATGGGGAGAGACAGGCATCAGAACTAAGGGAAAACACAGGTAATAAAGTGAAGCAAGAACAGAACATAAGATAAACTTTCCCAGAACGTGGAAACTATACCAATTATTCCCAATTTCAACTTTCTTTTCAGCCCCTGGATGAACAGCATATTATTGACCAAGTTTTCTTGTCAGTAGCCCTTTTTAACAGTGACCCTGTGAAGAGAATACTGTAATTGATAAATTCTACAATGCAGCTATTCAACACTGGATACACAGTCAGTATAATGACCACAAGGATAATCTTTTGCCACAATACTATTTATCTGCATACCAGTAGCTACTCAACTTACACTGGTCTTACTTGTTATTTTAGGCTACCAGAAGCAGCACCTAATCCCAAAAATTCAATACATTGCACTGTCACACATAGATGTAATACAGCATGGGAAACACTTTAAAAAGAAAGCACACAACAACCCCAAAACTTTCCACACTATTGAAGTGGACTACTTGCATACAAAACAACAGGTAGTTCTTCCAAAAGGAGGAGCAATGAGACTGTTTCACTCATTATTAGGTTCCTTGAAGAGGAAGACATAAAGTTCTTGCAAAAACTGGGACATTCTGAAGCAGTGACAAACTACAGAGCAAAAGCATACTAACAAGACTGAGTCAACACTCCAATCACTAGCTAAAATGTTTTATCCTCCCTCCATCTGGATAAAAAAAACACATGAAATTCTCAACTAACTTTGACAACACAACCCTAGGTCAAATCTCCTTGAAACTGACCCACCTTTGCAAAAGTTTCAGGAGACCACAGTAAGCATAGCCATAGTATATCCTTAGGAAACTTGTCTGAAAAGCAGACAAACACCTCAAAGTGGCAAGAACTATATTCCATGGATGTTTCAGTCTCAAATGTGAGCAAAGATGTTGTATTACAGAAGATGCAATCTGGGGAAAAATTCACAAAAACGCAGTAAGGGTAAGATTTCAAGGTGAAAATACTCTATCTAGCATCTGCAATAGTTCCAGTAGTATCCAATATAATAGAAAATGTAATTCTAAACTTTCCTCTATTAAAAAAAAAAAAATTAAAAAGTAGTAATAAAATAGCCCAACAATACTCCCTAACTCTCTAACGAGATCCCCAACTTACTGTCAAGAATTTCTGGATTCTTAATGCAAACATTTTTCAACTGAGTCTGAAGGAACTTGTACTGGGGCCTCAGTGACACTTAGAAATGGGTTCACACAGTTCACACAGTAGCCTTCCTTGCGTCAGCTGAAGAGCAGTCTTACACAATGACACATGCCCACAACTAAAATTCTCTACAAGGCCTAGGCTGATTTGAAAAGTTAACTGTGTCATCATGCCATATGCTCCATTAACTAACTATATCACTGCAAGAAAAGCTGATACTGAAGTTTCACTAAGAGCAAGTACTTTTGGTTTCAGTTATGAAGAAAAGTTTTTGCTTTAACCATGTTTGATTTCAACTTAGCCAGCAAGCACAGAAAATATTTCTATGCTGGCTAACTGAGAGGGAGCTAAAAGAGCAAGAATATCTACAGAGATGCCACACACTGCTCACAGAAATGGGGCCACATGCCATCTAGCAGGAATGCGGTCAGTCCATTTTGAGGGGTACCAACTTTGAGGAGTGCTGACCACCCCAGCCTGAAATCTACAGTCGTTTTTCCGAATTCAGTTCAGAAAGCCAGTGTGAACAGAGCTGAGGAAGCTGAAGAGTATGTTTCACATTCCTAGATGATTCAGCCCAGTCAGACTACTGATAAATCTGAACAAAAAATTTACCTTAATGCAACCACCAACTTGACAAAAATTTCAGAGACCAAACCTTTTTCTAGTGTGTAAAAACATCTTAACAGCATTTTTTAAATATTCTAATTCATAAAGCTCATGAATCCAAACTATGGTTAAAAAACCTTAATGGTTGCTGGGGGAAGCTGTTCTTTCGTTCAGTCGGGATTACTGAAACCACTACATTTTTTTCTTCAAAATTCCCACACTGGATATTTAGCATTAGGAATAGCCAGTGGGTAAGCACAATTCTCAAGGCAGATCTTCATGCAAAAGGACTCCAAGTGAAATAAATTAGACTGCTTACACACATGAAATTCAACACATTCAAATTCCCCTAGTCAAATCTGCCAATTTATACCAAAAAGCCTCTATACGCATAGCTATAAAATAATGTATAGGAAAAAAAAGAATCATGGAATCAACTAGGTTGGAAAAGACCTCTAAGATCATCAAGTCCAACCTTTACCCCAGGACTGCCACGTCCACCACTAAATCATGTCACTGAGGGCCTCATCTACATGGTTTTTTAACACAGGGACAGCAATTCCACCACTTCCCTGGGAAGCCAGGATATCTGCCTGACTGGCCTTCTCCCGATCTTCACTCACAAACATTCAGCCTCCTCACAGCATTAAGTTCCAGGCAGTCAATGCACCCTGACATACAACGCAACCCCACTGCCTCTCTTTGCTTGCCTATCCGTTCTCAAGAGCCTGTAGCCATTCATTGCAGCACTCCAATCATGCGAATTGTCCCATCACTTAAGACGGACAAGGCAAGAAAGGCAGCACAGCCAACTTCACTGCCAGGGAATGCAGAGACTCTTTTAGAATTCCTTTGTTCTGAAACCTGTGTAAATGAAGTTTATTGTCAGGAAAAGGAATATTTTTAAAGTAGTAAACTACCTTATGTTTCCAGCTATAACTAGTGATAATTTTAGAAGACTTTTAATATGGTCAACTGGAGCATGCAAGCCATTAAAAACAGACTTTTAACTACACAAAAAAAGATTCTGTGTATAAAGAGAAGTCTGCTTTTTCCCTCAGAAAGGTTAGACTTCTGCATGCACATGCTCCTCTTATATTTTCAAAAAGATAAACACATCATACCTATACCTTCACAAGAACCTGTACCTTCTCAAGAAGGTAAAAGTGCCTAAATTAGAAGCAGAACTTCAGAATTATTACCTCACTATTTGAAGACAAATTTCAAATTCTTCACAAAAGTGAAATTAAGTATCCCATGCTTCCATATGTGGATTTCATCTTACTTTGGTGTCTTAGTAACAGACTTACCTTACCAATTATCAGAGCATCAGTAACAAGCTATTTTAACTACAACCAAGAAATCATAGCGTAGAAAAGATACCATAAAATTCTGAGTCTGTGCAATGGGAAATTTACTTTAAACTGACACTATTCTCAAGCTAATTTTAATTACAGGTCCTTGGTATTCACTTAATTAAAGTCTTACACATCATTATACTTGGCTGGTTGAAGCAATGGAAAAAACCATGGGCTTTTTCATAGACTGTTTTAAGGAGTAACATTTGGTTACCAATTTTGTTACTACTTTGAAGTTCTTACAGTTATTTCACTTCAGATACAACACTGCTGTAATGTCAGTTTCATAACAGTGGTTGTTCACACTGACTGGCTAATGGTCCAAGTCAAACCATTTAAAACTGTAATTACATATTTAAGAACCAGGTCAAATTTGTAGATTGTTGAGCTAAAATTTAATTGATAGAATTAAAAAGAGAGGACAACATTAAAAAAAAAGGCTCAAATAATAAAATAATACCATTTATTCTTCAGCATCCAAATGGAAATACAGGGGGGAAGTAACCTTTAATTACTTCATGTGTACCTAAATATATGAAATATTGAAAAAAATCTGTAGTTTTCAGGAATATTTAAATTTCCCCCATTATAAACCCAAAGATATATTTCTGTGCATAAAGTAATGTCTATTTATTGCTTGAAAGAACAGCATTTGATTGCCAAGTTAAAAATTATACTCAAAAGATAACATGAAGTTGACAGCAGATCCTGACTGCAGCCTTCACAAACATTCTCACCTGCCAAGGACAGGCAGGTCTTGGAGATAGTGCAGTAACTTGGCACAAAACAAAAGAGAAACAAAAAGGAAAAAAACCCACAGAAAATAAATGGATCAAGTTCTCTTTCAGTATTATTTTATTTACAATTTAAAAAAAAAAAAAAAGAAAGAAAGAAAAAAACAACCCACAACTATAAGTAGCACACTTTCTGGAAGAAGTACCTACAGGAGAAATAACTTGGTAGTTCAACCTGAAACTTTGTCAGAACAGCATCAGGAATTTAAGTAGGGAATAGATCGCAACTTCTCTAAAAGGTGCACTTAATCAGCCATGAAGTAACATGAAATGCAGTATTCCAGTAAGCCTAACCTGGAGCAAAACTGAATACTTCATTCAGCCTGCTCCCAGATCTTCACAGAAAGATAGCAGGCAGAAGCAGGCTCAAGGTCTTCCCAGTAACTGTATCTATCCTTCAGATTGCATCTTTTCCATAGAGTCCCCCAACTCTTTACCCCCATCATGCACTAGTCACACCATAGAAAGATGTTTACAGGAAAACAATAGCCAGGAGCAGCCTGCCATGAACAAGAACTCCCCTGACGTATTTGCATGGAAAGGAGAAAGACTCAAGCTGACAGCATAAATTGCTTGGAAAGTACTAGCCTTCTGTGCTACCACCTTTCAGACAAGCAGTTTGGAAACATATGCATGCACTCAGTAATAAACAATTACACAGTGAACCAGTAAATGCAAAGTTAGTGCAACATTCCCAAAAAGCATGACCCCCATTGTATATGCACAAAAACTATGGTCTTATGATTGCAACATGCAACATCTAACAAGACCAGAAAACAGGCAATGTAGCCCACCCAGGGAACAACACATGCTTGTTTTCTGCTCTTGCAGAATGAAGCCAACAGACATAAGGTTGCCTGCTGTTTCTAGTGCTACTAGTAAAACAATGAATATCCGTATGTGGATACAAGAAGAAACTATGTCTTGCAGATTAGATTATCAAAGGCTAATAGATGGGTATCTTATTCAATGAAGGGGAAAAATGGATTACTGCATAGATCTTCACGAGGGGTTTTTTTAAATAACAATAAAAATAAAAATAAAAAAACAGCCACACATGTACACACCCAGAACAAGAAAGATGGTAATCAACATTGAAGTTTGCCAGGTGAAAATAAAAAGCGCAACTGCAGTACATTAAGCTTCTGATGTAAGACTTCAACACTGTGAACACCAATAGGTGAATCCTCTTCGTGTGTCCCACAAAGATTGTCTAGTGTTTCATCACAGAGTTGGTTAACAACAACCAAGCATTGAAGAGAAATTCACAGAGCTCCTCTAAGTAAAAGATTTCTGCAACTGACCTAGTTTCACAACTACCTTTCATAAACATACATGATAAGAAAGACACAGCAAGATTACCGTCTTCTGAAACCCACTTAAGATAAATAAATGCTCCAGAAGAAAACACTCACATGCAGGGAGGCATGCTTATGTCTTGCCTGTCCCTGTGCCTCTACCACAACACAGATCTAAAGCTATTTCAAGGCCAGGTTGGACAGAGCCTTGGATGACATGGTCTAGGGTGAGGCATCCCTGCCCGTGGCAGGGGCGTTGGAACTAGATGATCTTAGGGTCCTTTCCAACCCTAACTATTCTATGATTCTAAGCTGTGGTACTACGAAAGAAGATATACACTTGTATGACACTAACCATGCAGTAAGCCAAGTAACAAATGTAGCTACAACGTTTGGTTTTAGTACAATTCCGACACAGGTTACTCTGTCAGAAGACAAGGATGAAGAAATTTACAAATTTTACTCTAAGGTAAACTAACAAAGCCCTTTCATCCATTAGCTGTCATAAAGAGAGTAACAACCAAAATCAAGGAGAAAACACATCTCACTGCTTCCTGGCAGAAGTTTCCAAATAAAATCAGGATTCTGCAAGTTATATTTATGCTTTTTTTTTCCCACCCAACATTCATTCAGGAAATTAAAAGCTACATGTAAGTAGTACAACAAGACTTGTGGGAACATTTTAAGTGAAGCACTACAAATACTCTAAGAATTAATAGTGTTTCCACTACACTTTAATATGGAGAGGAAAAAAATCACTGTAGTATACCCTGAGGCATTATAAGTTTCTTCTCACTTATTTAAAGTTAACTTTGCACTTCAGGTACACGCTTTATGATGATTCTAGAGATTCTTCATCAGGAACATTTGCCTGAATCCAACTTTACATTAAAATCATTTCAACTCATTAAGTAATCTGTTACATATGGACTCACCAGAGAAAAAAAAAAAAAAAAAAAACAACAAAAAAAAAAATACTCCTTAGAAAATTTTCAGGTGAACAGACATGTGGAAAACCAGTCTAAAGTAATCTACAATAAAATGTCACAGAAGAAAATTGCACCACAGATTCAAGCAGTTTGGGCTAGTCAAAAAAACTCGAATAAAGTAGGTATATGAAACAAGTGAACTGTTGCTCTGTAACAGCACGTGTGTTACTACGCAAAACAAAAACACAACGACAAAAAGCACGTGGCTTCTAACATAAGGACAAAATACCTTTTTTTTCCCTTAACGCTGCAAGCGACAGCCTAAACAAGAAACGATCGGCTTAAGCACAAACCGAAAGAAGTCAGCCTTTACCTATCAAAGCCTGGAAAAGGTTACTTTGGAAGATGCTGATGACACGCTCTATGGAGTTTCGCAGCTGCCGGTCCTCCGCCTGGCTCAGCTTGGAGCGGTATTCCTCCAGGAGGCGCAGGGCTCGCTGGGTATCTGCAAGCAGAGACCAGACACGGCTGACCCCAGCGCACCAGGTAGGAGGACGGGGGATGCATGCACTCGCGGAGAACGCAACAAGCCTCCGCGGTCGGGACCGCCCCAGCCCAGCCCGGCAGCTTCTTTGTTCGCAGCTAAGAGAGCGCGGGCGAGACCATGCCCCTCGGCGGGCTCACACCGCCCGCGGACCAGCGGCCGCCCCTCCTTGCCCGTCCCGCCGCCGCCGCCCGGCGCAGCTGCTGTCAGGCAGCGGGTCAGGCAGCCCCTCAGCGCCCAGCTCACCTTGCTTCCTGACGGGCATGGCGCTCCCCCGCCGATCGGGACTCCGCCTCACAAACTTTGCGCCCGACCCGGGGCGGCGCGGCGGCGGCACGGCTCCCCCTGCCGGCCGGGCGCGGGAGGGGCACGGCAGCCGCCCCGCCTGACCGCCCCGCCGACCGACCCAACCGCACACCCGCCGGCCGGCTGGCAAAGAGACCGAGCGACTCCGCTCGGGGCTCCCGCCGCCGCGGCGCCTCCGCGAGAGCCGGGTCCCGGCGGGCCGGCGCGGCGCAGTGTGGTGGGCCGGGCCGGTACCGGGTCGGGCAGGGCTGGGGTGCTCTCGCCGCCTCCCGCCCGCACCGCTCACAAATTCCAAACTTTCCAGCCAAAATGGCGGCCTGGAGGCTGTGGGGAGCGCGCCCCCCCCCCCACGTGACCGGGCCCGGCGGCCGCCCAATCAGGGCTCGGCTCGGGGCCGGTACCTAGTCGGCGGGGCGGGGGGGGAGGAGGCAAGGTGAGCTCTCGCCACCCGCCTTAAAGGGGCCGGCGCCCGGCGGCACGGCCCCGCCCAGGCCCGCGCGAGGGGGCGGTGGTGCTCGGGGCCCCCCCCGGCCCCCCGGGGCGCCTGGCAGCTGCCGTCGTGCGCCGCGGGGCCCGGGCAGCGCGCCTGACCGCCGCCAGAAACGGAGGCTGGGTCCGCTACACGGCACCCGGGCACCCCGCGGGCCCGGCCCCGGCTCCCCGCTCCGCCCAGTCGTCCGCGGCCGGCGGCGTGCTCGCTGTGCTTCCGTCCCTTCCTCCCGCCGGCCGAGGCGGCGCGGCCGGCCTCGGGACGGTCCTGCCGCCGAACCCCGCCCTCGAGCGTGCCCGGCGGTGTGGCCGCTGTCCCGGGCGCAGCGGCGGTGACGGGCGGTGTGTGCTGTGGAAGGGCGGGACAGGTACAAGTGTGCCACCGCGCTACTTGGCAGTACCGGTTATCCCCCTTTGACCGCCGGTTACCGAACGTGTACGGGGCTGGCAGGAGTTATTGGGCAAAAATGGACTAGACAACCGTGTTGGCAGTGATACGGTAAGAGACCCAGGCACGGATCCGCTCCTATTGTGGTACCTGCCGTACGAATAGAGAGCAGAGATGTTCCTTGCTCCACGAAGTTGACAGCCCAATCACACGACAGGAGGTCATGGGACAGGCAGGGGATCACAGATACCATACAGACCTTATCGAGCAATACCTTATAGAACACTAGCATCCACCTGTTGCTGGGTTTTTTCGTTCAGTCATCCTGGCAAAGAGAAGGAGAGGAAGGGCTTATTTGAAGAAGGATAAAGAAATAACTTTGCTGAGGTTAACAAAGGATATAAGGTTAATGTAAGGACATCATGGGAGAAAGCATGAAAAGCCTTGCTTATCTGGAAGTTTAAGAAGTGGGTTGTGTAGGCTGACAGCATGGACTGATCAGAATCATGAAAGCTGCTTTCTAAAAACTGGCACGGAAATAGTAATGAGGTGCCTCCAAAAGCAATACAAACAGCTTGCTTTTTTGCATGAGAGCAAGGAGGAGACAGGGCACAGAAATGGGTGACTTGGATAGAAACATGATGATCTTCGCAGCATGTTCTAGATGCCTATTAAAGGGAAAATGTATTAAAATTGGTGAATTTAGGGGTACTCAAATGCTTGTACTGAGGGGGAACGTTATGTATTTCTCAATCAGGTGGACAATCAAACAGAACTTCACATCTGAAACACTTCAAACCGTGCATGTATGTGCATGAGAGGCGGAGAGGCTTGAAAGTTCAAAGCAAATCCTGCTGCTGTCATTTTTTTGATTCAAGTTTGCATTTCCATTTACACTTTTTTGATTTAGGCACAACTAAAAAAGTACAAGAGCTTATTCCAGGTACCTAAAAAAAAAAAAAATCTCCTGGGCAACTCTTGCAGATTTAAAGTCTAAAAATCAGGACTAGATTTAGCTGTGGCAAAGTCCTAATCTTACAGAAAATTTACACTGCAAAAACCTAACCCAGATCTAGAAAAGGCCTCTCTCTCTCTCTCCCCCTCTCCTCAATACTCCCATGTTTTGTAGGTTTGCACCAGGAGTTTCTTCTCCTCTCACAGCTATGTCCTGTGAAATTGTTCGTATCTCATTGAAGAAAACAGAATATACATTTAGTGCTGACACACGTTTCCCATTTTCCTTCTTTCTAATTGTATTTTCATACTTTCAGAATTTTGGCACTAGTGGTGCCGGTTCATGTATTTTGAAATGAAAGCATGCTAAGAAGGGACATTGGCAGAAGACTCCATCATTTGGCCTCATCCGTTTTCCCTGTTTACAACAGCAATAAATATACTCTAAAGGGGCCACAGTCCTCTTGATGTCAGAGGAATATGTATACAGAAGGAGAGGAAGAACAGCCTAAATTTAGCTGGCAGAAAGAAGACATCTGCAGCAGTTAGGTTGCTTTTGCTGACTAACAAAAACATATTATTACAAAGATTATTTTTTTTTTTGCAATAAACTACTTTTTCGTAAACAGTATTTGATGTTTCCACAGCTATTTATTTAAAGTAAGGGGTAATCCCATTACATACGGTCATTGTGCTGGGGATAGAGAAATAATCCCATATATAACACCCTGAGACAGCATTTCTCACTTGTTACTAATGCTCCAGGAAAAAAAAAAAGAAAACATCAAAGAGGGGGTCAGGATGATGGATCAGCAAGCCAGGAAGCAATTAGGTGAGCCTTATTGTACCTCAGAGAGCTGTGTTGGTTCCCGGCACTTCTGTTTCAGTTCAGGGAATATATTTGTCGATTGAAAGTGGTTGAACCAGAAAGCACAGTACTAAACTTCAATATGTAAGGTGGTTTTGAAATTCCAGGGCATGTAGAAAATCTTATGAATGGAAAATGGCATTTTTACTAGCACACTGCAGTAAGAGCCAGTCTTGCAAAACTGCCCTGTATTACACACCGCTTTTTTCAGGCTCCAGTTTTCAGGAAATTGTGTAGTTCCCTTGGAGGAGGGGAAAACTGGGTATGAACCAGAGCATCGTTTGTGCCATGGCTTAAGCAATATCATTTGAATCAAACCCTTATAGGCAGCATCCAGAAAGGCTTGTACTTAAATTGTGACTGGTGTGGTCAGCATACAAGTCAGCATTATGTTGTGCTGTGCTTAACACATCCTTGCTGTGCTCCAGCATGACCCTTGGTGTAGGAACTCCAGAACAATTATACAAAACAGCAGCCTGTCACCACTGTAGCCCTCTTGGCCTCAGAAGTGGCTGAGGGTCTGACCCTCTCTCCCTGCCTTCAGATCTGTTAAAATCCCTTCTTTGGCCACCACTGTCAGCAGCCTGTGTGGGATGCCATCTGGGACAAGCAGGCAGCTTGCTTCAACGCATGTGTTGCTCTACCCATTTGAAGATATGGTACTTAGGGGGGATATGCAACATGGCAGCAGAAGGCATTTGGCAGCAAGGAGGGGAGCACAACGCAAACGCGTTGCCCAGATGTGAAGAAACTTTCCATAACAGCCACCTGCTCCTAGCCCATGCCATTTGTGCACATGGGAAAAGCAAGCCCTGTGAGAGAAGCTAATAAAACCAGTTTACAAACACACAGTGAAACAGAAACAATGCTTTCCCATTTTGAGAAACTATGCCAGAGCTTGTTGGTAGTTGCCTGCTCTGAAAATCAGAGTAGTGACCTCTGCCAGGGGTTTGTACCTGATCATGCACCAGCTCCTGTCTCCTCAAGGCAGGACAGCTGTCAGACGCCGCTTTGAAAACTGTTCTTTCTGAATGTTGCAGCTGGCACCCCACATAGTAACTGAAGAGGTCTGATGAACTCGGAACAGGAGACTTGAAGAAACATTCACAAGATCCACACATAACACACCTATCAACACAACAATAACCATTTGAATACCAAAACAAAAAGGACAGCAGACATCACTACATTGCAAGAGTTTACAGTTACCTGTATGGCCAAGAAAATACAATAGTAATAAGCTCAGGCAAACTCAGAAGGTGGGGTAGAGTAACTTAATAAATACTGGTACATGTATTCATATTCACTTCAAGTTGGACACTGGTGTATGTGGGCATATCGCTTGCATTGATAATTTAAGTCAAAGTAATTGCTGCCATGTGAAGAGTAAAGACTAAAACTGAAGAGTTGGGGTTTTTTTATATTGGGCTTATTAATAGAAGAAAACACAAGAACAAGAAAATTGAATCTTTTTATCTTACATTTGTCATCTGTTCAATGCCCAAAGTCACCATGTAGTATAGCAGTCACCATATAGTATACAGAGCAGATTATTTCCCTTTTTCATACAGAATTGGGAATTGTTACTCATGAAAGGATCTCTGACAGCTGCAGAAAAGCTTTCACTTCACTTCCCCTGCAAACTGAGTGCAATGCTTCACAGCTAACTGCGGAAGCAATGAAACTAATCAAGCCTAATTTCCCCTGGCTAATAAAGAATGAAGTCTGAGTGAAGTTAGCTTGTTCATTATGCCTCCACTCATCCGGATTCTCTGATGTCTGATAAGGTTGGATCATGTGCCACAGCCTTACCTTCCAGGAGCTGTCTTTTCAGGGGGATGCCTTTTCTATATAATCTGTAATGTTGTGGGTTAAGAGATGCAAACAACTTCTTATAGAAGCATTCTGCTTGAATGAGAGCATGGCATGGTAGCATATGTCTTTTTCTGCAAGAGCTACTACATACAGCTAATTTTCATGAGGCTACTAAAGGTTAAAGCTGCTCTTCTCATTGTATTGTGCAGTTGCTGTCACACAACCCAATGAGTCACGTGCCTGCTATATATACTGTTAACAGTCAAAATACAAGCTCACTCTTTTCTATCATCGTCATTCTTGTGGGTAAAATAAGTTCCTGCCTATCACACACAGAAGAATCCAATCTTATTCCAATTGTTAAATTCAAAGTCTTATTAAAAATCACAGTTTAGCTTAATGAAGCCTACTCAATAGAATTCTTATGGAATCATCTTACACATCTTTGATTTTAATCTTTTGTTATACAGAGAAGACAGTTTCCCCAGTAATACAAGCTTCATATTTTTAATTTGTGAGCTATATATCCAGTCTTTGTCCTCATAACTGAAACTTGTCCTAGGTTAATTCGACCTTGATCAGAATACAAGGATGCCTTTATTCTTAGAGTTCGAGAGCCCAACTGAGTATGACTAGTAGATGAACATGTTCCCGTTTACAGGGAGAGTAAGAGAGAACTGATCTTTCTTCTTCTAATTAAAAAAAAAAAAAAAAATTAAAGTAAAAAAAAAATCTTTTTTTCCTATCTTTGTGCAGTTTGTGTGCTCTGAAGTTGCTTGAGCTCTTGCTGAATTAGGTGTTGTATGCCATGTGTATAAAGTCATCTCATCTTTGTTTTGCTCTTGTAATAGTTATATCTATTCAGTTTGAGACAGTTTACAATCCTACAAAAGAGTGAATTTTATTATTCCAGTGACCTCAGGAATTAGAGCCTTATAGGGAATGATACACAACTTCTATTTCATTAGAATGTTAAAGTGTATTTACCTAATGTATAGAATAGTATAATTGGAATGCCCAGGAACAATCGGAGTTCAGTGCCTGGATGCTAATGCTCAAACGCCTCCTGGAAGGCTGCCAAACATCCAAAACAAAAGCATACAAAACAATATTAATTATAACCATTAACAATTACCACCAATATGACATGCATCAACCTAGATCATCTTCCTCCACACTTTCTATAACCAGTGCTGTGTTATATAATAGCAGCTTAACAGCTTCTTAGTTGACTTCCTGATGTAAAGATAAACATTATATAACCTGCTTATTTTAACTTTCTCAAGTCAAATTAAGCAGAGAGGTTGGTGTATTGTGTGGAATGAGTGTGTCTGTGTGAAAACCTGGCCCAAGAAATAAACCCTCAAAGAGCAGGCTAGGTGCTCTTTAGCAGTGTTTTCCTGGCAGGAGTGCAGCAGTTGCATTGGGTTTTGCTGGATCAAACGCTAAACAGCTGTGTTTAAAAAGTTAATTTGGGATTTTTTTTAAGTGTTACCCAATTAGAACAAAATCTATTAAAAATAAATTTAACTCTTCACATCATATGAACATATAACAAATCCCCCCAAAAAAACAAGGTTATCCAATTCAGACAAAATGCAAAAAAGCACTGTTAAACCTCACTGTGGGATTCAGACACAGACTATGCAAAGTGGCAGCTTCTCCCAGAAAGTGCAGAAGCCGCTTATACTCTAATGCTTTTTCCTTACTTCTGCAGCACACTCCACAGCATGCCTTAAAGTGGAGCCACTAGCCATCGCTCTATTTACTCTGTGCTAATTTCCAGACAGCTGTTCTCTAGAGGATCCACCTCGGCCAGAGTCCTAGTGTCAGCTCTGATATCTGTACAAGCCTGACCCCAACCTATGGTACAGAAAGTGGTGCGCCTGAACCACGCGATCCAGTAGCACACAGCAAAATGACATCACAGCATATCACATCAAGATACCTTTGTTTTCCCAACCCAAACAATGTAGTATTTGTAGCAGAGAGCATAAGATTGCACCCAGCTTTATGCCTCTTACGCAAGGCTGAGATCTACATACATCTGCTGCCACCACATTGTCCATCACATGCACCTGAAGAAACAGTCCCGCTATTTTGGGCTTACAGACGCATGTAGCTAGATTAGGTGAGTGGGAAAACTAGAAAGGGAATGTGCAGTGATTTTTATAGGAATCAAAATCATACTTGTCAGAAAGTACCTCCTTTTGAAAGCTAAGAATCACTCTCCAAATAAACAGTTTTCTTGCAAGGTATTAATTCACACCAAACTCTCAGTATTTCCAGATACTGCAGGAACACACTGAGCATGTGGAGCTCCTTTAGTAACCCCTTTCTCTGACCTGAAATGACAGACAGATTGTTTAAAATCCCCTCTTCCTATGGCAACACCTATCCTTTGAACTCACCAGATAATTTGAGAAATACATATTTGAGAGCTATTAACAAGAGCACAGACAGCAGACTGCTCATTTGCCGTTCATAAACCGCAGCTCCATCTGTAGCATTCTGCCTGCTACTAGCTACAGGCTATGTTATGGATACCCAAGTCCCATGCTTCCCCTCTGCTACCCCCTTCCTCTCACCCTGCTGCTCAAGGTTGTAAAAATATCCTGCAAAGAGATCAATTGAGAGGAGGAGTTACTGGAGGCAGCACCATCAGCTGCCCCTCAGGGCTACTGCTGGTGGTGAGCAGGTAATTGAATTATCAGGCACACCTTCCCTTTAATGGGTTTTTTCCCTCCTTGTTTGTGTAGAAGCTTTGGGAGAATAAAGGTATGTTCCACAGCTATGTGAAGGGAAAGAGCAGTACTAAAAAGGAATGCAGCTACAGAATTCAAGAAAAGTTTTGTCTTGTTTGGAATTTTATGAAAAATTTACATTATAGGAGGGGGAGACTGCCAGTGACTGAAGCTGAGGGATGAGTCCTCCAGTGTCCCACGGAACAACTGCACAGCTGTATCAACTCTGAACGAGCACTGAGGAAACCTGTAAAACTGCGTCCAGCTATGCGGGGATCTACTGTTAAAGAGGACATAAGGGTTGCAGAAATTGCCCGCAGTTAATGCATCGTGCCCTTCATTACAGGTGAAGTGAGCATTCAGTGGTGCTGAGCTCCTGTTGACAGTGAGCATCCTGCAGTGCCCACATAGCCTTTCCATTATATTTTGATAATGTGTTCAGGTGCAGAAAATCCTTGTAAACCTGCTGTGTTCTCAAGAAAGGACTTTGCAGAGACCCCTGGAGGGTTTTGTAAAAACCACCCTTTAAATCCTAATGGTATTGTCTACTCTTACTGAATATAAAAGGGATTGTCGGAGTCTAAAGAACCTGTTATTGATTCACATGCAGATTTCCAGTTTGTCCTTTCACGAAATCCTCTGTGAAAGCTCATATAAGTTTTGCAGCTTGCATGTCACTTATCTTGCTCTAATTCCCTGATCAAATACTTTTGCAAGTTGAGGGCAGTGGACATCTTAACAGTTTCTGATGGTAAGTTCCCAAGGAGCTTATACTAGACTCTCAGAATCAGCACTACTTCTGAACACACTGACCTAAGCATTTTACTGCTGTTGGCAAAGGCTCGCATGGAGAGCTAACTTGTCCAGCTGGGTCCAAGGATATAGCTATATGCTCCAGAAAGCTACAGGGTAGCTGACCACAGTAATCAAACATGCACACTCAGAGAAAAGTACTGTAAGGCTATTTAGTACTGATTTCCAATGATCCTATTCCTTCCGTTTGCTTTTTGTTCTCAAAATACAGATTATTTCTAGATATGCTATCAAACTTATATTCAGATTTTCATTATGGGGAGGAGAGAATCTTCCACTAACCATGACTGTGGTTTTTGCAAGGTAGAACGTGATATCACCAGAGGCTGTACCACATTCCTTCCCAGATCTACACTATTGCAACAGCAGAGCGCATTAAGTAACTAGTTTGTCCAATACCGAGATTGACTCATAAGGACAAGAAAATTTGGAAGACAGGTGTATGCTTGCAGTTCTTATCCTATTTCCCTGATAATTTAGAAATGTGTCAGAAGAAAACTTTGTTGATGTGCAGGCCCCTCTTCTGGAATGGTCTACATTTATGTATTTGCTTAATGCTGAAAGCAGCAAAGTTCCTTTATTTATTTTTGGTTGAAGAGACCATATGGACTAGGACTTAAAGGTAAAATATTTTTCTTTCTCTTTCATCAGTAAATATTTTACACTCTGTGGAGGCAGACGTATAGAAGAAGCATGGGGTGACATGAAAAGCTACAGCAAAAGAAATGCTGTGAAGTTGAAGAGCATAGAGATCAAAGTCATACCAGGCAGGGGGGAGAGGCAAGAAATGTGGGTATTCAACACAGAATGACTGTGAGCCCTTATGGAGATGTGACCATGAAAGGGAAAGATGATTAATGTGGGCTTCAGGACAGAAATTTTCAGCAGGTAGTTATTCTAATAGTCCTGTACAAAACACTAGTGAGACTTCACTTAGAATAATACATAACCATGACCATCTGTGTTCAACAAAGGTGAATTTGCAGTAGAAGAAGGCAGAGTAGGGCTTCCGGGGACAGTGATTGGAGTGCACAGCCTCAGAGGATACCCTCAGGTCAGCAAGACTATTGAGGAAAAAGAACAAGGTTCCCCCAGAAAGCTTCCAGGGACAAGAGCAGTGAGGTTTGAAGCTGCTTACTAAATAGAATAGTGAAGACAAGTCACTTAGCTGCTCTCAAGGTGGGACTTGATGAAGCCACACATCACAGTAGACTGAAAATAGTAAAAATGTTGCTCTCTAAGTGCGCACAGTGTTTTTTCAATTTCATGTCCTGAGGCTTGGTGCCTTTCACCTCGGATACTTGCAGACTGCACTATGTATTTAAATTGAAAAGCATATTTGGGCTACACCTGCATTGAAATTGCTCTATATTGAGGGGAAACAAAGATGCAGATTTTGGTTTTGCTTTATTCCAGTAAATTCTCTCTCACACAGTTTCTCTTGTGCCTTCATTCTTGACATTTCTGGGGCCCTCTGGCAGGTGATCTGGACAGTGTTGTAAAGTACAGCAGCTTCAAGATAACAAGATGCTGAAAGCCAGGAGTCCTGAGGACTATTCTGATAGCTGAGGACATCTCTATCATAGTAAAACACTAGATACGCTCCTCTGGTGAATGGGAGGTGACAGAGGGGACAGAGTAAAAGCTCTGCTAGTTTTGGGTTTGCTTTTTTTACTGCTTTATATTTAATCACATCAAGGAAGGATCAAAAATCAGCTAGTGAGGAAAAGTGGCATTCCTCTCATCAAAGCTGCACTGAATTTACATTTCTGCTCGAGGATTGCTTTGAAATTCCAGATCTGTGCACTAAGGGTAGACTTGAGAGGAGAGCTCAGTCTACCATTGTTGGTCCAGATTCAAGGACTCCTACTTACTTTCCTAATCAGAAACAGGTCATAATCCTCATAGATCTCCTAGCATCATGCAGATGTAGAGCATGTCTCACATTTCAGAAACTCACTAAGGATTTACTAAATTATTAATTAAAATCTCATTTGGTTATGATTCTATCACAAGCTGGAAGAAGCATCCAGTTTCATTGTGAACAGTTAATTTAGAATCTCTGAAGACATTCCATCATTCAAAACAAAACCAACAGTCCAAAGAAAGAAGACGATATCATTATGTATGGCATTACATTACAATTCAAATGGGATTAACTGCTCCGTTTCTATTCTCTTTAACAATATGATGAAACATGCTGGCTGTGCTAATTATTGTTTGTTAAGGCTATTTATGCAGGGTACGTCTTTGGTGTAGTTCCAGCAAATTTCTGATGCATTTTTACCTTTGCAGATTTCATTTTTCTCTATTTGGCTTAATGCAACTAGAAATGATAATTTTGTGGGTAGTCACTGCACAGTGAGCCACATGCTAATATTTATATCAGAAGCAGCTCATATGTTCAAGGAATTAGCAACTGAAGTGCGCTAATTTCTATCTGTGGCTGGAATTAGCTGCTAGATACCCATCATGTCTGTCCTTTTATATAGGCCCACAGAACTGCAAGCATCAAATTGATGTTGCATAAGAAGAAAGCAGCCCCCTCAGATGTCACTTGCTGGGTTCCTTATGTGGACTTCATTTGAGTTTCTGCACTTAGTCACGAAGCATTCAGTTATGCTGCTACCCTGCTCCACACTGCCCCAGCGTACATAACACCGTGCTCTCCACACCAGGCCATGGCATCTTGCTGGCTGCAGTCATATCAGTTAAGGGACCAAAGGAGCTTTGACTGACTTTTGGCTTTTATTGATTCATGGTGCTTCAGAAAGCATGCAGTATGCTTACTGCCATGCAGTAAGCACTAGTAAGTAAACTATGTGGTCTAGCCCCAGTAAGTTTAAATTAACATCTCCACATAATACAAACACTTACTGCTTTTTATATTTTTGCAGCAAGTTATTTCTGTAAATCCCTTGGATGGATGGAAAGTACTTTTGAAAATGTGGAAAACATATAAAACTCCTCCAAATACCATGCAGATTTTAACAGCCCACACATGGACCAACTCCATTTCATTGCTGCTGCTTGCAGTGGAAAGCAGTCTGCAGGCCCAGGCAGCTAGAGTCCAATCCTCATAACAGTGTCACTGTTAAAGATGGGGAGATCACCCCACAGTCACAATGAAATCATCGGCCTCATACCACGACAGTCACAGCAATGATATATATTGAAAGCAGAACACAGGTTTTTCATTTTACACAGCCCTAAAAACTTCTTGATGTCTGTGCAGACCTGGGGAGCCACTCCTAGTCTCATTAAACATAGGCTTAATTTATTGGTTCACTTTTACAATGTCCTTAAAAGCAGCCCATCCTACAGAGGTCCACAGACCTTTTGAGGAAAAACACTCAGCTAGAAGGAAAGATGAAGTAATGTGTGGGAAGTGCAAAACAAGAGTCCCTGATAGTTTGTGTTGATGAGGTAGCACAAGCTAGCAGGGGTCGGGAGTGCCCAGCCTTATCATGCACGTACGAGGCTTGCTGCTCCTACTCCTGGGGGCCTCTTCATCCTGGGAAGCTACAGAGGAACACCACCTTTCCCTAGGAGTTTCTGGGAGGCTCATCTGGGGGCTGAGTTCCTCTGAACAGCTGAAATCACCTAAGATCTCTCTGCTTGAACCAGAGACAGCTCCAGAAATGCCCCTCAGGAATAGGAAGAGCCCTAGTACTGAGGAGAGGACTGCCTGGTAAGTGCGGTGTGCTCTCCAACAGAGAGCTGACCCCCAGGGCTGACAGGGCAGCAAGGGCCCTCAGGGACCACCAGAAAGCTTCCTGGGACACAGACACTCCACTGCAGCATTTCTTTTGCTGTAAGCCATCATAGACTCTGCCAGAAACCACCTGTAAACTTTCTTCTTCCTAAAGAGCTACATTATGTGGGCTCAGATCTGTTACACCAATCCCTCCAGCAGCACTTGTGGAACAAATCTTCCTAAAAGCAACCACCCAGCTAATTTCTTTTGCTTATGCAAAAGCATACATTCAGATAGGATATTTCGTCTCTACTTACACTTCAACTTCTTATTCCTCTTCTGATTAACTAACATGTTATTGTCAGTATTTCAAGTAGCTGTCTATTCAGTGGTGATGTACCATCTGCAGGCAGAATGGTTCCCCTGGCAGTGCTCTGTCAGGGCTTTGGCACACCAGCACCCCTGCACCCTCTGCATCAAAGGAGCTTTCAATGAAGTTCTATCTTAAAGCTCTCCTGTCATCTCATGTACCCATGATCCTTCACCTCTGCTCTCTACTCTCCAGTCCTATTTGTATGTAGAATACCTTGCAGCTCACTGAAATAATATTAAAACTGTTTTTTTAATATCAAAAATGCCTTTAAGGTTTTTGAAGGGCTCTATATTCCCATTCCTGAACTCAGTAATTTCCCAGGACAGATGCCGTGCAGGCAGCCAAAGGAAAACTTTCTTCAAGCTCTCTTACAAAGCACCTGAACATTGCCATAGAAAGATGCAAACATATCTTCTATGGTGTCTCAGATAAGACTGCTAATAAGAAATGCCAAAACTGCCTATCCTCATTACACCTGCCCTTTGGGAAATGGGCTGAAACAAACAGCCATCAGACTCTAAGTCCTTTCAGTCACTACCAGTTACCAGTATTGTTTGACTAAATACTATATAGCAAGTTGTCCAGGTTTACTACCACATTCTTTCAAAATATCTGTGGGGGGTTTGTTGTTTTGATTGGTTCGGGTTTTTTTAATCCTACAGAGTGAACTTTGAAACAGAGTGAAAATTTTGAAATTTTACCAATGTGAAAGGAGGGTGCTAAATTAGCAATGGTTTTGTGTGCCAATTTTTGGCTTTCCAGGTCAGACACTTCACAGCAGTACAGTAGCTCTAGGAAAGTCCCTGCCTCCACTGAGCAACATTTCTGGGCAGATGAGTAAAGTAACATATTCTCTCACAGTGGGGGAGGTGGCTAGATTGTTTGCCCTAATGAATATTTCTGGCAATTTTACTATGCTAAATTACAGCAAGAAGTTCTCTACAATCTCACATTGCTTCTTCCAGCTACACAAAATGCTCACATGTAGCCTCTGACACTTCTAACTCCATAAGGCCACAGAATTATCATTAGGGTGGGGAACGCTTATGAGGGGACATAGCTGGTTTTAGTGTAAACAGCCAACTCACATACTCCACAGCAGAACAGTGCGTCTACACATTCCCTCCTCTTAGACTGTTTGTGAGATTTTTCTGCTTAACATTTAACACTGTTAGTATTTGGGGTACAGCTGCAAAAATAGCTCTGTTTCTGGCAGGCTGGTTGCATCATTCATAGCTGCTGCAGCAAACCTTGGGCTGCTGTTCTTAATTTGGGCTATAATGCATCTTCAGTGCTGGCCCTTTGTAGAGGAAGATGGAAGAACTATCTTTTCTCTACTTTCCTCAGTCAAAAAAAAAAAAACCAAACAAAAACCAACAGGCAAAGATGCCTGTGCTGTGCTGAGGAGGCCAAATTACTGTATAATGAGTCTGATAAAGCGCAGATAGACTTGTCTGAGGCTTGAATCCATACAGCTGAGGAACTGATGACATGAAAATAGGCACCTGCCCCTCTGCCTCCCCAGGCAGTCCCCAGGACATGCTGGTGTGGGCTCCATCCGTACCAGGCCTTAGCGCAGTGAAGCAGCATCAAAGGCTCCATCTAAGGTGCCCGCATCCCACTGAAGGCAGTGCAGCAGTTACCTTTGGACACAGAAACCCAGCAAGGGTCAACAGTGAGCAGATATGACTCTGCCAGAGCAGCAAGAAAGGGCTAAAGCAACTGGCCATGTTCATGGGTTTGTGTGTTGAACTTCCTGCTTCTGAAGCCCTACAATCAAAAGGCGCTCACTTTATCAGTGCAATCCCGTAGCCTGAGAGAGCTGCTCTGCAACCATCTAGACTCGACTTTCTTCAAAAGGAGTGCCATTGCATTGCCACCCATGAAACTAAAAGCAGAAAAGGAAAAACTATACATATGCAAATGGTTATGCATAACTGTCTAAAGTTCTTAAGAGATTGCATGGAAAATAAACGTGGAAAATTCACAGATTTTCAGCATGACTCAGGGGGCATCCAAACAGTAAATGTGACTCACGGACTGCGTAGGCACATACAGGTATGTGGGTAGGCTTCTGGAAGCCATATGGTTTCCTGCAGGAGCTGAGTATCAGCACAAGCGGTGGTGGGGAGAAGAAATGTGACGTTTTATCACATAACAAGCTACTTAAGCAGTGCTTGTCCAAGAATTGCTCATGGAGCAGAGCCTGGCGAGGGCTGGCTTCCATCAGCACTGCAGAATAACAGGGCTTCTCTAAAGAATGGGATCTATTTACAGGAAACTCTTTGGAGCACAACGAAGTTTAAGGGGGTGAGAGGCAATTATACTCCAAAATAATTTGTTTTTGTTGAAACTGGTCTTTGAAGAACTCCCTATAGGAGGCCGCAGTCTGGCAGAAAAGGGACATCATGTGGGACCCTGGCAATATTTGGGCTGTATGAAAGCAGCTGGAAGCAATTTCATCTGAACTCTAATCATGTTTAAAAATGAACAGCCAAGCTTGGATCCAGAGCAAGACACCTACCCCATGGAGCCAAAGGAGTTATACCTGCTTAGCCCCACCTAAATGTGCTACGAAATATGTAATTAAATATTCAGGAGAACTTCTCCAGTCACAGAACAGGCATGCTGCAGTTGTCTGTTCCTGGCACTGCACAGTGCACAGACCCACTGTCCACTGAGGATGAGGGAAGCCTGAAAAGCTGTTATACCATCAGGGAATTCAACACCCCTGCCCAAGCCATGGGAAGTTACAAGGTTGTTTTCCCTCAGGGGGAAGAAACAAGGAGGTAAAAGAGACATGGATTTTATGACTTTACATAAGTAGCAGGAGCCAGGGCAGACACCTATCAATCAAAGGGGAACCACACATGATAAATACACACTGCCCCTGCTTATTTTACTCTCATTTACTTCCTGAAAGACAGAAGTCCATTGAAGAAAGGTGGGTGTCTTTCCCCTGTTACTCTTCCTCCAGCAAGTCACTCCCTCCCTTCAAAGCCCATAAAGAAACTGAAAAGGAAGGGGGTAAATAGCAGTTACAGGTTATGGAACGCAAATGAAAAATGATTTTTCTTTTTTTAGTTAGAAGTCAGTATCAATGCAATATACATCTGGTGGACGTGGTGCATTTATTCTTGCCCCTTCAGTCTCAAAACTGACACAGGCAGGAGACAGTTAAGGAAAGCAGAATGAATTCATATTTATTTTGTCAGCCAAAGGTACCTAAGGCCAGGAGGCTTGCATTCTGCTTTGGGTTTGGATCTCATGAATGCTGGGTACATGGAGATGAGGCTGAGCTGATCTTACCTATGCTCACAGCAAACCTGATCTGCTGCACAGCTAGGTAACACTTCCTCTGCAGAGTGTGGGTGTTACTTGGAGTCCCTTTCCAAAGAAAATTTCCACCAAAAATGGGCACTGTTTTGCCTGAAAGCATCAAAATCCTGGAGAAAGTCTGTGTAGTGGAATGCAAATCTTTTGACATCTGTACTTAAAGAATTACTCAAGAACATTTGACCTAGGGCATGTCCTGTAGTCTGTGGCTTTCAGAGTGATGGAAAACCCTCTTCTCACCACAGTGGAGACATCCACAGGTAGTGTATGTGGAGTTACTCTGCTTTTGGGGTGACAATTTTGCTGATAAGTACTTGTAGATGGGGTAATACACTACTGTCAGTGCTGCTTTTAGATTATAGCAGATTCGATGAAGGAAAAGAAACAGAGACAACCAGTTTAATCTAACAATACATGAGAAAGACTGGAATGACAGAAATAAAACACTAGTGTCTGAGCTGTCAGAACATCTTTGCTGATATGGGAACAGGCAGGAAAACAGCAGAGGGAGAGCAGGTTACAAGAACTGATCAACCACTGAAGTTTACTTCCAAAGCCATTTGAAAAGCATGGACACCAAATAGTGAGTCCCATGTTCAGAAACTGATTAGGGTGCTTTTCTACTATCTTCTGTTGGCCACTGCAGGAGCAATGTTATCTGCTTTCAAACATATTGCTAGCACAATTTTAGCTGGAGTCGTTGGGTACAGTGCTGCTTCATCTTTTAGTTAGTGGATATAGACAATATGGATTAGAGTCCCAGCTTCCTACACAGCTGTGATGCTTCAACACCTTGAAATTTCAGGACAATAAAGGTAAAAACGGCAATGTTTTCTCACCTTCCAGAAATCTGCCAACTCTGCTTGGAGAGAAGCAGTCTCTCCGTGGTGGACAGGGAGGGACAAGGGCAGTACTCACCTGTAGGAGTATTTCTGATGTGGGGGAGAGATACCAGAGCTACCCCCATTTCCATGTGTGCAAGTACCCCTTGCCACAGGTACCAAAATGAATGCCCTACCCCAAAATGGACTGCCTCCTGGCTGCCATTCTCAGGCACATTGCAGATGCCCTCAGGCATCCACCAGCTGAGGCAGTTTATATACAGGCACAATAAAAATGATGCAGGCAGTTACCAGCAATGGGTGAAGTTGAGTACAAACTCCTGTGCAGGTCCTACATCCAGTTGACTGTGGCTGATGCACTTCATGTTACATTCTTGACTTAGCAAGAGCAAGCCTTTACAAATAAGTCAAGCATTTAAAGCTTGACTAAATAGACTAAAGCTACTAAATAGACAAGTCCTGTAAGTCTCACATAGATTTTATATGCTAATTTTCCCCAGAATCAGTGATTCAATTAATTAATTTCAATTTAACATAAAGATGTCTCTGCAAGAGCTTGAACATAACTGATCATGAAATAAACATAATCTAATTATGTCTCAGATACTGCAATTATCTGCACAAGCAGCTGGCTGGTCAGCTGGGTCCCTGCCTTCGTTGGAGGGGCAGAGCACTGAGCCCTGCTCCGGGGATGGCACATTCACTAAGCAACAAGCCGGACAAGTTCCTTTGTCCCAGAGGGTACAGACCTCCTCAATCCAATGGAGGGGGTTTCACTACAGCACCACAGCTGAGGAAAGGCAGGATTGGATAGGCAGAAAGGATGTTAAACCTCTTTAAAAGGAAATTCAATGCAAGTTTAGTAGGTCTCTGGATGGAGGCTCTGGCCCAGGGTGTATTTGTAGGTGCTCTGTCCATCATGAGGAAAAGTGAGAGAAACGCCAGGTTAGGGTAGATCCCTGCAGGATCTACAGGGGGCTCAGACATTCCTGTACCTCACCACTACTGCGAGCGGTCCCAGTTATCCACTCATCCTATGCAGGTCAGCCTGGCATGGGGTGGTGGGAGCCAAGTCTGCATACAAAGGTGACAGGACTCAGAACACATTCCTGTGGGACTCCATTAACTCCAGATTATTCCCTTCTGCACTTCCAAGTGGTGACTTTGGCCTGGGGGACAGAGCCCTCCAGGCACCTCAAGCCCTGCTTCTGTACAGAAAAAAAAAAGCTATGCAAAACACTGGCAGCTATACGCGCTGTGAAAAGGATCAGAAGACCCTGTGATGTGGGCTGAAGAGTTCTCTTGCAATCTCTGTGGCAAGTTAATTGTTGATTACAAACCAAGTGCAATTTTCTCAATTCGCAACATAGAACTACAGCTATTTAAGAGAACAGCCCTGCATCCAGCTCCGCAAGCACAAAATTCTTGTGTTACTTAACAGCATGGTACAATGCTGTTTAGGAAACAAATAGCACCTAGATCTGGTAAGGGCCAGAAGGGATTGAGAAGCAGATAATAGCTACCTGCTTAGTCACAAAAGGTGTTACACTCCAACACCTCTTTTGTGGTGGCAGCTCGCTCTTATGAAGATCGGGTCTCTGCTGCGCTAGACAGTGCAGGCAGAAGAGTGGCTGTACAATCCCTTCATCTTGTGCTCTCTTTCTCCTTTTGTTGATACCTGCCAAGGAGCCCATGGGGCCAGCTGAACCTCTGGGTTGTCTCACACCTGTACTGCAGGAGCCGTCCTGTTCCTGTTCACTGGCAGGGCAAGGAGCAACAAAGAGGCAACCTGAGAGGCAATTGACTTGACCAAGGTCACCCAGCAGACCAGCAGCAGAGCTGTGTTTGAGGCTCTATTGAAATGAATGACTATGACCTGGGCATGGTGCCCTGAGCTTGCCATAGGGCAGGAACAGCTCATTTGTGGCTGGACACAGAAGTTGCTAGCCTTTCTGCAAAACACCTGACAGCCTCTGAAATGCTGACAGAACAAGAGAGCTCTCCTCAATTAAAGCCTCCATCAGCCCTGCAAGGAGGAGACAGAAAATGTGATAAGGCCAACCTCCACCAAAGAGAGACAGGAGACATACATTGTCTGTGTCTGGTACCCTGGACATATGCTCAGGCAAGCTCTATGGGATACCTCCATATCTTCTCATGAATAATTTCCTATTGCTAAGAACCACCACATCTGTACATGATACTTGACTTTTTTTGGTTTTTTTATTCTAACACAATACAATGCAGCACATAACAGCTTTATACAACACATACTCAAAAGTGGGGTTTGTAACCAATCTGAGTTTTGCATTTTCTTTCATTTCAATGGCATGATGTTGCATACTCTAATGGGCCTGCCTTCTCACTAAGCTTATATTGCCCCTTCCCAGAGGAATGGGAGTAAGAGCAGCTCTCCTGAGCTGCAGATTTCTTTGTGGCTGTCCCTGATGGATGATGGTGACATAAGCTGGCTGTCTTGGGGATTTCACGTAAGCTGAAGCTTGGAAAGCTGAGCCACACAGAAGCGTCAAAGCACACCCAGGAGCCCGAAATAGGAAGGAGAAGGAGGTGCGTGGACTGAAGTGGCTCAGAAACACTAGATCTGGACAGCAGATTAAATATAAATTGCTGTGAATGTGGGGTTGGTCTAAACCAGCTCCAGCAAGACAGGGATGAGATGTCCTGTGGTGTACTGCAGGCATAGAGAACAGAGTGCTTGTAAGTAAAAATAAGGCCTGTGAATACCTCCCCACTTCTCCCCGCAACCAAAGCAAGAAATCCCAAATCAAAACCTAGGTCAGTTAAAAGCTATCAGTACCAAAAATAGTTTGGGGCAGCGGAAAAGAAGTTTTGAAGCAGCAAAATGCAGGGTACAGCAATCAGAAAGGAAATAAGCCAAGTGATTACAGGGAGCCACAGTGACCACTGGTTGTTACCTTCTATGCCGTCAAAAGGATCTGGAGTGACACCAAGATCCAAACAAGGCTTGCACAGACTATGCAGGATTTAAAGTACAGCTTCAATCTCAGTTACAGTCATGCTACCATTACTGCAACTGGGAGCGAAGGTGTGGGGATGCAGAGCCAGCCCGCTTTAGGGATGGATCAGCAGCCTGTGCTGAGAGAAACAGTATTTGCAAGCCTTCTTTTCTTGTACCCTCCTCAAAACACTTCTGGCCAGTTCCCTCTTCCGTGTGGCCAGGTATCAATACAAACTACCAACCTACTGACTACAGCTTCTAGGTGTCATTCAGAAAAATAATAGAAAAATAATAATGCCTGTATATGAAAATTCAAGCTTTGACTTGCTAATATATCCTCATGTAGGTGAAGCTAAGGCAACAACATACAGGTGTTTTATGAATATGTGTGAAGAAGGCAGGGAAGTAATCATTGAACTGCTGTTGTCATGTTCAGGAATGACTGGCAGTTTTCAGGAAGAGGAAGTGTTCATCTTCCCAGATAAGCTGTATGCGAACAGCGATGAGAAATGCTGTCAGTTCACTGCTAAATCCAAAACAACACATTCACCTTTAATCTACTGCATTTTAAAAAGCATTAGTCAGAGTAGGCACATGACGCTGGTTACCCCAGAAGGAACAGTAAGTAAAGCTTAGAGTCTCCTAAGCAGTTTATAGGCTATACATCATGCTCGAGTGCCTCCTCTAAGTCAAAACCCACAAAATCCTTCATCTCCAACACCCTCAGGAACAACAGAACTGACAACCAGCTGCACAAGAAACTGACACACACCACAAGGTCAGCACCCAGCACAGAGTTATCACCTCACACCTGTGCAGCACAGCAAATGTCCCTGCTGGAGGGTCCCACCACTGCCACAGGCACCGGGGCGCTTTAACATCTTCCTTGCTTCTGTTTCTACATCAGCACACGATACTTCCCAGACCTCCAGGACTACACGTCTATCCCTATTCTACGTACCACAGTCAATCTGCGTTCTGTGGTTCAATGTCTGAGATCAAGGAATTTGTATCTGGAGGAGATCCTATGTAACCAGGCAGAAATACATGGTCATGAAAGCATGATAGAGAAAATAATCCTAGTAGGAACCAGGGGAGCACTCCCAGCAAGGAGCTAGTTCCTGCCTGGTGTCTCTGTTGGGGATGGCTGGATGCAACTCCCTTTGCAGATCAACTTTATTCATATGCAAATCAAAAGCTGGTTCAAAGGCTTCTGTTGAATTCTTGATTCTCCCTGACTCTGGCTTTCAGTTTCCCCCCTTTATGCCAACAGCTTAGTCAGAAGTCTTTTAAATCACTGGAAACATCTCAATTATATAATTAACCAGAATGTGAATATCTGCAAACCACCACAAGGGAAGGCTTTGCCTGCCGAAGTTTGACAGTATGGAGGGAGCTTGTATGCTATTAATTTTTAGCCAAAGCTGATAGAGAAGCTAAAACTCGCCATGATCCCCTCTGCCAGTTCATCCAAGGGCATGGCAGCTGTGCTTATATAGTCACATGCACCCCATGACTATGTGGGGCAGTTTGAATCCCTTCCGTTAAGTGAAGGAATTGCACAGGAGGTGGGTTTTGCATCCTTAGAGGCAACTTGGCAAGCCCCAGAAATGCTTTGTTCCCCAGGCCAGGCTTTGCAGGAGTGCCCCATCACCTGATCCATGTGAATAAACCTTTTCCTATTTAAGTTTCACACTCAGCTGATGGACCATGAACTGCTGAGCCCTAAATGAAAGGGAAGGGCTGATGGAGGCAGGAGAGTGAAGGAGTTAAGCAGTCATCAGCCAAGGGCAGTGAAGAGAACAGGGATTTGTCTGCCTGGGAAGCAGAGGCAAAGATGAGGACAGTTATGCAGGCAGTATGAAGGGAATGCACGGAGACAAGAGATTGAAATGTCACTTAATATACATAACCCTTGAAAGGGACACATGGTGATGTTTGCCTCAGCATATAGTGCCAGTGAAAATGGAATGGATAAAAATAAATTATCATCAATTGAGCAAATACATAATTTAGACCAAGCCTCTGAACATAGGTGTGATTCCAGATTCCCAATTCCAAAAGGCAAATTGATCAGCTCTAGCAAATGAGGAATCAGCTAGGCTGACAGATTGAGGAGTTCAAGGACCAAAAGTGGAAGAAAAGCTCTTAAACTGCTCTAGGACTTTTTGTCTTGTGCAAAAGAGTTAAGTTCTGGAGCAGCACTGCAAGCCTACGTCTTCACCACCTCAGAAGAATAGTTGGAGCACTCAGACCCGATGTGGAATGGAATAGGAAATAAAAGCCAAGGTACCAGTACATGACAAGTCAAAAAACATTTTCTTATCACCTCCAGCAATCCTCAAAACAAACAACACCTCACAGTGGGTATTAAACAAACAGAAAAGTTTAGTCAACTATGAGAAAAGGTAGATCAAAGAAAGGAGGGGGGAGGGTCTTTTACAGAGAAGATGGGGTAAATGCTTATTTCAGGACAGCCTCAGGTTAACTCTATGTCTTAATTTTCAATAGGAAAACAATAATGTTGGATATGAGGTAAAAGGCAAGATGGGTAATATGATAAGTATTATAAATAAATACTGTAATTGGCCATTTTTTTCAGCCCAGACATGGGGTTTTACATACTCAATTAGAGTGGACTGACACATGAAGCTGCAGCAATAGCAGTATTTGAGCATAATCTGGGACATTACCATATGACTAGGGATATGCAAAACAATATTTTTACTTGAGAGAAGTGATGAGGAAAGATTGAGGCCCCGTAGTCTAACTGCAGCAGAAAGATAAATCTTAAAACAGATTTTGACATAGTACAAGATAACAAAGAATACAATAGCAAAACATGGACTTTACAAAAAGAAATTGTCAGATTTTGTTCTTTTTTCCTTTGAAAGCCAAAAGAAGCCCCTTAGAGGTCATCCCTTTAGACTTCAGAGAAGCAGCTGGTGGTACCATTGAAGGGATATTAGCAAACTGAAAATGCTCCTGCTGAAAGACAAGACACAAAGCAGGAAGGGACTGGCTACAAGGGAAGCATTACTGAAGAGGAATTACTACCATGGGTCTGCCATGGAGTTTGATATTTTGTTTGCATCTCTGGCACAAGAAATGAAGTTTGCTCTTGCCACCAAGACCCACTGGTAACAGCGGGTGCCCATGGAGCAACAGCTCCCAAGTAATCTGGGAGCATTTCCAGTAGCATTAGTCACTGCCCTTATCTTGACGTATTCTGGGCCGTCTGGCCAAGTTAGTGACACATACATTGCTTCACAGTGGTCAAATCTCTCAGCTCATAAAATAGTAGCTTGAGTTTCCTGCTTTTCACAAAGGCCAGGAGCCCTTCAGTATCCCGCTCATTCATGGAAGATAAAATCTCTTGGCACAGGCTTTTTCCTCACTTGTAGGTTAATTTCATTGTTCAGCCTCTGCAGGGCACTTAGTACATCTCTCTCCTGTTAATCTCCAGAAAATTTTGTGACTGATGTGGCTGGGTATCAGCCAGGCACTGCTAGTTAAGGTGTGCATGGGATTCTTCACCAATATGTCACTTTTCTCTCCCATCTCAGCAACACACTGTGGGATTGCACAAACCCAGCCTGTCATTCTGCCCCTTGCATCTGTAATCTGCCTTGTCCACCACTGAAGACATGTCCAGTATCTTGCAGCATCAAGAAAGTTAATGACTTGTTTACCAGGGCAGGAACAGCAATGGGACCCAAACGGTGGGTGCACAAGGTGGCAATGGCCATGTATCAGGGAAATGCTCCCAGAAACTGCACATGCCTGCAAGTACTAAGAGTGGCTGGCCTTCCAGTTTTCCTTCAGGATTGTGCACAGCAATGGCTAAAGCCAGCCAGCATCAGGTGTGCCCTTGTGTTCTGCAAGATAATGGCACCACTCCAGCGAAGTCAGTACAGTTCAAGGAAATTAAGCAGCACAATTTTAATTAAAATTATAAGCTAATGAACCAGGTTCCCAAGGGACATGGCAAAACATCCCTCCCTGAACTTTCACAGCAAGGCTAATTGCATAGAGAGAAAATTAACAACCCTTGGTTTGGAACAGATGTGGGAACTGTGCAGAGATCTCTGCATCTCCTTCAAAGGCCAAACTTCCCAAGAAGTTTGCCCACCTAGTCTTTCCCTCATGGCTTTCTGTAGATGTTTACCAGTTGCTTCCCATCACTACTTAATTGATGTGGTCACACACTGTCCAGTCCTCATCCTAAAGCTGTATCCCCTTTGTAGCCATCATCTTATCTCCATGAGTCTGCAGAGCTCGTTTAAACCTTCTGCTGCCTGCTAGTGGTGTAGTGCTTTGTGTCAGGCTAGTAACTGAAAAGCTTTTTACTATAGTAACTCAGCCTTACGTAGAAGTGTAGTTAGTCATGGATGTGCCTTTGCAATTCGTTATTACAGAACTGAGCCTAAAAAAGCACAGGCCTACAAAGGACATCAATATGCAGAAAGGGTTTTGATCTAAATGGGCCCATTTTGTGTGCCCCCACATGGTTCTGCATCTCTCCTTGTAGTACCATGGGAATGGTGAGAGCTGGAGCATTCCATTTGCTGGCTTTTTGCTCCACTAGTACTTTTAGAGGCTGAATATTATAATGCAGTCCTAAATAACATCAATAATTAAAAACCCCAGGGCCTCTGCTCTCTTAGGCAGCTACAAGGACACCTACCACTGCTCAACCAGTTTGGTTTCTGTCAAGACAGCATAGAGCTCTTGCACTGCTCCTGCAACTATGAACTAGTAGTGGCCAGAGTTCAGCAACCTCTCTGCAAAGCCTTGCTAGTAATACTGGTTCCACTGCCACACTCAGGAAGGAGACCTGAGCTTTCCTCAGCCTTTCCTGGTGTTGCCCACACCAAGTCTCTTCAGGTCTTATTGCACAGGGCAGAAATGGAGAGGCTGCATTCACCTTATGAAGCTGAGGAGACATTATCCTCAAAGCCTGAGCAGCAGGTGATTTTGCCTGCGGGAAGCTCTGGTCACCAAGCTGTGTGTGCCTGTAGGACCTGACCCTCAGTTACTCTTGCCTTCAAGCCATTCAGTCCAAGCATCAATCCCAAGCTGTCACCCAGGGCTGGCTATGCCTGTGATACGGCAATAGCTTTAGCTCTCCAAGGCAAAAGAATGAAATCATGCTGAAATAAATATACTAATTCTGCTCCCAATCGATAAATCCAGCAATCTGGGGCAAGTTTTCTACCTCCTGAGTCCTGTCTCTTTGTAATAACCCAGTTCCTGCTGGTTAACAGTCTTCATCCCTTATGGTCACAGTGGAACTTCCAAACAGCTGGGAAAACAACAATTTTGGAAGGGATGCAACAGTGACCAGAAGAGCATAAGCTTCCACTGTGACACTACTCCGGACTTCACAGAGTGCTGGCAAGAGAGCTAGGGAGGTATCAAAAGCAGAGACATCGCTGTCCCAGCCATTCCTGCAGAGCAGTATCCACCCTTCAGGAGCCCTTGGATGCAAAGGCAGAGAGGAGCTGAAGAGTGCCAAATGGCTTCAACAGGGGCAAATAACACAAGGAAGCTCAGCATGTATCACCTCTGCATTTCTGAAATGCACTTGTTGCAGCCTGTCATGGGACAAGGGATGGACTGTCCCATCTGCTCTGGCCAGCCTCCCTGGGGACAAGGGATGAGGGGGTGGGGGCAGGAAGATGAGCACCTTACAAGCAAGATGTTACTACAGCAACAGCAAGTGCCAGAAAGCAAAGCGAGCTTCCCCCTCGTCCCCAAACAGGCCTGAACCTATCCCACAGAAGGCTAGGGTAAGGGGAAAACTGAAATCGCAGCTTTGTTTCTAAACCTGTGACAGGCCTTCTTTCACTTTGAGCAGCAGTTACAAACTCTTCTTGCAAGAGAAACATTTGCTTCTTTTTCAGGAGCCAGTAGGTAGATGCACATGCAGCACCGGGGGCAAAGCAAGGGTTTGCCCAGGGTAATGATGTCCCCTTGCAAGCACTGCAGGTTTTTTCTGTTCTGCTGCCCATTAATTCCTTACATCACTCAGCTTGCACTCAGGAGCAATGACCTTGGCACAAATGTCTGGAAACATCTGGTAACAAACTGATCCATGTTTGTCCTTTTTTGGTAAAAGAAAAATCTTGCAAAACAATAAAACCCCACTTTATGGAAAAGTTCAGATTTATATTTATGTCTCATCTAGCAGTTATATTCACAGCATTGCATATTTCAGGGCATCTTGGTTTTTATTTCCCTTCTTGTGTGCTTACTCCAACAATGGTTCTAACTCACTGCAGTGCCAGCTGAACAAATATCAAAATAGTTGCACAACGTCAAACTACTGAGTCTCCCAGAGAACCAGAAAAATATGCAAATAGGTGATTTTTGTCAAGTGACCTATTTCTCCAGTGAGAAATATTTGTGATGTGGAAAGTTATAAAAACAAGTTTTTCATATGTAAATTCACATGAATAACTTCAAGTCCTAATGCTGGTTTTCCTTTTAACTTTTGTCTGAAGCAGCAACTCCTTCACAAAATCAGTGCAACTTGACTCTGGCCTGTTGTACAGGAGAATATAACAGGTAGAGAAACAGCTTTGAGTTGAATCAGCAAAAGCTTCCCAGTTTACTTCCTACAATAAACATAAGCCAAAAATGAGGGTCCCATAAGTGCATACAATACCTTTTCCATCAGTTAACTTAAAAACCAGAACAGAATTATTCTAGTTCACAGTGGGATAAATATTACAAAAGTAATATTGAAAGTCCATTTCATTAAGTAAATAATAATACTTGGAACATGAGGCCCATTAAAAGTAAGTAAAGGCTTTTTCTGGTTTGCCTGGGCCATAGCCTATAGTATACCACTCTGGCTGAAAAAATAAGGTCAGCAAATATCTGCATATGCAGAAGTGTATTAATCTTACCCATATTGATATTTGTTTGCTGCTGTACCTGCGCATATTTGTGCAGGTACCAACACACTCCTCTGGGTAATGATACACAAAGGAGCAGTGCACCAGGGTGTTTTAAAGAATTTTCACATAAATAAGGTTTTACTGGCAGTCAGGAGGGTTTTCCAGGATTATGTATGAACATAATTCACAAGATAAGGCTTTGTCCTGGACTGCTAGTCAATTCACTTTATTTTTTGCCAGTTTTGCCTGTCTAAGGCAATGCAGCTGTGTTGCCTGCAGAACACTCAGCAATGCCCTGGCCACAGCAGCAATTGCTGTGCTGATGGATGGACAGATTGTGCTGTTTGTCAATGCCTGCGGTCATGCGGCAGGTCAGGACAGCCACCGGGTTATGGGCTGCTCCCCCCGGGTGCCCAGGACAACAAGGCAGCTTCCATCAGCTGTGGCAGGAGACTGATGTCAGAATATTTTAAGCCTGGCACGATGAATGGAGGTAATAACTGGTATCATCACGCAGGAGCTAGAAGTAGGTAGAAAGAGGAGCTTTGTGTAGGTGGTGACAGAAAAACAGCAGATTCAGGAGACAAGGATCAGAATCCGCAAATCACACAAAACCAGTTCTGTGTCAGGCAGGGAATAGTTAACTTGCTCTTTTCTCCAGAGAAGCAGCACTGGCGTTCAGGAACACTCTGTCTGACACCAGGTGAAACTGGACACCCATGAGGGTGTTCTGCTTTGAATTTGCAGTGGTTTTAGTGCATAATTTTGCCATTCGGTGTATATGAAAATTACATTAGAGATGGATCCATTGCACATCCAAACCTGCTGGCAAAGACAGGACTTTCTTAAAGGTCAGTGCCTGGGGAAATGATTCAAGACAGTTCTAGTGACAGACATCAGCCCCTATGACAGCCAGGGGAGTTCTCCTGTGAGTTTAAGCATAAAAGGATGTTATTCGCAAGAAAAATTTTTGTGTAAGGACATAGTGGTGTTCCTGTTACCTTAGTCATCCCCTGGATTTTTCTTCCACACAAGGCTTTTGCACTATTACATCTGCACGACTTAGAGGGTGGGATCCAGGAACCAGACATGAAGGAGGGAAGATCAGGACCAAGTATCCGCCATAGCAAAGCACAAACAAAACCAGCCTGCTGGCAGGTGAGCCTCTCTTTCATGGATCAACACAGGCCTGTTATTTCTGCATTACTGCCTAGGGGTTTTTTCTTGTTTTAATGAGACCTTTTCTGAAGCCGTAGTTATGTCCCACCAGAAAATCATCAGTGGAGGCTGCAGTGTTATGCAAACCATACCTGCTTTTAATGGCTTGACCATGGCCATGATCAGGCTGCACTTATCTGTTTTCTGCTGGCTACAACACTGAATATAGTTAGTTCTGTTCATCAAGTTGTAAAGCAAAAGCTCAGTATTAAGAACCAGAAGTCCCTGACCTACGCCTTACAAGCATGATACACATTGCCAGTGAACACACTGGCACCAAATGTGAACACACCCCACCTTGCTGCCATGTGCAAACCCATCCTTCCCAGGCACTGCGCCTGCTCCCAGGCCAGCACATGAAGAAAGCAGCAGCTCTTTTCTCTTTTTACTTTCAACACGAGAACTCCAATTTCTACAGTGCTTATTTTCAGGACACACATGGAAAGTAGGTACATGTACCGGGCATGGATAGAAGCACAAAAACAATTAGAGAACTTGACTCAAAAAAGCAAAAATCTGGGAACCTTTACACTTTGTCCTGTACGCTAGGAGCAGAAGTGCAAAGACTCATTGCATGTTTTCACACATGAGGGGACAAAATTATCCTGCATTTAGGAAAATGATGTTTGGAGCCTGCTGGTTTTGAGGGGAAAAAAAAAAGTTCCAACTTTGTAGAAAACCCAAACCCAGGCAGCTATTATTCGGTCTGTACAGCACTTATTAAATAACTCAGTGTCTGCAAACCGTAACTTGAAAATTTTCCCTGTTGTACAACACGCCAGACCACAGCTGCATGAAATAGAGGAAACCCGTTATAACTGACCAGAGCCACTGGAAAACTGTGGAAATATTGCCTCAGGCTGCTGCAAGGCCCTTTCCTGTGGAAAGAATATTTTGCAATTGTCTATTAATATTGTTCCTTGATGACAACTGGCGCTCCTACATTCTGAGGTTCATGAAAAAAGTTTATATGTAGGCTGTTCAAAACTCTGAATGCAAATAGAGCAGCTTTTCTTCCTCATTCTGATTTATTCATTTCTTCCCCCTCTCTCCTATCTCACACATCACACGTGAAAAGAATGAGAACTCAGAAGCATGAAAATAATAAATATGCAGGAACAGGATGCCACATGGCACAGAGGCACCATCACTGGATTCTCCATGTAAAAAGGAAGATCTCTTGACTGGCATATGCAAAATGCTGCTAGAGTAATGCTTTAAAACATTTTTGCCACTATTACATCAACACTCAGTATTATTATAGAGTAGCACTCCACATAATCAGGGGTTTTTTTGCAATACCCTCTAAAACATCAAGCGAATGATCAGAAATCTGTGACCATTTGAATATTGGAGCTACAAAATTCTATAAAAACCTGCAAAGTTTGAGCCCATGTCCAGTGGTCGACCCCCCCTCCTCCCTTCTTCCCCAGCTGCTCCCTTCAGGGGTCCAACTCATCATCCCCTCCAGTGAAAACTGCCCCTCTCCTGCCTCATTTGCCCCATTTGTAATGAATTGTCACTCCCCAGGTCCCCGCTCTGTCTGCAGATGTTTGTCAGCACACATTGCTTTTGAATGAGAATGAACCAAGGCCTTTGAGATGAATAACTCACATACTGATTTTTGCAATGAATTTTTCTAAGCAGTGTACAACAGCAAGCTAACAGATCTACAAGAGTGTGGAAGCAATTAAATCTGAGGTTCAGGGTAAACTCGGAGCTGATAAAGGGGCCAATGAAAGATTTAATATGGACAAAGGTTCTTCTAAAGTTTAAGGATGCTGGTTTGGGCCCTTTCAGTGTCTGGGAGAACAAAAACTCACATGATGTGCCTAATCACATCAATATCAGCCTTGTCAGGTAGTCCTCACTTTTCCACTCACTGGAGAGTTAATAACCTTCTCTAGGTTCAAACACCCACAGAACCTGACAGGAAATACTTTACTGAGCTGAAGTTTTATTGTTAACTTTTCTTGCCGAGCATAAGTTTGCCAGCAGTTCCCTTGTTGGGGCCACTAGAAGGAGTGATACTCAAAGGGGTGTACACTGGAAGGGTCACAAAAAAACCCCCAAAACCTCAGTCCCAGCCTACAAGCCCTCGAATGGAAGCCAGTAAAGGCAACTCAACATATTCAATTGGTAAAGCCGCTTGCAGTCCTTTGGCACCTGACATCCACAGGACAAAAACCATCCCGTTTTCTGGTTGCACACCCACCAGCAAATGGACATGCAGGGTACACAGCTGCCTTTTGGTACATAACTCCCCTGCATCTTGACTGCAGTCAAAATAGATGTAGCTTTCCCATTGTGTTCTTAAGTTACACAGCATAGAGGATGTAAGCACCAATGGTTTTAATGAGAAGGTGTCTGGCAGCAGATAATAGTAGTCAATATAAGGAAGACTGTGGTCTCACAACTGGACCAAGATAAACAGGAGTTTTGGGGCATCAAAGATAAGAGAATTACTGAAAGTTTAAAAGAGAAACATTACTTCCAGGGCATATCCTAGCCATGGTTCCAACCTGCTTGTCAGCTCAGAGCAGGATTAAAGCAGCAGAGCAGGAAAGAGCAGCAGGGGACGGGAGCTAATGAGGATCTGATTCACTGAGCTGGGAGGTGATGGGAAACCTGGGAATAACAGGGCATTTTGAAGGGCAAGAGCTGTAATAAAGCTAAAACAGTGTCATGAAACACAGGGATCTTCACCAAGGCAGCAAAAATAGCAAAACCAAGAGCTGTGCAGAAGGCAACATCCATGTCATCTCATGGTGGTTGTGCAGGGCACGTGCTACCATATACCCCCCCAGACAGCTCTCATGCTGCCATCAGGGACAGGTTCTCCTGCCTGCAGAATGTGATCTACAGCAACACAGGAGCACAAAGGCAAAAACAAAGAGGCATTTCACAGCAACAGATGTCAGCAAAATGTGAGTGAAGTTTCTGTTTCCACAAGTCTGTTGCAGAAATATCATGTCAATCCACAGATTTCTTTTGTGGTAATTTATCATTATTTTGAGCTCCAGTTGTGTCCTCCAGCATCCTTGCTGTCAGCCCAGCATGCTCCACATCACCTCCTGTGAGCCAAGCTTCTGATGGAGCCACAGTGGAGAATCAGACCTGGGGCAGACATCCCCACTTGCAGGTACAGAGCAACGCTTCACACCTGGGAAGCAGGAGCATTTGCAACATCTGAAGGCTTTCAGACACATGAGCAAAAACCAGCTTTATACCACTCATCAGAAACTGAAGCAAAATTCTGCATAGAGTGGAGAAATCAAAGAGAAGACCTAGAAATTTTGATGAAGAGGGTTTAAGGCGGGGGCGGGGGGGAGGCAATGCTAAGTAGTGTGGGCTGCCAGTTACAAGCTCCTGACCCAGTTCGGGAGCTGCCAGGACCAGCCTGCCTGGTACCCAGCAATATACCATGTCACAGTCCAGACACTTCCGAGAGCTCCTCACCTGCCTCCTCCTGGCAAACATCTACCCACAGACCTGTCCACACTCAGCTAATTCACAGGCAACCCATGCCCCAAAACAGCTCCAGCACAGAGCAGGGGTCACCAGTGTCCTACCATGCCCTGCTTCCTGGGATGAGAGGGGAAGCTCTTGCTCTCCCAAGCAAGGCAAGCTCTTGACAAAGCAAGAGGAGCAAGGAAAAGTCAGAGTAACAGATGTGAGGAAACCTCTTACACAGCAGAATTACCAGCGGCTCCAGACCACAGGGGCAGTTAGCAGCACCAACAGTAGCCAACCTGCTCTGTGCTGCACAGCCCAGGGAAAAATGACCCCAAAGTAAAAAGGAAAACGGACTTGCTGGTAGCATAAGAAGAATGTGCACAGCCATGTCCAGCTGTTGGGGGAGGGAGCCCTCTGAAGTTGCACACCCCAGAGCCGGATGGAAAGGTGGAGCAGTGGGCAGCACTGAGCTTGCAGAGACAATTTACCAGTAAATAACACCAGGATTTTTGACCATGCAAACAAGAGCAAGGACAGAAGTGAGGCTGTGCCACACTGATGCTGGGGCAGAACTAGAGATCTTCATGTCTGTAGGAAGGAAGCTATTTTGATTCTTTTTCTCTAGGACAACACTGATGGGAGTAGGAAAAGGCAGAGGCTGCTGAGGAAAAAACAATTAAGCAAGGAAATAACCACATCAGAGGCACAAGGAAAATTCTGAAGTTCAGCATGCTAGAAAAGGGGAAGCTAGGCAGCAATCGCCCTGGAGAACTAGAAGCCAGCATATTGAATCACAAACCTAACAGCAAAGATTTCCAGCAGTCATGGGCTCGCATCACATAAGATGGCTAGGAGAATGCCTTTCCAGGCTAAAGACAAGTAGACTCAGCTTGAAAGTTAGGGCTATAGTGGATGAGCAGCTTTCAACACAAGGTTTGTGTTATCCTGAAGTTCTCAAGATCTGGGGCTATGTGGCTAGGGATGAGGGTCTTGTTTTCTGCCTCCTTAACCCCTCTGCTCCCCCACCAGAGCTGTCACATTGGCAGCCCCCAGTGCAGGGGCTGAAAGAGGACCCGGGGAAGCACAGGGGCCCCACAGGCATGAGCAGGGTAGAATGGGACCCAGCTGGTCCAGGTAGGCGCAGAAGAGGCTCAGGCAAGGGTGATGTCCCTGGCACTAGAATACATCTCTGCCCACAGTCTCCAGCTTTGCATACTGCCAAGATGTGCACATAACGCAAGCGCTGCCCACTGGCTGGGAAGGGGCTGCTTACCCTGTGCTTCACTCTCTGGGAGAGAGTGGCTTTGGCAGCACTGCTGGGCTGGAGCAGCAGTGAGCTGGGAGCAGCAGTGAGCAGGGAGCACAGCTCCCTGGAGCCCTCTCCTAGGAGAGGCAGCCCTTTCCTGGCAAGGAACTGAACCTGTCAGGCTCAGAAAGTTTTTGGGATGCAACAGGGGGAAGGTCAAGAGTTTCTTGCAGTATCTCAGGACATACCAAAAACTGCTGAAGTAGAAAGCAAGACTGGAGTTAGTGCTTTCCATCACACCCTCCACAGGACACAGCAAGAGGAGATAAATAACAAGGTCTAAACCCAATTCACTCACATAGGGGATCTGTATTTACACTGTTCAAAGAGCAACCTTACTCTGGTTATGGCAAAGCACTGGTTTAGGGGTACAAAACCTTTCATCACCTCTCCATTACATGAAGATGGGGCAGTTCCACCTCCAGCTATTGCAGAGCCCTCGCTCCCCCCTTCCATGGTATTTACAGCACTGCATGATGCTGCTGTCACCCTCTCGTGTACTCACCCAGGCATCAAACTGATGATCCAGATGAACCCCCACCAATCTCACACCTTCACTTAAGGAAATGAAACTGAGAGCAGAAGTTATTATATACTAACGGGTGCCTGAGCAGCTGGGAGTAAGAGTCTTGGCTGGTGTTGCCACAGGAACAAATTGATATCATCTGGCCACAATTAAAACTCAGGCTCTGATACTGTTGGGTTTTTTTCCCTAAAACAAGGTTTTTATCCAACAGAACTGTGGGAGCCCACAGCAGCTTCCATTATATGGGATAGTGCAGGCCAAGGCCTGCTGTTTATGAAAGGGATTACATCATCTGGTTGCATGAGATAATACACAATCAGATTTGAGGATCCATGAATTTCCTCCTGACCTATTTTCTGTGATCAAGGAGAGGGTGGTTTTGCCTTCACATTCAGAGCTGGCTAATTCGGAGGACACCTGTGAAGATACCAAAGCACTCTCCCCATCCACAAAGGCACTCATGCTGTCTCCTAGACCGTAACAAGGGTGTTGTGCAAAAATGATGCAGGAAGTCCTGAGCAGCACCTGGCATGCGTCAGGTATGTAGGAAAGGAGAGCTCTGTGCTTCCTATGGTTTCTGCATATCGAAAGCATTAAACCGTCGTGCTCAGCACAGTCATTACTAGTTCTGCAAAGCCCTAGACAAAACAGATGAAATCAGCTGGCAATGGGCAAGCCAGCAAAACATCTGCTTGTCCCCATGTGGTGTGCGAAAGCAGGGCTGCAGTGCTCTAACATCTTTGTAGTATGAAATCAGAGCAAAACCACATGGTGAACAGTTAAATGGTGGTTTTATTTTATGGAGAAATTAAAAAGTGTCTATGGCTTTTGCTGTGTGCAGGAGGAATCTCTTTGTAAGTTGTTAGCAATTAAGGAAAACACACTTGAATTGAAGAGCCATATTGGGTTTAATTTTAAGATTTTATTATTAGATTGCAGGTTTAATTGAAAGGTAAGTGCTGGTCTTCTGCACCCTCTGCATCTCACTGTGCCTGTTGGATCTAAAGATGAGCCCAATGTTTTATTTCAAACTTCCACAAAGCCATGGCCGAGGAGAACCCCACTTGGACCTTGGGGTGCTGCTGTCACTGGGCTGAGCCAGATGGTCAGGAGGGGAGAAAGTTCCCTCATGGGATCTCAGCACTGCCCAAACCAGCCTACCTCTCTTCTCTGCCCAGGCAGATACAAGGACTGCCTTCCTCACGGTTGTTTTGATATGATCAGGCAACAAATTATTGTTATTCTACCAAAATTAAGCCTATTCCTCAAAGCTATTACAAGGGTGGCTGCAGTCAAAGGCGACTGGGAATGCTGCTGGTAGAAGCAGCCAGCCGTGGTTTATATGACCCAGGGATGGTGTAGACTAAGGAGAAGATGAAGAAGGTCCTGTAGCACCTCCTGTGGTGTATTGTTCAGAGAGCCACTTAAAAGAGCCACTATTAATAGTTGTTATCTTCTGGCAACAGTAATTATGAACTGAAGGAGACTCAGAGACACTGACTGTAAAGGGCCAGTTAAACTACACCTTTTCTGCTTTATTTACTTGATTGCCCCCATTTTCATCATATCACCCCTCAGGATGTGGTTTTTTATTCCTCCAAGCTGATCTATCCCTATGAATATTCACTGTCAATAATACACTTACTACTGCTGCCTAAATATCCTGAAGCTGCTATCAATCTTACAGGCTGCATTAATCTTACCCGCTCCTAGGACTTCATCTAAAATGCAAATGCAAAATATGTGTAAAGAACCAGGAGAAGGAAATGTTAATGTCAGTAAAAGCTGATTTACAGTTTCCCTGTTCAGCTTCATATTAATTTTGCCATACTGGATTTTGGAGTAGTAACTCATCAGGCAGCATCTGTTGAAAGTCCGCACATTACTTACAGAGAAACCTATAAACTTCACATGTATATTGAGCAAAGGGACATGGAAACACAGTGGGTGAGACCAGTGGTATATCTCCCCACTGAGTACACGGGAAGAGTAGGTGTCCAGGGAAGCTTGCAGAGTTGACACCTGAATGTCCTCCCCTCTGCTGACACTTGGTTCAGTCCTGGGGTTGTATTTGATTTAGTGACCACCAGGTATTTTCTTCCATGAATCCAATGAATCATTTTTTGAATCCTTGTAAAGTTTTAGTAGCATCTGTACCATGTAGCAAAGAGTTTCATAGCTTAGCTACAAATTTTGTAAAGGAGTTTCTCCTAATTTGTTGTTATGAACAGGTTTCTGCTAGTTTCATCTGATGCCCCCAAACTTTATATGGGAAGAGACAGAGGATAACTGTTCCCTATTTGTCACAGCACTCAGCATTTAGTAGAATTCTATAATATACTCCCTGCGTCATTTAGTTTTGCAGTCTCTAGAACCATCCTAACCTACTGAACCATCCCTGTGGGGAAGCCGCTCAAACCCAGATCATCTTTGCAGTGCATGTCTGTGCCTCATCCCTAATAAACCACTTCATTGGGGTGATGGTGCTGGTGCGTGCCTTTAGGATGGCTGGGTGACACACAGGTACAGGAATTTGCTGAGGCAGGAGCAGCTGGTGTGGCACACGAAGGTTGCTGCAGCAGAGCGCTCCTTAGTTTGCACACACTGAGCTAGCTCTCATCCCTTCCGTGTGCAGAGCTAGCCACATCCCCTGTGTGCACTGAGCTGCTCCTGGGACTGACAGTGAGCAACAGCATCCCTGGGCAAAGAGAGAGGTTGACTGGTTGCACAGCCAGCTGCCTTGTATTCAGGGTAGGTTGAGAACCAGAGGGTGTTTCCTGAAGCTGGGGCATCACTCACCACTATTTTACACATCACCTTGTTCAATTTCTTCTCCTACAATGAAATGCCATAAGAGGGGCAAGAACATTTTTGTCATCAGCTGATGGGGAGAAACAATAGCTCTGCTCACTCTGTCACCACCCCGCAGAGGCTGAATCACCATCACAAGGCGAATTATCCTCTTGCCTGTTGCTCAGCTCCTTCATCCTGGTGACTCATTCTGGAACAAGGACGGGAGTGATGCTACACCCTCCTCCCCCTATTCCAAAACGTGAACCGAATAGCAATCCGTGGTTGGGATCATCCCAGGGCAGGGGTCAGTGGGCAGAGCTGGCGAGGACTGCCTCAGAGGGCTCAGGGGCCAGGTACGCTGAGCAGGCAGAGGCAGGGCTGGTGCAGAGGCTGGGAGCTCAGGCAGCCTCTGCCCGCAGCACCGGGCGTGCAGTGGTTCTGCTGGTTCTGCAGCCTCTCCTGGAGGTTGGCTTTCTCCTCAACTAGCTCCACCAGCCTGATACAATGCATAAAGGCTTGTCTTTCCTTGCTCAGCAAAGGTTCACCACAAGCAGTAACATTTCTTCTGCCTTCTGCTGGTGAAGAAATGAAGATAGAGTAGAATTCTGTACATGGGGCCCACAGAGCACCATCTGCTTTGCAGGTAGCATGGAGGAATGCTCCTCTCTGCAGACTGTTCTAAATACATTTAAATGGGCTATAGGTGTCCACAAGGAGAAATGAACCTTGTCCTGGTCTAACACAGCTCTCATAGCTAATTCTGGAGACCAGATGTGCCAGAGACTCACTGGCACATGGACTGAAGGCTTTCCTGAAGGGTACAAGCCCTGTGAGTACCCCAGGGCTGTGGGCAGCTAGGCTGGACCCCAAGCTCAGCATTGTATGTCATCCCTGGAGCACATCCATCCTGCCACAGAGCTAGAGAGGCGGCATCTCACCTGGCGCATGATGCGTTGCAAAACAAGTGCGGGTGATTTCAAGTTAAGGAAGCTCAAAACAGCCTGACAGGGGAAAATACATTCTCAGAAAAAGGGGTACCATATGTGCCTGCCAGGCAGGGCTGCTCTCGCTGCCGCAGCGAGGCTGCTTGTTACTCATCAGCAGTGAAACGCGCTGCCAGGCTGGTGGCAAAGAGACATTGCGTTACCAAGATTAGACACAAAATGTATTTTACAGGAGGGCCAAAACTACTCTGAAGGTAATGAATTTCACATCACGCTGCCTTTTGGAGCATGCTGGAGGGCAATTCCTCCTTCCTTCCCATGGCTTTGCTGTTACCAAGGGAGCCCTGGGTTTGAGTAGCTGCAGGGGCCGTGTGAGCACCCAGTCACTGGCAGTTCAGCTGAGCAAAAGCATCTCTTGCAACAGGGCGAGGAGGAAGCAGGCACAGCCCTCAGCTGACCAGTGTCGAGGGCAGCAGCACCTCCGCTCCTTGTCCGCCTCAGCAGCACTCTGCCATAGGAACCCTAAAATCCAGCTCCTGGGCACTGTTCTGCTTGCTGGGTGGAACACTCTGGAGGAAGGATCCACGCTGGCTTAACTCTTCATGTTTATGCCTCTCCCATGTCGCCTTCCCGGTCCCCACATCCGCTTCTCCCCCAGGCTTCCTCACCTCCACTACCACCCACTGCAGCTCCCCTGCACGTGCCGTGCCTCATGGAGGCTCACAGGAGTATGGCACATGGAGCTGAAGGAGGAGGCAGCAGGCGCCACAAGCTGCTATGGGATAAATTAATTATTGAGGCAAGAAGAAGGTCATCGCATTATCCCATTGCTAACAGAAAAGTTCAGGCAATTGAGTTTTAAGACACGCTGGAGGTACTAGCAGTGATTACAACTGTCAGATGAGTATTTTGTGGCAATGAGTAACAAAAGAACAGGGATTTTCACCACGCTTTTTAAGCTTGGAGAAAAACAAGGTCTTTTATTCATTTTTTCTTACAAACCTCCCCTCCACAAAGGCAGTCAGGATAGCCAGTGTACAAATATTTGATGGGAAGGAGAATATCTTCATTTTGCAGCCTCTGTGTAAGCTCCTCTGCATATCATGACACCTTTAATTGTGCCTACTATACTCAGAAATCACCTATGACTTCATACAAACCATATAATGTAAGGTACAAGAGTTTCAGAGTGGTCCATCCCAAGTGCAGCCCCCCATGAGCTGCAGAGCAGCACTGCTCCCTCTCAGAGTATTTTCTGAGACACCCAGAGCAAGGGAGAACGTCTCTAAGGCATCACCAGCATCACTGCAAGGCTTGAGTAGGGAATAGCATGCTCATGAGGCCACCTGTCCCTTGGGTATTAATGGCACTCTCATGTGCTGGTGAATCATTAAGCCCAGGAGAAATGGTTCTCCCACAGTAATTGTCTTCCCGTTGCGCAGTGATGTCTGATAATAGCACTGACAGCCTTCGCCTTTGGGAGGTTTATAGTGTCAGAGCTAGAAAATGGGTATTCATGTTCCTCCTGACCCTGTGCAGACTTCAGCCTCTCTGGATAGCCAATTTTATCCCAGTAAATAGCAGGCTTGCTTAGAAACATTATAAACAGACCGATAAGTAAGCATGAACAACAGGGCTGCTATTATACCAGAGAGTTATGTTGATATTACGAACCGATGCTGAAGCTGCAGCAGTGGTGCTGGAGTCATTGGGCTCCCAGGCAGCACATCAGTGGGTGCCCACTGCAGAGGTTCACCCCAGACATTTCACATTGCTCTGGGGTGTGTTTCCATAGCTATTCATTGACAGTGTTTCCAAGCTATATTTAGTACAAATGAAATAAAATGATAGTGTTTTACACAGAAGACAGCTCCCACATTTTATAGCTGCTGCAAGGCTTTTTCAGCCTTTGAGTACTGAGGGCTTATCAGTACTTTTGAAGGCTGGGAACAGTCTTGGAGGGTGCAGAAGCCTCAGTGAAGGTGTCACAAGTCTGAGCAGGGTGCTCAGGAGAGCCTGCTGAGCCTGAACTGCCTGTCCCTGCTGTGCTCTGGTCCCAGGCAGAGGAAAGACAGGGAAGATTACAAAGCAGAGGATGGGGGATGTCTGAAGTCCTGCACAGTCCTGCTGGAAGATGCTGCAAACACTGCGGGACGCAGACAAAGTTGTACCCGAGCAAAGGGTGTGATAGAGCCCATCCTGCACAGCTGGTCTGCAGGAACCTCGGGATCCATCCCAGTCCTGCAGCACTCGGTGCTCGAACGCGTGGCTGGGTGCTTGGTTTAGGAGACCTGGGAGCAGAAGACATGTCTGATGGCAGTGCCTGTGCATGGGGAGACCAAGCTGTGGGCCCCTGCCTTAGCGCAGCACCATGCTCTCCCCAAACACAGCACACCAAATAAAAGGCAGTGGCACTTATCACAGAGATAAGACATTCCCTCTGTCAGACATTCCCTCTCTGAAGTGCTTTATGACTGTAGCCCAGGCAGGCCCCTCCTCACCTCCCAGATGTTACATGACCTCTGGGGCAACACGCTGCATAGCAGAACTGCCACCTCTGTCCCTAGCAGTGCAGGACAACACTGGCAGGGAGAGCTGAAGGTCCTGCTCTGAGCCAACAGATACAAGGAAGGGTTTCTCCTACCCGAGCTCTTGTCTGCATCCCCCAGCTGTAACAGTCTGTTTAATTAAAACCCCACCTCTCCTTGCAAACCCGGCAGGGCAGGAACTCTGCCGGTGGATGGGAACGAATCTGGCAGGTCTATGCACTCCCCAGAAAGGTGAGTGTCTCTGCCAGCCATGGGGCCAGGAAAGGGAGCATGGCAGGCACTCAACCCAGGTCCCCATAGGCAGATCTCCCCATCCCAGGGGTCCCTGGGCAGCCCAGCCTCCCCAACACCCGCCTCAGGGGTCTCTTTTCCCTAAAAAGAGGGAAGGTCTTCACAATAACTCCTGGGACTCTTAGTGCTTCCCCTGAGCCTGCTCAGGATGTATCCAAACTTCCCTCATGAGTACAAGGGCTGCAGATCTGCTTCCTTGGGGTGAGGAGGCTGACACTGCCAGCTAACCGCTCCAGCCTGGAGAGCCTGGAGCTGCAAAGAGAGAAAAGCCACCAAACCTTCTGTGACTCACACCGAAACCATGAGTTGTCTGCATTTCCAGCCAGGCCTGTAATCAGGCTGGAAGAGGGCTGGTCCTAAACGGGTGGGAGGGTAAGAAGGATCTGGCTGTCAGGGCGGTCGCAGCCCAAGCGAGGTGGCTCACAGCTCACCCCCAAGGGCACGGACTCCCAGGCTGGGGGGCACATCTCCAACAGCCATGCCTGCATTTCCCCCGGCTGCTCAGGGGCTGCTGCAGAAACTTCAGTAGGTTTTGCCTCTGACACCACTTGTACCACCTCCAAGATCAGGTCTTTTAAGGAATGTGATATTTTAACAATTCTGCCATGGGGGTGCAGTGTGCACTGGTGCGGTTACAGCTTAACACATCCACCACCTGGTTACCTGCTGGCTTAGGTAACCTACCATCCAGCTCTGCCCCTTTGCTGCGTTCGCTGACAGGAACCCTCCAAAACAGTTGTGATTGCTTTGGGAACGCTGTTATTAGCTCCAAATCTCCTGCGTGCCCCCTGCGGCGCTGCAGAAGCTCCCGCAAACTCTCCCAGCGCACTCCAGATCAAAGCCGCCGGCTCAGCTCAAAGCACTGCTGAGAGGGGATCTTAAAGAGCGTTCCAGCCAAGTCCTAAAAAAAGCTCATCTGCTTTCATCCTCACCGCATTCTAACAGCCATCTACAGGCCCCTGGGTAATTCCTTGCAGATTCCCTTTCTCTCTGCTGTATCAAACCAGGATGGATCCTGTCGAAAAGCACATTTCAAAGGCAGTGACCTTGGCAGTCCCATCTCGACTGGCTGGGAGCTGAGTAGATGGGAAGGAGGCAATGCTGGAGTGGTGTTTTCCAGGAGCAGGAGCTCAGCCTGGCGGGCATTCCCTGGAGATGCCAAGCACAAGGGCTGTATCATATGTCCTGCTTCCTCATAGACCTGACTACCAGCTGTGCTGGGAATTTGGACACATTTTTTCCATCTCTGGGACGGAATAAGCATGCTTGGATATTTTCCTAAAGAATTATGGAAGAGGGGAAACAACAGCCAGAAGATACAGTCCTCCAGGGCACCAATATTTCCCTGGAATGGGAAAGAAAAATGCCCAGTGTTATTCTGGGATACCAGGACATCTGCCCAGCTTCTGCTTCCCTGGTGCGATCCCCTGCACATGCCAGGCACACACCACCACTGAGCCCAGCCTAGGACCGCTTCAGGCCCCTTTTACTCACAAGTAACAGCATCAGCAGCAAATCCTCCATCCCACAGAAGACCAAACATAGCAAAGCAAAGCCTCGATGCTGCTGGGCAGAGCTGTGTGCAAGCACACACTCTGGGCCAGGTTAGCTCCTCAAGGCAATGTAGGCAACTCTGGCACGGGTCTTTGTTAGGGAAAGGAGCTGGTGACTTTCAACACCACGTGGAACATGTGGCATTTTGATGGGATGCATGTCCTGGGACAGCATCACACCCCAGACACGAGCACGAGGCATTCTGCCCAGAACAGCTCCAAAGTGGCCACATCTAGAGCAAACCCCAAACATGCCTGTTGCTGGTGCTCCACTCTTCGCTCTGAGGGATTTCTGGAGGAATTCAGCATGGGGTTCAGTTATAGTGCAAACCAGAGCACGACTGCACTGGGTCAGAAGGCCACAAAAGCATCCGTGTGCAGGATCCTGCTGCAGGCTGGGGACTGGAGATGGGTAGCGCAGGGTCGGCTGCAACAGCCAGCACCACAAAGAGCCTTTCACGGTGGCAGGCAAGGCTGGGCTCAGCCCTGTAGTGTGGTACCAGCCCGTGCATGGCCGGCAGCACCACGCGCCTCCGCTCTGCGTGTGCTTAGTGCTGATGGCTCCATTGGCTTTGGCAGATGCATCGCCCCTTGTTCTCATCTGCTGGGGCTGAAAGGGACCTTGTCAGAGCCTGGGGACAGGTGCTCACCTCTACCCAGCACTCAGGACACCCAGTGCTTATGGCACCAACTGGGCCACGGCACCAACAGCCATTGCATGTGTAGTGTGACTGCAGGGAACACACAGCTGCAAGGCACCACGTATGGGGCTTCAGGGAGTGCCTGGCCTCGCAGGCAAGCTAACCTCACGTCCTCGGGTTGCACCGGGGAGAGGGATGAGCAATGGCTTAATGCTTAAAGCCAAGGAGCCCGGGTATCTGCCTACCTCATTCCCACAACCTCCTCCACACACGAGGGCCAGGCCAATGCATGAGAGCGGCTTTGCTGCAAGCTCATCCCAGGAGCTGGGGTTGCGCTGCCAGCTCCCCTCTGCGTGCAGAGGCCAGGTGGCTGGAAGGAACCAGGGTTTTCAATCTGGGGCCAGCACCTTGGGGGCAGCACGTCCTCTGACCCACCACTGCACAGCCCTCCTGTGCAGCTGGGGCAGGAGCTGGCTGGAGGCAGTGCAGCAGATCTGCCCAGGTCACTGCGCCATGTCAGTTTTTGGCAGCGGGTTAGAGCCAAGTGACTTCTGGCAGTGCCAAGGTTGGAGGCTCTGGCACTAGCACGGTGTGGGCCCAGAGCTTCCCAGGGCTGCTCTGGATGGAGGAAACACTGCCCATGGGAAAGCTGTTATCAGAGTGAGCCGGATCCCTGCCACAGCTGGCAGTGCTGCTTCAGATTCCCAAATCCCTCAGGAGCACACAGGGACTCGCTGATCAGCCACACATCCCTACAGGCTGCCCTGTGTTCCTGTAGCCTCCCCAAGATGCCACACCATCCCCCATGGCACCCCTGCCCCATCTCTGTGTGCCTGCCTCACCCCGCAGCACCCCTGTGCCGAGCTGCCCCGCAGCACACCCATCCACAGCACCACGGTCCCAGCCGAGCCTGTGAGGGAAACCTGCTTTAAGGAACAACAGGAGCGGGGGAAGACATCTACAAACCTGTTGAGGTGCTCTTGATGTCCCTGCTAGTGGTTCATCCTCCTTGGCACAGGGGCCAGCAGCTCCAGCTATGAGTGCTGCCTGTGATGCATTTCTATCTCCTCTTCAGCAGCAACATGTAGACCGGACACCCTCATAGCCATGGGGCATTGCAAAACACAGGGATATCCCTGTGCCTGCATCACCCCCTGGGCCACCTAACCCCCAGTCCTGAACGTGTCGCCCCACACAGAAGAGATGGCCTGTGCCTCCCACAGCTTCCCACACATGAGTTACCCCTTGCATTGGTGAGCCCCTTGACACAGAGGGACATGAGCCTGGCACAGCACAAAGCCACGAGTACCATGACAAAACCAGCCACTGTGGAGAGGACCCCAGGAGCCACTTACTGCCCCCGGGACATTCACTCCGCCAAGCCCCTTGCTGGTCAGCGCCAGAACACAGCTGTTGATCTGATCGAGCAGTTAACCCAAGGGATCTCCCAGGGCTGAGAAACAAGGGAGGGTAGGAGGAGGAAGGGATGAGGAGGAGGAAGGGTTGCATCCCTGGAGGATCCTGCCTGAGCAGCAGCTGTACAAGCACGGCTAGGCTGGGCTGTGCTGTGCCAGAGGTTTGACCCTCTCCCTCCTGCACAGAGCTCTGCTTTCCAGGCATGCTGGTGGGCTCACTCATGAGAAGTGCTGCTCCACAGCGGGTGAGCTGGGCTGTGGGATTCAGTGCTACAGAAAACTCGTAAGTAACATGCAGAAGCAGAGCTGGCCCACAGCATCAGCAAAGGGAATGCAAATCCCCATCTCGATAGGGCAGAGGGTGATTTCCTCATCTGCCAAGCATAGCTAATCCCTGCAAAGCAGACTCGGAGAGGCAGGGTGGCATCCAGAGGAGCTTCAGGGAAAGCGCTAGTGAGCCAGAGAAAAGCGGCTTCCTCTGCTCCTGCTGATCCAGCACCCTCTGCTGCACACAGCACCCAGCCAGAGGCACAGGCACCGGCTGCAGGGACTAATCAGCAGTGATAAGCGGCAGCAGGGTCAAGAAGCAAAGGCAGGATAAGGAGAGAGGGGGTGACCTCCTGGCCTCACCAGCACCATTCCCAAGCGCAGCAGGTTGAGCAAAAGCAGCACCAGGGCATGCCAGGAGCCTTCCCTTCAGAGCAGAGCCAGCCCTTGCTCCCGAGTGATGTTTTTGCCTGGGGTGGGATTAGAGGCTCGCCACTGAGGGGAGAGAAGGCTTGTAGGGGTCAGTCCAGTCCAGGGGGCTAAAGACCAGCACCCTCCATCCCCCCCGGGTAGGGATGAAATGCCACAGGCAGGGCTCAAATGAGATCCTGGGCCATAGGCAGTGTGGGGGAATCCCAGCTGGGGCTGGTCAAGTCCCATCAGGGAATAAGATCTTTCTCAGTGGTTTTAAACTCATTGCAGATCCAGAGGTGGCACCAACAACAACTCAAAGCTTCTGTTGAACCAATCTGTAATTTTTCTTAGTCTCTCCTTAAGATCAGTTATACTTTCAGTCTCATGACAACCAATACCCCAATTTCACTGTGTCATAGATTGGATCCTGGTAAGGTTTCCCACAATACCCCCAAGATCTCATGACAACTGAAGCAGCAAATACTCACCCTGTGTTCATGGGTACAACAGAAACCTGCTGCTTTCTGTGCTAGCAGTGCCCAGCCCTGAGTGGGCTGGTGCAGGTTCACCAGCAGCATTCAGGCTCCTAAGGCCTGAAAAACTGGCTGGAAGTCTCTGTAGCAACACGTTATCTCAAAAGATTTATGGTCCATCTTGCTCCAGGCAAGTCAGAAATACCACCACAGTGAGCATGCCAGATATTACTGCATTTTTCTATGTTACTGCTCTGACATTCACAGCCGAGGGAGAAATGGGGATGGGAACAATTACACTTTTCACCCCGGCTCCAGCAAGGAGCTTCTGAGGGTTTGGTGTTCAAAGCGGGGATAGAAGCCTCTCGTTACTTCCCAACTTGTGATTCTGGCTGGAAAATAAATAAGGCTGGTGCTCAAGGATAAATACCTGCACAATGGTAGGAATTTATTTATCACCCAGGAAAGGGATTTTAGGTCTTCTATGTCCTTTCTTCCCTTCGGAAAGGCATGGCCCCTCATCAGTGCCCAGCCCATATGCTGATGGAGACGTAAGCAGTGAGGAGAGCAAATACCCCAGGGGACTAGCATGTTGAAGCTTGTCAGAAATGCAAAGGGAGGATGGGCCAATGTCCCTGCACATGTCTGGGATGGCTGCAGTGAGGCCATGGTTCCCAGGGCACAGCTCCTCAGCACCCATCAGATCCCAAGCAGTTTGTGTGTGGATGACCTGCTGGCTGCATGACTGTGAAACCAGAGCACCCCCACCTTGGGAGAGCTCTGTTTCTCCAGGACTCATGTGCGAGGAGAGGACAGGTCTCCCAGGCTTTTCTGCTAAGGATGTCCCACATCACACAAATAATTACACAACCTTGTGCTAGGGAAGGATGGGGAAAGGATGACGGGAGGAGCCTGCTGCCAGGTCCAGTCCCTCTTCCAGTTCATTGTAGTGGTAGAGCCCCAGAAAGACGAACTCATTCGTGACTGGGGACAGATGCTGACAAAAATGCATCTTCGAATAACTACACTCAGTAGCAAGCAAAACACTGTGTTAGCAAAAATTATTTTAAGATAGCAACCTACATCTTAGCCAGACTCCTCGCCCCGGTGCTTCCCGCGGCCTGCAGTGAGCTGCCTTCTGGCTATGGGAGCAGAGCAGCCTGATCTGCTGTTTTCCGGGCAATCCTAAAGTCCTGCGGCCCTTTTGGAAGGCAGAAGGTGTTGATGACTAACTTCTGCCTGTCCCTCACCATTGCAGGGAGCTGCAGAATGGCATCTATGCCACTGCATGTCTCTCTGCGTGGTGGTGAGTGGAAGTCCCCAGTAACACAGGCCAAGGTGGGAGCCCATGTTTGCCATCGCCACCCTCCCCACTCTGCTGGCAGGCAGTGATGGTGACAGGATGTCTGTCCACCTGACCCAGCATGTGCCACCCCAGCTGACTGCCAAAATTAGGGCACATTTGCAGCATCCCCTTCACCCACCACCCAACAAGGGGATGACACTGCCACTGCTACCTGCCATCCATGTGACGGGTGCACAGGCTGCTCCTCACCGCAGCATCTCCTGCTTCTTGCACTCGTGCACAGTGTGAAAGAACTTGCTGCTCACTGCTTTGGTGGTACCAAGCCATTGCTTCATCTTACACGGGGAAGCATCAAAATGGGTGCTTCCTCATGCAGCACCCCAAAGCTGCAGCACCCCAAGGCTGCACAGCAAGCACTACATCACTGATGGGAAAGAGGGAAGAGAAATGAGCCCTGTGCTCCTGAGTGGTATCTCCCCAGGGAGGTGTCATCAGGTCTTCTGTGAGTTATGCTTCCAATTCCCTTCTTGTTTACTGGGAAAATACCTTCTTTTCAAAGCCATAGTCCACAAAGTGCAGCAGCTGCACATAAACTTTGCAGCAAGGCCCTTTGGCTTCAGTCCGGTTGTAGTACAGACAGGGGTTTGACTTTATAGCTCAGCAACTGAGCCACTCATATATCTGAGGAACTGTTTAACTGTTCTATTTAATTCAGTTGGGGCAGACGCTCTGCGCTCAAGCTATTTAACAGTGCATGAACAGGAGTGGTCCTTTCCTCTTTCCTGTTTCCAGAGCAGTCCTGTTTCCGAACTGCCAGCACAGGACTGTGACTCCCAGCCAGGCACACGGGGCTGAGACTCGGGAGGGAGCCTGGGCCAGACCTCTCCAGGATGTGGGAGCTGAGGCACAGGCTTGGGACCAGCTCTCCCAAAGCTGTGTGATTTCCTGGCGGTGAAATCATTCTCTGTTTAACTGGGAAATCCCTGCACTTCACCCGGAAAATGTGGCAGGAAGGGGTCACTTAATGCTAGTGCAGCATTCACCACCCTCATCACTAGGAGCAAAAAGTTCTGAAGTGGGTAGGACTTCATGATTTCTTCATTAAGGCTCAGAACAAGATGTAACAGCTATAAGTTAAAATTACCCCATCTCTGCTGCCTCCCACCACACGAGGGAAAGTTATTTTTAACTCCAGGTTGCCCAAGGGATGCTGCATGTGAGATCAGTTGTGTCATCACCAACAGTCTTTGGCAAGAAATTTGGGAAGAGAGGGCCCCCCCTCCAGCCAGCTGGGATCAGGCTAGAGTCAGGGGTGGGCACCCCTCAAAGCGATCCCTCCGGTCTCCCAGCTCCTCCCGAGGGGGCAGAAGCTCCCACTGGGGCAGCTCTGGAAGCGCAGAGGACCAGGTGCCCGGCCAAATCCTCTTTTGCTATGCTTTTGTTCTTTGTAGTTTTCAAATAAACTTGGTGGGCTGAAGCTACTCCAGCAGCCATGGTGGCACCATGCAGGCAGGACTTAGAGTGCACTAGGTTGCAAAGACAGCCATGCAAAACCTGAGGGGATTAACTTTCAATGCACTCCTCAGGGCAAACCCTGAAACTGTGGGATTGCCGAGATTCCAGCAGGAAAACTATCCAGCTTGCTGCCCTCCTGACCACACGTAGCCACTGGGAGGCTACCAAACTCTTCCAGTGTCAGGACAATTTGCACAGAAACCTGTATCAGCTGTGATGCACCAGAGCACTCTCACCATGGCCTCCCCATTGTATGTGGCCACAAGGTCCCCTGTGAATCGCTGCAGGGCCCTGGTATCGTCACATCTCCTCTGGCCCCAGAGCCATGGCAGCTTCAGAGCTCCCTGTGGGCACCTCATGTGAAAGAGCGCAGAAGCCTCCAGAAGAGGTGCTGTGTAGATGTGAGCACAGTTATCACTGATCGGCTTTATCTTTCTGGCTGGGAATGAATGTGGTACTGTTCAACATCTGCTACGTTTGCTCTCAGGGGTATCTGAGCTAAACTGAGATAACTCAGCTGTGCACTCAGGCTTTTCCATATCCTAACTTCATTGATGTCTGTATTAAAACCCAGCAGTACATGTAAAATTGGGAGCTAGCATGCCAAGTAGAATGACATGATTTTTTGTGTTACTTAGCATCTTGGGGCTAAATTTTTAGATTACAGGAACTCTTCTCATAAAGACTTTTCTGTTCTGCTGTGTTATCTGCAAAACATTGTTATCCAGGTGCTTTGCTCTGCCTTGCAAGTTAGTCCCTGTGCCTGCTGGGTCTTTTGCAGTTCATACTCTCATATTTCGTCCAAGAGAGAAGTCCATGTATTGGGAAATGAGGCAATATGTTCTGCCCCACAAGATGTAGCTACCACTGCTAGGGTTCTGGAGAAGATCACAAGGATCTGGAAGCAAGCAAGTCTTTCCCAGGGTTTTATTTGGGGTCTGCCAGTGACCTGTTGTGTGCCTGCCCTGCTGAATCACTGCCATCCCCCTCCTCTCTTCAGAGCTCAGTTTCTCTTCCTGCACCCTGGGAATAATCCGTAATAATCCTTTGTAATCTGTGGGAGTTCAGTACAGATGCAGGTTTAAGAATACACAGAGTCCAGGGGTTAGGCATATTTGTCACAAGATGCAGGATACATCTGGTACTCCTGCAGAAGTCGTGCATTATCCAACATGGACATGTAAGACCTAGGACTGCACATCAGCCTCTGACTGCAGTGTGTATGTGTAACAGGCGTGAACCTCACCAGATTTAGAAAAACACCACTAAAGAACAGGAGCTTTTCACCTTAAATATCTAAAGAACAGACAGGGAGCCTCTGAGTTTTGTTACCATTCATGTATACATTTATTAAGCCAAAGCAGTTTGATCATGTCACAATATGTTACTAAAGCACGTGAGATCCCTTCTTTTTAACCTCACTAACAATGGTCATTTTAATTTCTTTTTATTTTTGTCTTCCAAGCTTAAAAAAAAAAATTCTTTCTGCATTCCCCATGAAAGGCTCTTTTATGGTTTATGGGGTTTTTTTTCTTTTTCTTTTCTTACAGTACAAAATGAATGTTTCTCAGACATGTAAACAACCATCATGGAAATGAAACTGCTCTTAATGTTATTGTCATGGACGTTCTGTTAGATTTACGTTAGATGCATTTCAGCTCAGTGACTCCTTCAATGAAAGTTACTGTTGTTATCATCACCTGCACCATAATAGCACCTAAAAGTCCCAGTCAGGGTTAAGGCTCTCCTGTGCAGGTGCTGCACAAATACTTCAGTGTAACGCCGAGGTCCCCGGTAAGAATGGCATGGCTTATGTGGCTATAACCCTCTCTGCTTCCCTCTGCTCAGCGGTGACCCTCACAAATGATAGGAGCTGAGTGAAACTCTTCTCCAAACTAAGCCTGGAGCTGATGCACAATGACTGTTTGAGAAGTGTTACTACAGGCCAATCCTGATGCCTGCAGTCCTGTGCGTGAAGCTGCTCACACTCAGGGGAATGCTCATGTGAGTAAGAAAGTCCTGGGGGAAAGGTCTGCAGGATTGAGTCCCTGGATGCATGCAAGAAAAGCAGACTGGTTCCTTTTCTCTAAGGTTTCAATATAATTCTAAGAGAAAAATGGACAGGGTCAGTTGCTCAGTTTCAGCACCTCCAGCACTTTGAATTCTGATCCCAAATTAAAGAAGTCTCTGCTCTGCCTTGGGCTACTGTGACCAGGCCTGGAAAAGTCTGTTGTCATCTTTGTCATCAGGAGGCAGTGATTTGCCATTACAGCATGGAGGGCAAATCACTGTTTTATAGTGTGAAGGCTGCATCTTAGGCAGGAATTGTGAAAACTGTGTTTGGCCATCAGCAAAAAATTATTCTGAAAACATTTCAAAGCAATTGCAGTTTAAATAATGATTGTAACTTGGAAATTGAGGTGCAAAAAAGAAAAAAAAAAAAGGATTACATGAAATAAATAGCAAAGAATCAATGTCCCTGCACAAACATAATGGATTCCTGCCTACGAAGCATTCCTTGCAAATTATTGCCCTTTAGGTTATGTCAGATGTTTAAAAGAACCCTTTAGAGCTAAAATACAGTACTCTGAAATGAGGTTAGAAAAACTTTAAAAGGACTAATGGGAAGTGTGTACAATGCTCTCTTTACAATGGATTTCCCACCTGGGCAGCCTCAGTAGACATAGAGCCGGTCGGAAATGGCAGCTGGCATGTGCGTCATGATCTGCATGCGCAGCCACCAGTAGTAATCCATGGGGTGGTAGCGGGTGTAGGGGGTGGTGGAGGTGAGCGCGTGGTCACGCTCTCGATGACTGGCGAGGTGTCTGTGGAGCCGCTGTTTGCAGTACGTCTCCATCTTGCTGACCTGCTCGTCAAAGTACTTCCTGCCCATAGTCTTTGCGCACTATCTCAGGGAGCTCGTCCCACATTTGTCGGCGATGGCTTTGATGCGCTCAGGGCTGTACAGGTTGGTGGCAGCTATGAAGTTGCCAGGCTCCACGATGCTGACCATCACCCCTGGGGCTTGCATTTCGTACCGCAGGCAGTCAGAGAAGGCTTCCACGCCAAACTTGGTGATGCAGTACGGCGAGCGGGCAGGACTGCCCATGCGGCCCATCATGCTACTGATGTTCACCACACGACCTAGGCAAAGCATAGCTCAGATGTGGTACCTCATCCAGAGCGGACACCCAACACACCACCCAAACATTCCTGCACCTGCATCCACCTGCCTACTACATTATCCGTAGGTCTGCCTGGCAGACCTGCTCTGGCTCTATCTGAGCACTGCTGTTCTGTGCAACAGCTTTCAGGCAGATCAAGTCCACTGCTTGTGTGCCCTGGCTCATTATACCTGAGGGAACAGGAACATGGTGACACACAAAGCTCAGTGCTATGGGGAACACAGAAGAGCCTGGACAGAGCTTGCACACTGGAAACAGGATTGCTCAGCAGCAATCAGGGCTGAGCCCAGGCAAGAGGCAAAGAAAGCCTCTGGCACCAAGGCTAAGCTTGTTTATTTGCAACTCAAAGGCGCAAAATCCAGGAGCCCAATGATGGCTTATAACGTCTGTCTTTAAAAGGGAATGGATTGCTCCTGCACCACAAACTGGCAGAGTCCTAAATCCACTGCACCCTTTTTGTGCACAGTGGATTATGGCTCAAGGCACAGAGCTTGGGGCCTTTCTCCTCTCCAGAAGCCATCCATTTTGGCTGGGGAGAATGCTGGTGGGAGACTGAATGCTCCGTTCTAATCAGAGGTTGCAGTTCTCTGCACCTTCTTCTATCAGTGCTACTGCTGAGTTGTGTTAGAAAGACGAAACTTTGACCGCAGAAGAGGATACCCTTCCGTGGTGGAAGAAGTGCTGCCTGCGCCACTACAGACCAGGTCTGCACCACAGGACACTGTTAATGTCTGTGGATGCTCCAAGAGTACCAAGAATATTCTAATTTAGTCAGGTAGTTGGCCCCAGTAGAGGAAAGCTTTTGTCCCTTTATGCCAAGACCCATGCAAGCTTCAGGTCTGCATTCCTTTCCTGTACAAACCCCACCTCTCATACATTACAAGCTCCCAAAATAACACAGCTCACAGCTGACAACTTCCCTGCAAGAAGCATGTTGTAGTGCACTGCTGCTGCCCACCCTGCCAGCACCGGCACAGGTGGATTTTGTATAGAGGGGAGGATTGCTGCTGGCACTCGAATTTAGGGTGAGCTGTTCTTCAGGCCTGCTGCCTTGCAGTGTACCTTAGAGCAGTTAGGTAATCTGTCATCTGTGTGTATGCCATGGGTCACATTCTGATGTAAAGGTATGAAGGTGGCCAGTGGTGAAGAGAGAACCTCTTGGCCACTAACACAGCAAGACATGCGGCAGGATGAGGGACCTGCTCCAGGTCAGGAGGAGATCACTCACCCTTTGACCTCCGAATGAGCGGGAGGAAAGCCTTGGTGGTTCGCACAGTCCCCCACAGGTTCACTTCAGCTACCTCCATGTAGGTGTCCATGCTGGTGAACTCAACTTCCCCGAATGTGGAGATCCCAGCGTTGTTAACTAGTCCCCAGAGCCCTAGAAGATAAAATCAAGCAGAAAGCTTTCCCTCTGTGAGACTAATGAGAGAAGCTTGGAAAAGGCCTTGCTAATAGATTATTGAACCACACAATAGAGCTTTTCATTACAACTTGTAATGATGGAAGACAGACAGAAGAGAGTCCAGAGCAAACTTTAGTCTCCTGAGCAAACGTAACCACAATCAGGATCTGCCTGCACTGCCCAACACTGCAGCCACAAAGTGCCATGAATAAGGCTCCCTGGGAAGTTCTGAGCCAGCAAACAGAGAACTTCATCCTTGTCTAAGCTGTTCTCCTTGCCATCTCCTTTTATCCATTGTAAATTTTTTAAAAGCAGCAAAGTATAGTATCTAAATGCCAAATAATAATAGGCAAGACCTTGTAAGAAACAAAAGAGTAATTCTTCAAAGTAAATCCCTTGTGTCACCAGTAAGAACTAGAATGTCTGCAATGCTGGGAAGGGGGCATGGTGGACACATTCATAGCCCTTCCCTTTTACTCTGCTGCAACCAAATTGGCAAAACTGAAACTACCAACTCATGTGGCAATGAAAAGAAAGATTTAAAAGGAAATTGGAATAAAATGAACTCAATTCACATAACATTCTAATTGCACAGGAAACAGACTGGGAAAAGTCTCGGATGGCTCTCTCTGCTGTTCCGAAAAACTCACTGTTACCTGCTGACTGTGTCCAGATCTGTGTTCTCAGAAGCAGCCCAGAAAACGGCAACTTCATTCTGGCCTATGCTTGAGAACACAGGGCTAGAAAACTCAATTCATATAGAAGATCCACATAGGAAAATTAAATTGAAGAAAAGTGAAAGAAATAGGTTTATGCAAAAATCCAAAATAAAACATTACTGGTTGTTCTGCTTTTAAACAATCTTCGTATGTTCAAGGCGTATGTTCTTTAGGGGGAAAAAGTGTAGTTCACTGAAGGGTGAAAAGGTTTCAGGAACTGGGATTTTCACTGTGCAGAGCAGATTTGCTGTCATCACCTCAGCACAACAAAGCACGCAGGCTAAGAAAGTCAGTTAGTTACAGCTACCCCCCTGAAATCTGAAATCTATAATATATGAATAATCTGCAATAGCATTGATACTCAGCTAGCTTCATGGGAAATCCTTTGGAAAACCTCTTCATTTCCTTTGCCTTTCTAAGTTTTGGGGAGACATTTCCATTGCTAATCTCCAAGCTTTGGACACTGGCCAGATTTTACAACATAACTGGAGTCATAATAAACTTCAGTTCACAGGAACAGAGCACTCATCCCACGGCCTTGACAACCACCCTGATTTCTACTAATGTCCCTGTGGGAGCTAGTGTAGAAAAAAAGCAGTTTTCTTTCTAGATGCTGTCTTAAGTGGAAAGCTGCTTTCTTCCCACTTCAAGTGTTATGGCACAACATTTAAACAGGCCATTTGCTCTGCACTGCTGCTCCTCAGAGTTTTGTGCCCTTCAATCGTATGCTCAGCTTTTGAAATATACCCTGAAATGCTCTCAGAGTCCAGCTGAGGGAGCTCTGCCACCTATGTGACCTTACAGCCCACTGCAGGCACTTACCTTTCTCTGGGTCCTCCAGGCTGCTACTCACATGCTCCACTGCTCGGTCCACTTCTTTGCTGTCACAGACATTGAGCTGGACAGTTCTCATTCGATCACTGTTCATGCTGTCCAGTTCCTTGGACCCACCTTCTCCCTTGTCCTAGAGGGGAAAGAAAGCACTGGCTTGAATCTGGCCAAAGAACTTGTGTAGAAAATCAAATGCATAGCAACCACCAAATCAAGCAAAAGAGTGCACAAGGCAGTCACAGAACAATCAGAAGCCCTGCAGCTCTGAGAGGAAGGGGATGGACATGGCTGCTCCTGCAGAACACCATTCCTCCAGTTCTCCATCTGACCATGAGCCCTGCCACTGAATCAGCTAGTACAAACTGCTCTGACCACTAAGAAACAGCCAGAGCTGGATGTGCCCCAGCTAGGCAACTCCTGCCCAGTACAAGCTCCTGAGATCAGGCTATGCCCCACTGCTGCAGTGAAGGGAACATGGTGCTGTTCTCGCTTTGGCTTGCATACGTGGCACAGCAAATCGCTTGGCAGGGGTATGGTATAAAACACTCGGTGAGTGGCTGCACATGTATGTTGCACATGTTTCTCAGTCACGTGGCCACTCTGGAAGTGACGGTCCTAGAAGAGACACTGTCTGCCCACTGCTCTCTCCCTTCAGCTGATTTACACACACAGCTCCACAGCCCAGAAACCTACCTACTGTCTCCAATGGACTCCTACAGAGCCCAATCACCAAGTGCCTGGCCAGCTTGCCTGCTAGCAATTCCTCCTGGTGTCTTTTCCAGCATCTTGCTCTCTTCTCTGCCTCCCTCCATGAGCTTTTTCTCACTCCTTTTCCCATCTCCACTCCTTTTTTCTCAGCTCAGAACAGATTCCCCCAGCATACACACATCTACTCACAGTCCAGCCAATCAACTGCAGCCAACCCCTGAGATACCTTTCACACAGGCCAGACACCACTAGCAACAAGGCTACTGCACCCACAGCTAGTCCTTCACAGCAGTGAAGCGTGGCTACGATGTTTCCAGGACAGAGACACAGGTTATTAAAATGACTTTGAGACTATCCCTGAATCAATTCTATGGTTGGAAGCTACCGGACTGTGCTGGCCACTCCAGGGTACTTTTGTAGAGGATGGTGAGATCTAGTCTGAAAATAATCACTTTTTTGGAACATCCCTGTCTTTGCTGTAAGAAACTCCCTCTGTCCCCTCAGTATCATCCCTCACTAGAAGTCTTTTACTCCCCATTAACAGGCTAGACATGGAGCATGTCCCACAGGATCGTCTGGTGGCTGCTCAGCTCTTCCCCCACCGCTCAATCCTCCAGGTAGCCCCACTCACTGTGTCAGCATCAGCAGGCAAGCACTGGAGTGCTCTTCACTCCTGATAGATGAGGCTTTTTTGCATAGATAGCTTTTTTCCCTCTGACCTGGAACAGGCCAGTTCTTCATAGCAGGGCTGTTTTCTGCCTGCTGAATAACATCAGATTGTTCTAAACACCTCGAGCCACAGGCACTCCCCGTCAGAGACTGCCAGCAGTCAGTTGACAATGAAATGGTGCTCATTTCTGCAGTCTGAACCCAGGCTGCCCATTTTCTGCCCCGAGTGAGAGTTCCCTTCAGACACCACACAAGGGTGACCATATGTCCCCCTATCTCTGTGCCACCTGTCTTCCAAAAAACCTTCTCCTGGCTCCTCTCATTCCTGGGCTTATCCATTGTGCTCTCACAGTTCACTAACTTAAGTACCTGATGTCCCGTCTTCTTCTCCACCCCTCCTTACTCCACTGCAGACTGTTAAGTATTCGTCCTTAAGAGAAGGCATCTACTGCACTCTCCTCACACAGAAGCGCAATGCATACAAAATGGAGCAGTTAAAAGTCCCATGCACAGCTTAGTAGTGTTTGTTTCTACGGTGACTGAAACCAGTTTTGTGCTAAGTTTACTGCTCACCCAAAAGCACTGAGGTGCCAAGCCAGTGTGTATGGCAAAGCATTGAAAAACATACAAGTGGCACATGGGGGAATGCCCGTAGGGAATCGGCAAATACGAGCATGCAAGTCCCTTGAAAACAGCAGATATGGCTAAAAGGAAAAGGAAGAACAATGAGGCCAATGTGTGTCTTTCCCTGATCCCAGGTTTGTAAGGTGCTACAAAACCCCTGGGCCATGGCAACACACCAGCCTCAGAGGCCTTGTAAGCTCTACTGGGACCTTCACAACATCCTCTTCTTCCTCCCTTAAGGGTCGGCTCAGAAAGCCAACATCCCTCCTGACCTCCACCCACATGCAGCTGGGTGCTTGGACAGGGACCCTTGAGGCCGGGATCCTGGCCGAGAGTTGGACTCTGGGCATGAGCCCAGACCCACAGGGGCCATTCCCTTGGCTCTCCGGAAAGGGCAGACGGGTGGTGTTTAAGGCAGGCACCCTGTGATTGTGTCATGCTCTCCTGGCACAGGATGTGGCCATCCACAGCTCTAGGCCATACCCAGCAGTGGAAGGACCTTTTCATGCTACTCCAAAAGACCAGTACATCTCTGCTGTCAGCCCCAGGGCCTGTTGTCCCCGTGGCAAGAGGACCCAGCTCTTGCATACTGAAAAAGCACATTGCTGCCTCATCTTCCTCTTAGCATGGTCCATCTTCTGGGGCCCGTGGGCTTCAGCTTGTATCTTTATCACTGTGTCCCTGAAGTGGTATGTAACCACCCTGTGGTTCTGGAGCACTCTTGTTGAGACCTACAGTAACTGGTCTTGCATGCTGGGCTTGCTCAGATAACCTCTGCCTTCCTCAATCCCCCGCACGCTTGCAACAGGCCTGAGCACACAAAGCAAAGCAAACAGGGATTCCATCACACTCCTGACAGCCCGTGACAAACATCGCATATGTCCACTGGTAACAGATACTGATGGAAAAATACCTTCTTCATCTTGTGTCAGCTGGCTCCTCCAGCTATTGACCAAAGAGGAAAAAATAAGACAGCTGCAGCATGATCATTCATTGGATCCAGTCTACCACTGTCTTTTGGCAATGATAGTACCAACACAACTCTCACATGAATATATTTGCCAGTGAAAATGTTAGGAAGAAACTGTGTGTGAAATAGCAAACTGTTAGCACAGATCCATCCTCAGGCTCCCTCAGTCGTGGCTCTACACACCTCTCTCAGGTTTCCTTCAGTAAAAAATAGTCAGGCGCTCAGGATCTGGCACTCTAGGAAACCTTTCCTGATGGAAAGTCCGCACTGCAACACACTTTTATTTGCAATAAGGATGTGATGCTCCCAAGAAACAGTGCATACTCTGAGGACATGATGGCTCCCCAGCTAGAGTATGCTTCTGATGTGCAGGTGTGCTGTGACAAACAGTCCCGTGAAGATAACACTGAAGTTTCACAGCCATTTCCTCTCTGTCAGGGCTAGGTCAAATATACCCGAGCAAAAGATAATGCTTCTTATTTCTACCTCCGCTTCTATCTAGCATCTAAAAATGCACCAGGCTTCCTCTGCCCCTAAAATCAGCACCAGCAATAATTATACTGATCAGAATTCTGCTTACGTTTTGCTGTGGCAAAATGAGAAACCAGCTCAGTCTCCTGGAGTTGTTTTAGTTCTACAGAGCAGTACTACATAAAGTATATGCCATGAAGGCACACAGGAGGCCAACTGGTTAACTAAGGAGCTTTGGCATTTTACAGTGTTTTTCTGATGACAACTGCTGTTACCAGTCTTGCCATAGTCACACAGATTTTGGAACATGGGATGAGCGTCCAGCTAGAGAAGAAATATTTAATTACACAGTGATACAGCAAAGCCTTTTGCTGAATTTTGGCAATGAAATAAATGTTGATCAAAGCCTAAAAGAGTTCTGGCATGCTGCTGGCAAAGTCAGCTTATGCTAAATTGTCAGGGGCCCAGATTTTCCAGTAACATGCATCCAGTAGAATGAGTACTGAAGACACCAAAATGGAAGGGAAGTTTCAGTGACAGTTAAAGGCATGCTCACTGAAATACAGGTCTCTCTGGCAGCTCAGACAGAGGAAGTGAAACCCAGAAGTAACTTTGCAGCTCTGAAATTTTTGGCTCCTGTCAACATAGAGGCAGGCTATTATTCTAAACAGTGGGTTTTAAGTTTGTAACATTCTTATATTCTCTAATGTTGATCCGCAGTTACAAAAGCTGAGTAGAAACATCTGCCAAAAAGTACTTCGTCTACCGCTCTCCTTCTTGACACCTTTTGAAAAGCAGCAGTTTATAAGACGTGTTTTGTTCTGCTGTGAAGCCTGTAGAGGGAGCCCAGGTTAACAAATAAACCCTTGACTCAAAGCTGAGACACCAGAAGGAACAGAGCTATGGAAACACAACCTTCTCTTGCAAAAATGCAGCAGAAAGAAACTAGTAAATTTAAGCAAAACTTAGTAATAATGGAAAAAATAACAGTATAAAGAGTATGGATAAACATAAAAAAACCACCTCACAAAATTCTCTTGAATAATACAAACTATTCAAGATACATTGTATAGTGATGAGTAAGCTAAAAGATTAGGATCATAATAACTGACCTACCCCAGGATATCCTGAGGAGTAAGTTTGTTTGTGTTGGGAATGGCCATGCAGCTAAAAAAAGATCAGCACTTCATAGAAAGGCTAAAGCTCTCTCCTATTCTCCATGACCAGGCCATCTCTGACTGTTGTACAGAGCGCTCCTGGAGAGAGTGTCAAGATTGCACCACTAAGCTATTTGTGGCCTGATTCTGCTCTCATTTGCACTAGTGGAACTCTTATCGCCTTCACAGTGATTTCAGAAGACCCTCAATACACACTGATGTACAGCTTTACTCATGAATAAAGAAAAGTATGCTCATACCATATGCATAAAATCACTGGTGGCTTGGTGTACATCACAATTAAAAGATAAACCCTGCACAAATATGTGTAGTCTGAGAGCAGGGCCAATGGTCCAGACTTAACCCTGATCCCAAAATTTGCTTATGGGTAAGCCTATTAAAATTAGATTCAGGGTTCCAGTCCATCAGATGTGGAACAGACCACAATGTTGTGATTCAAACAAGAATCTGCCCAGTTCAGTCCTGGTTCTGCTCCAGATCAGGTTATGTTTTATGAAATTCAAACACCCATGTCTTTCCCTTTGGGCTATCAACCACCCTCCTTCTCCTTGGGAGAAAGCTGTGCAAAGTGGAGAGAGAAGACTGATTGCTACATGTCTGCTCACATACCACAGGTGAAGAATAGTTTTTGTTTTCCCTACCTTTTGCAGCAGCCAGCGTAAATAACGAAGCCTTTGGCATGCAGGTGCTTGGCCAAGACAAATCCAAAGCCTGAGTCACAACCTGTTATAAGCACAGCTCTGCTGCCAATCTGCAAAACAAAACAGAACAAAATGCACTGGAATTGAGTTTTGAAATCAGTGATTTGTAGTACACTAAACAAAAGCATGCCCTCCGCCAGGAGCAGTCTGTCCCAGGGACGTTCTCTACACTCATTGCCAATACTGCCACCCAGTGCCTCCTGAAGACAAGAAACGAAGGTTTCATACAGAGTTCACTCCAGTAAGGTAGGATCACTGTCCTCCCAACACAAAGAGGATGTTAGGCACTGTCCTGGGTTCAGCTGTAGCAGTTATTTTTCTCCTCCTTAGTAGCTGGTGCAGTGCTGTGTTTTCGACTTTAGACTGGGAACAGTGCTGATAACACACCGATGGTTTTAGTTGTTGCTAAGTGATGTTTACTCCGATCAAGGACTTTTCAGTCTCATGCTCTAACAGTGAGGAGAGCCACGGGAAGCCAGGAGGAAGCAGAGACAGGACACCTGACCCCAACTAGCCAAAGGGGTATTCCATACCACAGCACGTCATGCCCAGTATGTAAACTGGGGGGAGTTACCCGGAAGGCCCAGATCGCTGCTTGGGTCGGGCTGGATATCGGTTGGCAGGTGGTGAGCAATTGTATTGTGCATCACTTGTGTTTGCTGTTTTCTTTTCCTTTTCTGCTTTTAGTTTTACCTTCTCTCCCCTTGTTATTTCCCTTATCATTATTATTATTGGTGGTAGCAGTAGTGGTTTTGTATTATACCTTAGTTATTGGACTGTTCTTCTCTCAACCTGTGGGGTTTACATTCTTTCGATTCTCCTCCCCATCCCTCCAGGAGCAGAGGGAGGAAGAAGGGGGGGAGTGAGCGAGTGGCTGTGTGGTTCTGAGTTACTGGCTGGGCTTAAACCATGACAGGCACCTGTGGCAACAGGCTCCCAAGGCAGAGACCAAGCAAACCATTCTCTGCCAGTTCACATCCATTTCGAAATGTGAAAATATACCAGACAGTTCCCAAGACATGTTTTCCTTCAGTAGGAACTGTTCCTATATGTTCAAAGCAGGCAGGAGCCCGCTCTTGTGTGCCATGCAGCCCGTAGGGCATGGGGAAGGTAGCTTGGCTGAAGAAAGGATATGGATTAACGTTACTGATTGCTCATTCATTTTTCTCTCTCTAGCATGTAAACCCTCTAGTGCTGGGTTTTAGAAGCTAAGCAGAATCAAGTGGGTTTAATATTTGAAATTAAAACCGGTTGCTCATCAGTTCTTTTTGTTTGTTTCCCGGTCATCTTATTTTTCCAATTTAAAATTTAAACAGAAGCATACCTCCTTCTTTCTCCACACCCCTTCTTCTAAGCCAAAGAGAGCCAGCACTTAACTGACATATTACAGATTGCATGGCTTATCAGACATTCCAGCAGCAACAAACGCACGTGCAGCAAGATGCTGCTATGGGTAGGATTAGGTAATAATTACTCGCAATCGTTCCAACTCATCTCTTAACAAACTAGCAATTTGGCTTCCCCAGCATACACAGGGATTCATCAGGGTCACACTGGAAGCCCAGAAGTGATGCAAGGGCCATATAAGAATTCCTCTGAGACTGTCCCAGGATTATGGAGCAAGATGTGCATGCTCTAGCACTGCTACAGTGCTGAGTTCTGTGCCCCAGGTAAGTGGGCAAAACATGCCCCTTCCTATTGCCCTGGCACTGTTCCTGACTAACTAGCACCTTCCAGGAGAGGGCTGTTAAACAAGAGGGCCACTCTCTGGATCAAGAGGTGAGGACACACTGATTTATTCACGTCTTTTTACACAGCCATACTCCAGAAAGAGTGCTGTATTAGGAAGTTGTTACGCAAATTCCCTTCACTCCAAGGTGGAAGATTTCATTTGCTGAGTTTCCAAAAATAGAAAAAACCTTGTAGTCTGATTATTTTCCATCCCTAGAACCATGCTACGTCAATGGAAGCTCTCTGCTAGGAAAGAATGTGGAGTATGTTGGAGAGGTCCAGCTCAGAGCCTTTCTGGCAAATCGGAAAGAAGAATTTGGTCACCAGGCTCCAGGGATTTTAAAACCCCAGCTCAACAGAACTAGTTCCTGGAAAACGCAATCATACTCACCTGATCAACTTCACTTGCATAAGAGCGGCTGCCACATGAGGACAAGAGAGGGAGGCAAAACCTTTGCATGGGTCTGTTGGAAAAACAAACAAAACCAACAGAACAATCAGGCACAGAATATCCTGTCCGCACCCTGGTGCTGCAGCTTACACATGAAAAGGAATGTAAGTGCTGTCTTTATACATGATGTAGACTGTTATTTGAGAAGATAGAATCCAGCCTACAGTTCTCCTTAGTCTGGACCTGTGTGTTTTCTAACTGTATGGAAACATTTGTTTCTCCAAAGAGCTTGATGTTATTTCCAGCTGCAGAAGCTGTCTGGATATCACCAAGAATTCTAAAATAGCTCCTGGTCTGGAGGCACAGAGCTGCTTCCACCACAAAATGAGCAGTATAGTGTTTTCATTTCCAACAGCAACAACACTCTCACTTATGAGTTGCACAAAGCTGGGGTAGAGGAAGTTATTCATTTGTCTGATGAAAGTATTCTGCCATGGCATTGCCTCTGATACCCAGCCCAAGGCTGAACTTGCTTGGATCTATCTTCCTGCTTTTACACACAGCTTTACTCTCCTGTCATCTTAGATGATACTTCTTCCTCTGCAGCTTCTACCCATTAGATACTGTTAGATTTTATATCCCCTCTTTGCAACTGTTTAAGCTAAGAGACAGCATGACTTTTAATAATACCTGCTATGAAGGTCTGAAGCTCCTCCACATAGTATGTCGGACTCCCAGGAAGATAAACCATGTTCACAAAGACAGACCAAGCAAAGCAACAATGCCTTCCAGGGAGTGAGATTCTACTTAGAACAGCTATGCTACCAGTAGCATCATGCTGTCTTAGGTCTTGCCATCATTCATCAAAACTGGGCCTAGACAACACACCTGAGTGGTCCTAGCCTCTGTCCTTGCCAGCAATCTCTCTAAACTATACCAGCTTTTTCATTTTTGCTTTGGGCACTGACATTGCCCTCCCAGAGACTTCTGGCCTTCCCCTAGATTTGCTGTATTTCATCTACCCTAACAACATCTGTCTTTCAGCAGAGCTTATCTTCCAGGCTGCTCTTCTTCCTTGTAAGTGAATCTGCATCATCATTCACTATTATCTCCTGCTCAGACATCACAGGCACTCCCAGGGTGACCTGTGCTACACTGAGCAGCAACTTGCAGACACTCTGGCCTCTGAGTTCCATCTTGGGAAACAAGGCTAGAAAAAGGGTCTGCTTGGGCAGAAGCTTTGAACCAGATGGAAAAGGAACTGATTTATACTCAGGAAGCGGTGTTCACTCACCTTCCTGGCACAGATTAGCTCCTTTTCTACCTTTGAGTGTCACAAACCCAATCAGCTCTTGAAATAGCTACAGCCCATTTAATCACTGCAAAGGTCAGTCCCCAGGCGAAGTCCGTGTTAACACCACTGACCTGCAAACCTGACCTGGAACTTCTATCTCACAAATAAGCTTCTTGTGTATCTTAAAAGTGTCCAGAAATGTTGATAACATTTCTTTTAGTTGCATGAACTTGATTTTTATTTTTCAGTGTCATGTCTGGTCCTGTTATTTCACTGCAGAGCACTGATTTGCTGCACTCTATTCATAATAACCTGTAGAGAATAGCTACTCGACATTCTGCCTACCTTGACCTGAAGCCAAGGGCATCAAATAGATGCCAGCTGCTGATCAGCAGCAATGTCACCAGAGGAAACAGCTACAAAGCCTGTGCAATGCTAGTCCCCACACAGTACACTAATGTACCACAAGCCATTTCTGTCATTCTGCCATGGCTGAATTCTAGAGACCACAACTGAGGAATTCTGGAGTGCACAGATGGTCCTCGAATTGAATCTGTGCCTGTAACCATGGATCGCTTTTGTTCACTTACACCAAAAAAGGCAGTCTTCAGCTTGAAGGGTCAAGTATATACATGCTACCTCAATGTATGAAGATACTAGTATAGTGACAACAATGCCTTCCAGATGAACAGTTGGATTTCCATTTCAGGTTTAGCAGCTTGTGGGTACTTCAAAAAATGCAACACATTTTTGCCCTGAGTACAAGACACACAAAGCACAAACACACAGCAAGCAAAACAGAAGAAGAATACGCTGAAAATTCTTTTTTCAAGTTAATAAAGCATTAATATGTATTTTTAAGGCCACAGCAGATTCCTGCTGGTGCAGCTTTGGGTATGTGTGTGTAGTGCATAGGAGACATAAGGCCTATGTCTGTTTGCACAGGAAAACTCTTAACAGCTTAGCTATCTTTGGTCTCTGCAGCTCCCTGTTACAGGAGCCGTCCTTGATGGTGATGGTGCTGGACACCACTATCGATAGCAGTAGAACAAACTGAGGTGGCAGCTCTTGCTCAGCAGGCCATGAGCCATTTTTTAAACAGCTTATGTACAACTAGTGGCAAACACAAGGTTGTTTGGGAACCCTGCCTAAGCCAGTGAAAGCACTCAACTTGCTCTGAATTTGGACTAGTAGGGTTCCCATCGTATATCAATGTAAAAGGTATTTTTTCAAGAGCTAGGAATTAGAATTAGATAGGCAATTTTCTGTTCATGTTCAGAAAAAAACAGCTTCATTACTCAGCTCACCTCCAATTCCCACTAACCCCCCCCACCTTTCTCTTTCATTTCATGTGATTCATGGCCTCTTTGATGAAGTCACAGAAATACATGAGAGTTTCTTGCTCTGCAGCAAGGCCTACTTGCTGATATTCAGAAATAAATCCTTGCTTGACACTGAATTAGTGCTCTGCTCAATCCCCTTTTGACTGCAGATTATTGTCCCAGTGTAAAAAAACCCAAACAACATGTTGCCAACCCCGCCTTGCAGATAGAGTCCATCTGTGCTCAGCTCAATGACTGAGTACCAGCATGGGTTGCCCAGACAGGTTGTGGAGTCTCCATCCTAGGAGATATTCAAAAGCCATCTGGACAAGGTCCTGGGCAATCAGCTCTAGGAGGTCCTGACTGAGCATGGGGCTGGACCAGATGACCTCCAGAGGAGCCTACCAACCTCACCCATGTTGTGATTCTGTAAATAAACTGTCGCACTGAAATTAAATGAGCCCTTGATGTGTGCTTTACTCAAGATCTCACTTTCTTCTCCTCCTCCACCTAGTTACTTACCTGAGGCCATTCCCTGGGTCCTTGAAATTCAGGGCTTTCACAGAGAAGTTCAGGAGGGGCCGGGACAGCTTAGTAGCCAACATGCTTTCAATTAACACACTCTACCAACTGCAAGACTGTTCTTCCTTCGCTCTGCAATACAAGATAGCATCTGTTGCTCAATTATTCTGGAAGTCATGCTGACTCCATGTATTTCAACATGAAAATAAAGTCCAAAGGAACTCTCATTTCCCCCTTGCAGTTCCTCACACTGAGATAAAGAGCTCAACCTTCAACCGCTTCAAGATGCTTTTAAATAAGGAAAAAGATTGTAAGTGAAGTAACCAGCAGGGAGGCATTTAAAGAAAATGTCAATTTCTCCCTCTTTAGCGCATCTTTACCTGTATTCTCTGAAACAGCTAAAAGTTAAGGTACCTTCATGGAATATGTTATTTCAAGTGAGCTATATGAGATAGTGTTAAATTAAAATACAACTTCAAGTCATGGGTGATGTTACATGTTCCAAAAGCAATCCTTGGACTTTACAGCTAGTACAGCCATGCAGTTAAAAATACATTTCTCTCTCATTAAGTAGCAGGTGATGCTGGACTATGCACAGGGAATCGCTGCTGAACTCACTATGGGGCAAAAACAGCTCAAGAAGGAGAGTTAAGTACAGAAAGCAATTCCAATCGCATCCATCCTGGATAAATCCAATCCAACACACACACACAAAACCATCTCCACAGCCTAATGCCCAGCCCTCTTTATTATAGCACAGAAACAGCGTCTAATTGTTAGGGCTCATGTGCATCTCTGCCGGGGGCTGGGCTGCTGCTGCGGCAGCTTCGGGGCCTGCGAGAAACAGGCCTCGGCTGGAAACCGGGGCAACTACCACGGGAAGCGCCGCGGCGGGGCACCGAGCTCGGGCGGGGAGGTCTGTGCCCGGGGGGACCGGCTGGCTGCAGCAACCCTCAGAAACCCGGGGGGGGGGGGTGATCAAACTCGAGAGCTCGGCCGCTACCCCCCAGTTTGTGTGAGGAACGCCGTAAGGAGGCGGCGCGGGGCCGGGCCTTCCCCAGGCAGCGCCCGCGGCCCTGCCCCACGCCCCGGCGGCTCCCGCGGCGCGGGGCGGGCTCCCGGCCTCGCCGTGGCCGTGCAAGCGCGTGCCGGCCCCGCGCCCAGGCAGCGAAGCGGCGCGGCCTCCACGCGTGACCGGCGCGGGGCGGGCGGAGGCCGCGCAGGGGCTGACGCCGGCGCCTCCGCTTCCCCGCCGCGGCCTGTCCCGGCCGGGGCATCGCCACCCCACCGCGCGCGGGCAAGGTCAACCCCCGGGCGGCCCGGCAACCAGCGACCCGGCGGAGCCGGCCTGCCGCTGCCGCCGCGACATCCTCCTACCCCGCCCGCCTCCCGCGGAGGCCCCTGAGGCGGCAGCAGTGGGCCACCCACACGTTACCTAGAGCCGGCGCGCCTGCCGGGTGCTGCCGCCGTTTGAATGAGGCTGGGCCGGTGCCCCGGCTGCCGGGGCGCGGCGGGGGGCGGGTCGGGGGAAGGGCCGGGGCGGGCGCGGGCGGCGGCGGCGGTACGCGGTGGCGATAGGCTGCGGCCCTGCAGAGCGCCGCGATGCTGCTGGCGGGCGGTTCCTGGCCCGTGGCCTTCTCCTTCTCCTCCTCCTGCCGCGGAGGGCCCGCCGCGCCCTGCCCGTGAGTACCGCGGCGAAGGGCCGGGGGGCTTCGGCCCCTTCTGGGACTCGCCGAGGGGAGACCCCCGGAGGCTCCACCGGGGCCTAAAATGACGCTACGCCTTCAAGCCTGGCTCAGCTGCTGGCCGCAGCTGAACGGGCCGGGGCTGAGACGTGGGGGCTGCACACGGATACGGCGAGGGGCGATGAAGTACCGAGCTGCGAACAGCCCGGGCAGGGGCCGCGACCCCACTTTGCTCCACGAAAGGCACGAAACGGCGGCGGCACGGGTTTGGTTCCAGTGCTTTAAGTATGGAAATGAGCGTAAGGGAGGAAAAAACCCCTGTGAGTGGAACAGAATTGCATAGCCACTCTCTTCTGTATGTTTAAAAAAGACACAATTTTTTTCACTCGATTGGAGTTAACTGAGCCCTTGTTTATGCTCCAGACAACCTTTCTGCATTGGGAAGAACTTGCAAGTGAACATGGTTTTAAAAGCACCAGCCCTGCCAGCCCTGCCATGACCAGATAACAGCTTTGGCCTGTTTCTCCCACTTCGCTCTTCTGCTCTGCTCCTCATGTTCCCCATCACTGTCCCACTGGCAAAATACCTTCCCTTTAGTGAATATATTCAGTTCCTTTTCCTGGGATTAAAACCCTCAACTTCCTGACTCTGGAAAAAGAAGACAAGCAAAGTCTACTGTGTAACTGCTCTCATCTTTGCATTAATCTGTTTGATGACAAGCAGATGGTTGAGGAGAGTATAAAAGGGAACAGGATCCAGAAAACAAGTGACGCAGTAGAAGAAGATGAAGTCTAAG